>NC_142009.1:305146774-305463996 GCF_049901735.1 Notechis scutatus
CCATCCGGGCTCTTACCTGTCCTTTATTTCCTGCTTTTTCAACCTCAGCTGCTTTACGCGGCACAGCTGAGGTTGAAAAAGCAGGAAAAAAGAGGCTTTTCAAACACTGCACACCTATGCGCAGCGCTTTTCAGCTGTCCAGGTGGCACAGCTAAAGGTTTTTGTACACGCAAAACATACTCACTGAACCGGTAGTAACACCAGTTGAATCCCACCACTGGGCATGAGGTTTCTATCAAAAGCTAAAAGTATACATTTGTAATTTGCTGTAATGGGTAAGTCGGTAGGGTGGTTAACAGGGATCTATAGATAGACTTTATATGAAGAGTTATGCAGACATGTGCTATGTTTCATAGTCTTTGTTAAAGTTTAAGTGGCCTTTCTAAATTTCCACAGGTTTTTGACAAGGAACCAGGAAAGTTAAGAAGGCCTTGAAACGTGTTTAAATGTATAATGTTGACTTATCTACATCTTTTTGTGGAACATCATATCAAGTGTGTGTGCATCACATGTTAAACAAGTCTTGCTGGTTGAATGCACCTGCCATCTTTTTGCCCTGTCCCAGGCAGCTTCTTAAACCTTCTCAGTGGCTTTAAATTCCACTTTAAAATTCTGTTTAATGTGTAATCATGGAGAGTGAAGTTGGATAAAAATTTAATCAGTTTACTTATTTTAATTTTGTATTTATAATAGGTCTACAATATAGACCACTCCAATGATAAGACTCAGGGCATGGTATAACAAAGCCACTAAAATAACGATTGATTAAAAAAAATAAAACATAACCTAAGTCTAAGGATGCAGTGCTCAAACTCAGTGAATTAGGACTTTCACCTCCTTGCAGGATATGTGAATGGAGAGTGGTATGCCTATCTCTGGAGGAAGCATATTCCAGACCAATGGGGATCACATGATCGCATGCATATCCTGGCCAGGGGGTGCGGGTGGGAATGCTGTGATTTCTACAGGTCTCCTTAAGATATTCACACCAGATAGACAGAATTAATTTTGGATAGGCAGTGCCTGATATAAGCTAGGACTATGTTATATAGAGCTATATTAACCTTACCACATAGACCAGACAGAAAACATGTCCAGATAAGCTAATTCTACTTTATTGCAAGGCTTCATTAACAAAATCTTTTAAGTGTGAGAGTACAATTCTGTCATCACTATTACAACCCAATAACTTAGGGAGGGTTCCTCCAAAGTGTCTTGCTTCACCCACTATACAGCTGTGAGCTTTGCTTGCTTGCTTGCTTGTTTGTTTAAATTTCTATGCTCCCCACTTCTCCTACAAGATGGCTCTGGGTGACTATTCCCTAGACAGCATCTCTCTGCCCATTCTTCCATGATTGTTCCATATACAGTTAGAACCCAAGAATGGAATAACTTGGCACTTTGACTTGGGGCTGAAAGATCTTGGTAACCTCAACATCTGCAGTGATAGCCTGCAATGGTGGGGTTGTTGCATTCTGGATCTAATACAGTTTCCCATTTGCCTCTAAACAGGGCAAATATTTTACTTGATTTTTAAAAATAGGATTCAATTGGAAGCCATATGCTAATGGTACTAGCTTCAAGCATCTTCTTTAGTTCCAAGCATCCCAAAAGGTCCCATATAGAAGAATAGCCTTAAACAATTCTGTGTTTCAAAACATGATAAACAGATCAGAATAGGATAGAAGCCAGAAGTCCTAGTGGAAAAGCAAGGTTAGAATCACAGAAGCAATCTGCTCCATAAGTGCTTTGTAATCATTGTGTGTCCTGTGGTGGCCTTAATAGGTTTTTCATTTTGTGAGTGTGGCCACAACTTTTTCTCAAAATTCCAGACTGGGCCTACTTAGCCCAAAGTACTGGGTATTCTTGGCTTAATGTATAGCGCAAACATATTCAACCACAACCTTGGCACCAAAAAAATCTTAACAAGTGTGCTGCGGAAAAGTCACACACTCCCATGTTGCATCATTGTTTTCCAAGTTGTACCAATGGCTTTTCTTGCTTGGCCTTCAGAAAAAGAGAACAGGAGAGAAAGTGAATCCCCAGATGCTTTATTTTGCTTCCTGCCTGGGAACTGTGGGTCAAGGCCATAATTACAGATCAGCTGTTCAGCTCACCTCAGCTGACACTTTGAAATGTAATTTAGGATGATTAGGCAACCTCAGAGCCGGCAGGATGGGAAGGTGGGTGGAGGGTGGGAGCTGCTGATGCTGTGGTAAAAAGGAGGGGGGAAAGGCCTCCCTGATGCCAAAGCCTTTTCGAGCCAGCCAACCGTTCCACCTGGACCCCACCACAAATTATTGTTTTCAATTACCACCTGTGTGCTCCTTCCCATTCAACTTATTGATGTCGAATTATGAGAAACACTGGTATAAATAAGTTATGCTGTGGTTGTAAAATGGAAGGAAATTTTGTTGTAGCAATTATGTTCAGCAAGATGACAAAATACATTTCTCATGCTGCGCTTGCCACAACTTGGGGAATTTGAACCTCATAATTTCCATTCATTTCAGATAATTTGGAGTAATTTCTGTATGTAATAACTTCTGTAATGAAAAACGCAGCAGTACAGAGTGATTTCGGCTCTGCTCTTTTGTTTCCATTGGATGGTTGAGGCCCCGATGGCATAACGTGGCACCAAACACATAAACAACCCCCTCCCAGTATTTCCCTTTCATATAAGTTGAGTAATTCTTTCAGCAAAATCACAAACTAATACCAAGACTGAATCTCTGTCCATGAAATGAAAAATAAATTGAGTTAAAGAAAGTGAAAGCATATCCAAGGCCTTGGATGTTTTATTGCAACTTTATTGAATTGTAGCCTTCTCCAGGCTCTCTCACATGTCCTGAGGGACTCCACAGAAGGGCAGAGAAATACAACCGCACATCCTTGGATCAACCCTACCGACCGTCAGTGCAAATCTCTCCGGACAATTTTCTTTCTGGCTAACTTTAAATTGAAATAAAAAGGGGACATTGAAAATAAGCAATGAGTGGCTAGTAGCTAAAAACAGAAGTTATTTGGAGGTGTTAATACAGAATTGTTACTCCTGCATTTCTACCTTCCAAGCTCTTTAGGAAATAACATGTTGGCTACATGAAAATGGGAAGCCAGGTAAATACTTGCTAGCATTGTCTCTAACAAAAACTTTTTCTGTCGACAGCTTCTGAAAAATAAATATGTGCCATCCCTTCACATTTGGAGGGCATTAAGTTGGGAATGCTTGCCTAACATGTTGTTTGAGTGAGTTATAGAACCCTTTTGTCTCGTGGATTTACAGCTTTATACTTACATCAACAATAGCTTGCTAATTAATTTTCAGGGCAATGAGAAATGAAACAGCAATTATTTATACCTTAAATAGGTCCAAGAAGACATGTCTTTTGTTTCATGGCTGTTTAGTGCAGTGTTCCAGGTAGAATCGGTGTTTCATTAGTAGATCTATCAGAAACAGGTTGTATTATTATCCTGTCAATTATTAGAAAGACTGTTTGACTTATCACATAATAGCTTTAAATATGAACAATAAAGAAATAAATTGATTTTTTTTTCAGTAAAGCAGTTGTGGTCCTAGCAGGTATTGAGAAGGTCAAGAAACCCAACAAGACAGGCAGCACACCAAGAGATAGATGCAACCATAAGAAGACCCGTGTATGATACAATGCAAATTAACATTTAAGCACATACTCTTACAAGCTGAACCTGATCTCTCATGACTATATGGACATGTCCATGTAACTTGCTTGAAAACAGTGGAAGCTGACTATAATTCCTTTCTCCTGGGATCAATGAAATAAAATGAAATGAAAAATGAAAACAAGGTAGATAGCAGCCAAGAAGTCATTCAAAATCTAAAACAATGAGAAATTTTGGTGACAACTCTAGAAGAAATCCTGCGTGGTTCAGGGCTAGAAAAACTGGGAGCGATATAGTCTTTCAATACCAGTTTATTGTCATCCGTGTAGGTTTCTTTTTTTCTAATGGGAAGACATCCAATTTTTTCATCTGCCTTTGTTTTCACATTTACTGAAGAAGATTCAAAAAGACTACCTTGGACAAGATTTTAAAAAAAGACAAGAAATCCCTTCAGAGCTTAGTTTAGTATAAGCTTGTTTATTGGCGCACAGTTTATACTTAAAAACTACACACATTTCTTCTGTGTTCTCTACCTCATTCCAAAAGGTGTTAGTATTCTTCTGGCTTGCTTGCATCTCTCCCTTATGTGTGTTTAGCAAGAAGTGCTTTCTAATTGAGTTCAATTGGATTTATGCCCAAGCAAACTTTCATATGATTGCTATCTTAAAGAAGTTAGCACTTAATTAAGTAAGTACTCATCTTCATTCTAGTGACCCTCATGGTTGTTTGGGTAAACAAGAGACAAGGATTGTGCAGCCCATGTCTTAGAGATCTTTCTCTCCTATTAAGCATCTTTTCCCTTTCTTTGTTTTCCTACATAATGAATTTAATCTTTAACTGCACACATTAATCTAATTATTCACATGCATCTGTAGTTCACTCTCTTACAGAAGAGGACTGTTAGTTCTCCTTCTCTTTCAGAAATCCCACTTTTAGTGTAGGTAGTTTTACCAATGGCAGATGATCTTGGATACAAATTGGTGTACTATCCCAAAAACATGTCTTAAGCTTTCCTTTCTTTCACTCTCTTCTGTATAAATACATACTTAAAAAAGAAGACAGCTTAGTTAAGAGATCATAGGTTAGAGTTCAGATAAGGAATTACAGAATTTTAAAAAAGTATTCATTATAACTGTTTAACAATAATAACGTATGATAAAAGAAAAGGGAACATGGAGGTTTTTTTGCACACATTTAACCTAATTTGGAAGGGTCGGGGAATTTCCCTACCCAACAATTGTTCATTCCAGACAGAAGAAACTTCTACAGACCCAAGAAAGATGCACCACCGTGCAGTACAAAGGCAAACTTGAGAGGCATCCTAAAAACAGATTAAAAGGTTTGGAAAGAAAAAAATGAGGAAGGGGAGCATGGAACAGAAATGCCATTGCTAGTGCCTTCAAACAGAGCTGAGATTTTCTGGGGAGATTGGGTCCAAGAGTTACAGCCAGAAACATCAGCCTTATTCTTCTGGTATTTAATGGCCAGCGGCGATCATAATCCTTAATCAGATTGCATAGCTTTCATCTGCCAGACAAACATGATTGGGTAGCATGTGAGAGCTGAAAGTTACAAACAACTTTACAGGTAGTTCTCAATTTGCAATAACAATTGGGACTAGAATTTTTGTTGCTAAGCAAGGTAATTGTTCAGTGAATCATGCCCAATTTTATGAACTTTTAGCCATGGTTATTTAGCGAATTCACTTGTTAAGTGAATCATGCAGATGGTAAACAAATCTGGCTTTCCCCATGGACTTTGCTTGTCAGAAGCTGACTGGAAAGGTTGCAAATGGCAATCATATGTCCTGGGATCAGTAGTGGTATGCTACCAGTTCAGACCGCTTTGGCTGAACTGGTAATAAAAAAAGCCTCTGAGAGGAGGGAAAAAAGCCTCCGACAATCAGCCGAGAGGAGAAAGCAGAGAAAAGCACAGGATTGGCCTTCCCACCCACCCTTGCACTTTTCTCTTCTTTATCCTCTCAGCTTATTGGCGCTGCAGGCCTCAGCTGCTGTGGGGAAAGCTGTGCACACATTAGGTGTGCGCGCACTCATGCGCAACCACCGAACCAGTAGTGGAATACGCAGGATCCCGCTGCTGCCTGGGATGCTGCAATATTCATGCATGTCATTGGAATAATTAACAAAAACTTGGGAAAAGAGATAAAGTTTTACCGTCTTCCTAAATGCTAGAAGAGAAAGAACTAATGGTAACTCCTTGGAGCAGGGATTTTAAAATGGGTTCAGGCCATGGAAATGGTTAACCAACTAACAATTTTCACAGAACCCCTGATCTGGTAATAGAAAACTCTCCCTCAAAGAACCTGATCAGGTTCTCTCAGAACCCTCCAGAACATCATTTTTAAAATCCTGCCTTATGTATATCCCATAGGCTGAGAGCCATACAGAAGATCTTTCCTATTGTCCCCCATCTATAAATTGATATTCTGGAGCTGAGGCAGATTCAAAATGGTCTCTCCTGTTGATTTAAGAAATTGGGCAGGTTTGTAGTAGATGAAGTGGTCCTAGACTTAAAAAATCAACACTGAAACTAAAAATGTGCTTGGTAGCAATTGGTAATCAGTACAGTGTTTTCAGTGCAGACATCCAACTTACCTTGGGCTGGTCAGAACCTGGCTTCGCATTTTGCACCCATTGCAATTTCTGGGTATTTTTCAAAAGTAGCCCAACTCCACATGAAGGGTGTTCCAATAGCCCTGGTGGGTTGTAACCAAGGCAGGAATAATGGTCACCGTCTGATTGCTTAGGGAAAAAAGGCAGTTGCTCTTTGCCAGAGCTTCTACCTACAAATTCAGCAGCTGGAAGTCAAAGCACTCTCAAACTATGGTCACACTGTGGATATACAGTGCCCCACCAAGAGCACGATTTGCCTCAGTCCCAAGGTCTAGCTTTTTCCTTAGCAAGAAAACTTCAGTCCTGTCTGGATTTAATTTCAGTTTGTTCCTCCTCATACAGATTAGTCTGTGTGCCAAAATGCTGGTTGTTTCCTTGGAATTAGATGATCAGGCACAAACATCTGGATGCCATTATCTCACTCCAAAGCTCATGGCATTCTCCAATAGTTTAATATGCATGTTAAATAAAATATGAGACAAGATAAAACTTTGTGGAATTCCATAGGTCAATAATTTAGATGCTGAACAGCGCCATCTTCTGGGTTTATAACAACAAAAAGGCCCAGAGCCACTGCCAAGCAGTCTGGGGCCTCCTCCTGTCAGATGGCCCAAAAAGATAACCTGGTATACTGAAAGTCACTAAGAAGCTAGAGAGAACCAGCAGGGCCACACTCCCCTCATCTATTTTCTAGTGCAGGTCATCCACTCAATTGAAATCTCAGTAGCATATTCTGACAAAAATATGTGCCATAAGAATCTTCCTAACAAATGAGGACAATTAACCAGTGGAACAGCTTGCCTTCAAAAGTTGTAGGGGTTTCATCACTGGAGGTTTTTAAGAAAAAACTGGACAGCCACCCATCTGAAATGAAATAGGGATTCCTGCTTTAGCAGAGGTTGGACTAGATCACTAGAAGACCTCCAAAGTCCATTCCAGCTCTATTCTGATTGATCAAAATAGGTACACCACATCCTCTAGGTGTGTCTGGACCCATGAACCCACTACTTTCTCAATCACCTTAGCTAAGTATTAAATAGTTGAGGTATGCTACAACCAGTTACCAAGAGTAATTTCACAGGATAACCCTGCACTGCTCCTGATGCCAGGATAGCAATACTGAAGTGCTAATTAGAGAATAGACAAATGCATAGCAAATGGAATGTGTAGTGTTCTATATGGGCAAAAAGGGGAAGTTGCAAATGCAAAGATACATACCCGGGAGAAAGCAAAAACAAATGTAAAAACTCCTTTGTGTTAAACTCACCTCTTGGTGGTTAGGTCTATGTCATTTTCCTTGCAACAATATGCAGAAATGATTTGCAAATGTCTAGTTCTAGGATTTTATCCAACTTTCCTCTATTCTACAAACCTGAGAAATTCTTCTGGCCTCCCATCCGAGTACTATCATTGTACTGTTAATCTGACAGTATTTGGCTTTTTCAAGTTCAGGTTTGTGCTGTCATCTGCTGGGGCCATCCTTTTTTTAATCTAAACATTTTTTAAAAAGTCATTTGGGATAGGGTTAACCACTAAAGGAATCACACTGAAGATCCCACTATTTTTGGATCGCTAGCATGTTGGTGAAGCTAGGAGTTAGATGCCAGCAATCCTTGAACTTCATTTCTCCTGTAGTTGTTAGAAACCAAACATATCCTAACAAAGGACCAAAGCCTCTGCAATTGTTTTTAGAGTTGAAATTTTAAATTCACCCTTTTGGGCTTGTTGCTTTGGCTGTAGTAGCCTTCTCCAGTCCTTCACCCAATATGGCCAGGGAAATAGAAGAACTTCCAGTTTGTGTGTGTTGGGATGTCAATAGCTTGGGAAAAGGTGCAGTGCATAATACTGAATTACCTTGGGAACAGATTGCTCTCAGCCAGGCAGCTCAAGTTATAATTATAGGTCAAAAGTCACAAGGCCAGGCACATTTACTGACAGATATCTCACTAATCTTTAACCTCTTGTGGAAAAGGATTTTCAATGAAAATCAGAAAACAAACAAAGGTTGGGCACTAAAGAATAGTTACTCAAATGACTCTGGGATCGGTTCAGCCATTTATTCAGCCATTAAGTTTTTTTTTAATGACCTATCAAACAGAAAAGGTGCACTGTATTCCTTTCTTGTCCTGGCACATAGACAAATATAAAGATGTACTCACTGGTAATTACCATCCTGATGGCCCCATCTATAAAAGCCAATTAAGCTCTGCCACATTGATGTTCATAGGTCAATGCCATAAACCAGAAAGTCCATCCTGAGGCACCTTATTTACACAGATTTACACAAGTGCAGAAACAGGCTTGTCGATAGGAGTCTTAAAGGGAGACTTCAGTCTTTGCAATGATGGCCAGATGTATGAATGACCTGCAGTTATCTTCTTCTAACTTGTGATAAGATCAAATTAAAAAGGCAATTGTAATACAGGTGATGGGGGGCGGGGTTTGCAACATTGTGAAGTAAAAATGGGAAAGTTTTAGTCTTGTAATCAGAATCTGAAAGATTGTTCTATAACAAAATAACTGAGGAGGTTATCATGAAAACAATTAGTTCTTCTATTGGTCCAACCTTAACTGTGGGGTCCTTGGTTCTCTCTGAGCTTGGTTGTTTTCCTGCAGGTGTTTCATTATCTAAACTAGGTTGGGAATGAAACGTCTGCAAGAAAGCAACCAAGCTCAGAGAGCACCAAGGACCTCTCATTTCAATCCGGAGCTGACAAGCAATGCATTTTTCCTGGCTCTGAAGTAATAATTACAAAGTAATTGATTTAAAGTATGTATTCCAGATTCTGCCCTTACTTTTTTTGCCTTCCAACTCCCTCTTTTTAGGGTAGAGGTTTTCATAAAGTTAAATATTCATAGCCTCAACATCAAAACCCAACCTATAACCTAACAGGACCTACATATGTCTGGCTGCTCACAAATCTGGGAAATAAATATCCTTTCTACTATTGTATGTATTCACCGCAGCCATTGCCAAGACCTTAATAGAAATAGGTAAAAAAACTTTCCAGCAGAAGCTACAACGCTTGATATTCTACTAAGTGTTCATATCACATGGATGTAATTAATAAAAATATAAGCCCCTTTTTAAAATCTGATAAATAAAAAAACATAATAGATAATCTCTGCTTTGCTAAACACATCTTAGATCAGTGGTCGCCAACCAGTAGGCCAGGGACCACTGGTGGTCTGTGAGAAAATTTTGGTGGTCCGCAGAGAAATGTCACCCCCAGAGCACCCCCCCAAAACCAATTAATCCAGGCACCGTGGAAACACAAGGATGAGCCACCCACATGGCCCACGGGAACACAAGGCTTGCGTCACTTGCATTGCAAACAATACGAGGTAGTGAGAGGAGGGGGGAAGGGTGGAGGGAGGAACTTGTCCCATGTACCTGGCCTGGGCACCGAGCTGCTTCTTTCCACTTCTTTCTTCTTCTGCTTTTGGCCGCATGCAAGGAAAGCAGCAAAAGTCTTTCTTTCTCTCCCCCAAACTCCACCGGAAATGAGTCTTTGGGAACCTGCAAGCATCCTGCTCCAAGAGGCTGCACCAATAAAGACTCATTTCTGGCGGAGTTTGGGGGAGAGAAAGAAAGACTTCTGCTGCTTTCATTTCATGAAGCCAAAAGTCTCTCTCTCTCTCTCCCCCTGAGAACGGAGCTGGAGATGGTAAAGAATGATGGATCAGTAGGAAAATGGGGTAGGGGATTTTCCTGCAGATTTTGGGGGGGATTTTTCCAAGGTCTCTGCAGACAGAGGCCCTGGGAAAACCCCAAAAAAGTCTGCAGGAAAATCCCCCACCTGGTTTTCCTACTGATCCATCGTTCTTTATTTGGGATCACGGATTACCATCTCATTCCCTCACTCCCTACCCCCCTTACCCCCTCCCAAGAACGAAGCTGAAAAGCAGGTTAGGAATGTGGCTGCCTTGGAGGGGATGGGGGTGCCTTGTGTGTGTGTGTGTGTGTGTGTGTGTGGAGAGAGAGAGAGAGAGAGAGAGAGAGAGAGAGAACATCACCGCCAGCCCTCCAAGGTTAAATTGGACCTCTCTCTCTCTCTCTCTCTCTCTCTCTCTCTCTCTCTCTCTCTCTCCCCCAACGTCAGCAATCCACCGTCAGTAAAAATTCATATTAGTGCGTCCATGGGATTTAAAATTATGAGTTTGCTGGTCCCTGAGGTCCAAAAGGTTGGCAACCCTTGTCTTACATAGTCTATTTTCCCATATATATATTTCAATAATTTATTTATCCAAAAAATATTCAAAATACATTTTTGAATAATATTTTTATGTAGCCAAGTAGTTTATTAGGGCTTAAAATGTTAAACTGTGTTACCAGACTTTGGAAACTGACTGTTTTGAAGAGTTATAGTTGCATCAGAATTGGTAGTGGTTAAGAGAGTTATTTTGAAATTTTAAGGTAATAATATTCCTGATGTTAAGAACCAGATGCAAGAGATGCATGATTGATTGATTTTTGGAAAGACAGTTTTATTTATTAGTAAAAAAAAATCAATGTTTTTCTCTGTCACAGATCTTTGATATTCTGTAATGTTTGAGATTTTTTAAAAAACTTTTTTTCTGAGGTATATTTATCATTTAACATCGAGTATATAATTCATATAGTTTCTCCCTTTTCTATTCTTGCTTGCTTGCTTTTATTAATAATCAAAAGACGAAGCTCTTCAAAGGACATTCAAGTAATCTCTTCAATCCCAATGATCCATTTTATGTATTGTTTTCTCTTTGTACTTGCTTCAGCTTTGCTAAACATAGTATTTTTTTAGTCTACCATCTGCCTTCAAGGCATGCCCAAAATATGTGAGCTCCTGTTCATTGATCATTGTCTTGGGGAAGCAATCAGCTTCTATTTGATCCAGGATTGATTGTGTTCTTCTTGAAATCTATGGTATTGTTAGTAATTGTCCCTAGATATGTAATTTGAAAGTGCTTATCTTCTTTTTCCTTTCTCTTCGCCTCTCCTTAGCAAGCTGAACATTATGATTGGAAAGATTATTTCTTTAATTCAGGGTTTCCCAACATGGGAAGCCATGTCAGCACACATGCACATGTCAGCACACGTGCGCACACACATACACAAAGTTGGATATTGTTTGGATATTTATGGTTCCTCGTGTCATCCATATTTTTTCTCTAACCTTCTCATTGCTGACTTTCATAATGGTACCTTCTTTTCTTTTCAAGCATATGTTATCTAAACTGAATTTTAAGGAAACAAAATTAGCACTACTTTTTGCTATCAAATGTAAATTCAGTAAAATGTGTAACTTTCCATTTTTTACTTTCACCATCAATTTGTAAATCTTTATTTTCTGCTATTCATTCTGTACCTTAGTTTCCAAGTCACTAAACCCCACTCTAGATTATTTCTATCGTCTCATTATCTAGCATTCAAACCATAAAATATTATAATTCTATCTAAACATTTTTGACAATAATACTGAGGTAGTTTATACAGTTATTTCTTTTCAGTCATATTTTAGATGTCCTTTTCCTACTACATGTCAGCTGTGGAAGGAAATCGTGGGTGCTTTTTGAGAGAAGTCCTACATAGTAAAATAAATTGTGTTGGAACCAGGGCATGGATAATTATTGCCATCTCAGACTGGCTTAGGAACAGTGGGGACTGGTATACAAAAATAATTTCTGTCACCTGAAGTGTTACAGCTAATGCAGGGTGAATGAGCACCCAAAACCCCAAACTTTCAGGAAGAATAAACTTTCTCTGAACTTTCAACTGAATAATTGAATTTCTGTCTTGCCCAGGCTAAATCTCAGGATGTTTATAATTATCCTGTTCATTGCCAGACCAACACAGTGTTCAAGGCTGTTGACTATTTTTTAGGAAATAAATTGAGCTTCAAGTGACTTCTATCAGCAGCTTCAAATAGATATTGCTGTGTTTATTATGTTATCGCACAGCATAGTTTTAACTTATTTTATGGTTCATGAATACGTGCTAAACCACCAGGAATCCATTTGGAGTTTACAGTATAGAAATAATTGGGATGAATGAAACAGAAATTATGGGATATCACAGAATACCAACCATGGTGCCAATTAATAATACCATTGCACCACCTTCTGAACATGATACTTTAATACAGTGCCCCCCAGTGGCCAAGTTTGTAAGAGCATTAAAAGGCCAAGAAAAAAATAGGATGATACTCATCCCTCTAGTTCCTAGCCAAGGCCATCTAGCAAGACAACAAAAGCAGTCTTGCATCTATATAATGCCTAAAATCTTGAGTTAAATTTGATAGTATAGTTTACAATATATTTGTTTTTAAATAAATCTATTGGATTAGTATACTTGTAAGCTGGCCAAATCTCATTTGTACTTACTATGACAATATGATTGATTAAACCACATTTTGCTGTGCCAGTGGAATCCAATATAAATACATAGTAACTTTAAAATTTTGTTTTCAATTTATCCGCTAACACATAAGAATGATATCATTTGTAGATATATATTTTTTAAAAAATGCTTTTGCTAAACACCATTCCAAAGGGAACTTGCAGACTCTTAGTGTTTTCAAAAGAATATATATGCTGCGTAGGAGATATGTTGCTATTGTCCCTGTTGTGAAATGACTTGGCTACATAACTTAAGCTGTTCCCTGTAGGATGGATAGATACTACAGTACAAACTGAGTTTATCCTGTATCTGATAAATGCATGCATAGGCAGCTAGAACCTGGTTGTTGAATATTTGGTTCACATTCAAGATTCCATTGTAGGGCAGATAAACCATATTCTGGAAAATGATTTTAGGTAATTTACTCAATGCATTGGTTTTTAGGAAGTGGTATTAATTCAAAATATTCTACATTTTGTATTTTGGGATCAAATCACTGCATTGAAATCTGAACCAGCCACCAAATCCTGGCTGTATAGGATCTCTTCTATGTTTATTTCTTTTAGTGGTGCACCAAAATTGAAGCAATATTTTTGGCTATATAAAGGGAATCATAGCTTCATCCAAACAGCTCTTAGCACACCTGCATAGCCTAAGGTGGATATAACTGTGGTTCATAAAGCTGATTTCATTTAACCACTATAAGTTATAATAATGGAAGTGAATGCATGCAGATTGTAAGCATCAAGGTGAGTTTAAAGAGGTCCTAGCTTTTTTTGACGAACTGAAGTTGTCCAAAAAGGAAGTGGTGTGCTACAAGATAATTCATGCAACAGTAAATACTTAGCTGTTATATGTTTGCTGCTTTATATATGAATACATTGGCTGCTAGAATGAGCTGGAGAAGTCCTCATTGCATTTTAAGTAGAATAAATTTCCTGTTTAGTCACTCCTAATTTTAGATAACTTTCCTTCCTTATTTATTTGTCCCTCTTGTGCTATTAACCTGAAGAACTAACTCTTGTCTTGGCATCTTCCCAGGAAGAGATTGTGCAGTGCTCATTGCCCGGACTTCAGAAAGCAGCTTCTTGGTTGATTAAGAAAGTTTAGCCCCACTTGGGAATTGGCTTTCCACCTGCTCAAGCAGTTCGCTCTCTGCTGAGATATCATCTTCCCTTATTTAGCCAGTTGTTTTTTTTAAAGGAAAGCAAACATGTGTCTATTAAGTGTTTGTTTTCAGGGCTGATCATTCTGACTTTATCAATATTTTAAACGACAAACAGGTCACTAAAACCATTTTCAGAAACAGCTTGTTGTAATGGTGCTGGCAAGGAATACAGATTTTATCTTGGATGAGAAGTGAAATATTTTCATGGGGGGAAAAAAACAAGTAAGTCCAGCTGCCTTTTGAAAAAGCACTTTTGGGACAACCATGACCTGGATGATTGAGAATCTTCATAGACATTCCCAGAGGAAAATCTTTTCATTCTGATATTTGGGCATTAGGTGTTCTAAGAGTATAAGAGCTTGTGTTATTTTCCTGGTCATTTATACCCCTAATTTGTTTTCCTCTCAGACAGTAACTGTGTGAAGAAAGAAATCCTATCTTAGCATTTAGAATAGTCATGGTCTCAACATCTAGCATCTTGAAAGCAAGGTTTGGGAAGGTATTTATCTGAAATAGCAATAGCACTTAGACTTATGTACCACTTCACAGTGCTTTACAGCCCTCTCTAAGTGGTTTACAGAGTCAGCATATTGCCCCCAACAATATGGATCCTCATTTTACCAACCTTGGAAGGATGGAAGGCTAAGTCAACCTTGAATCAGTGAGAATTGAACTTCTGGCAGTCAGCTAGTAATCAGCAGAGTTAGCCTGCAATACTGCATTTTAACTACCAAACCACGATGGAAATCCTAAGTGGTTAGCATGAATTATGGCAGAGTGATCAGGATTGAGTAAGAAAAAGATCAACATTACTCTAAGCCAGAGGTCGCCGACCTTTTGGACCTCAGGGACCATCAAACTCATAATTTTAAATCCCAGGGGCCATTAATATGAATGATCTGATCTGATCTAACCTCTCTCCTTCCCTCCCTCCTGCCCTCCTGCCCTCCTGCTCTCTCTCTCTCTCTCTCTCTCTCTCTGTTTCACACACATACACACACACACACACAGACAGACAGACACACAAACACACAAACACGGGAGGCAAGGGTGGGATTCAAATTTCTTAACAACCAGTTCTGTGGGCATGGCCTAATTTGTTGGTGTGGCTTGGTAGTCATGTGACTGGCTGGCCATGGCTTCTATGTAAATATTATAAATATTCATATAAATACTGATTTTTTTTTATAAAACAGAGCAATTTTTACCCAAAATCAGGCAAAGCAGGCAGGCAGATTGAGTTGCTCACAGAATCACAGATTCATTCAGAGATCTGTAAGATTGGCTACCTGAGCCTGTCACATAAAATTTGCTTGCAAGCAAACCCATAAAATTTGCTAGCAAGAAAACTCACAAAATTAACTCACAACACACCATGTATGTAAATATTGATTTTTTTATATAAAAAAGCAACTTTTACCCAAAATCAGGCAGAGCAGGCAGGCAGATTGAGTTGCTCACAGAATCATAGAATCACTTAGAGATCAATGATTCTGCCATCGGCTACCTGCACTGAATAATAGAAACTTCAGTTCTAAGGAAGGTTCGGCTCTTACTAATCTTCAAAGCAGAGCCAACGATCTAAAGATTAGCTAGAAAGCAAGAAATCCAACCATTTCCTGCTTCCTAGCTAATCTAAATCTCCGGGCACAGCAGAACAGCTGATGGTCGGAAAAAGGAAAAATAGCAACTTAGCAGGCAAGTTTGCCAGGAAAGGAGTGAGTGGGCGGGGAGGGTTCCCATAAGCCATGTGGGTGGCGAAGCCTTGTGTTCCTGTGCAGCCTGGATTAATTACTTTGGGGGGTGCTCTGGGGGTGACATTTCTCTGCGGACCACCAAAATTTTCTCGCAGACCACCACAGCCCATTAGTTGGCAACCGCTGCTATAAGCCATGGAAGCTCACAAATGACTTTAGGTCAATCATTATCTTTCCCTACATGGTGGAGCAAACTTAGAGGAAGGATTATTCCTTTTTGAGCTCAAAGAAAGGTTGGATATAAAGCATCAACTAAATAAAAGTGCAAATCAGTATAAACAATACTAATTTATGTAGACCCATGGTTGGTTGTAGCATAAATCAGCTACATGTGCTAGTTTAATGGGCCCTGGAACCTCCACCATTTTAGTTTTCTTTAGAGTAATGTTCAACATCAATCAATTAATTTTAATGATATTGTATTCTTAAGATAAGATATATTGGATGCTACTTCAATTTTAGTCAATGAGGAAGGAAAAAACTGGCCTGGTGGGTTTGGGCTTCTCCTTTTTTTTAACTTATGGATGAAATTACTGGCAGAGGTCTTCCATTGATTTAAGGTGAGGTATACTGAGACAGAGCGGTGTGATGGCTCAGCGGTTAAAGATGCTGAGTTCATAAGCAGGAAAACTGGCAGCCTGGGTTTGAGACCCAAGTGCTACACGATAGGGTGAGCTCCCACTATTTGTCTTAGCTCCTGCCCATCTAGCAGTTCAAAAGCAGAGAATATTTAGCTGAATATAGTCACCCTGAACCTAGTCAGAGATGTCAATGAACTCTTAGTCCTGATGCTTGGAGGCTGTTGGATCAGGGTATAAAAACATGTGCTAAAATTCAACCTACACAAACTGGAGTTGTTGCTTGTTCATTGCAATTCTTTATCTGCTTGACCTCCCAAGGTGGAAATGATAGCCTAAGAGGGCAATTCCACAACTTGAGTGTCCTCTTGGATTCACAGTTACAGGTAGGCAGGCAGACAATATGGCCATGAAACTGTGGTTGGTATGACAGTTATGACTTCTCTGAAACAGGACTTTATTATGATGATTCATGTTTTTATTTTTATACGAGTGACTACTACAATATATATATAAGGTTTCCTTGAAGACCACTGAAATTGCCATTAGTTAAAAATGCAATGGCTTGCTCATAAGTTGGCACTATGCACCATTGATTAATCATTCACTAATTCATTTGTTCATTAATTCATTTATTTTTCAAATTTATATAGCCACCCATCTCATAGTTATGACCCTGGGTAGCTTACAAACAATAAAAGCAAATATAAAAATAAAAACAAGACAATACAACATGACAATTGAAAAAGAATACTGTAGAAGACCATTACAACATATTTTTACTTGAAGTGAAAAGAGTCATCAAACTATATGTACCAACAACAACTCCCAAAACAAAAACAAAAAACAGATTACCCATAACAATAAGGAAACTTCAATCCAAAAAGAGATTGCTCTGGCGGAAAAATAAATCTGGTCACGTTGCCAATTTCAAAAGCCGATACAAAAATTTATGCCACCAAATTTATGCCACTAAATGCACCAATTATCACATTAAACAAGAGGAAAACCTTCTATGCACCAATTCCACCTGCGCTTTTTACAATTTTGTAAACAACAAACTTAAAGACTCAAGGTCCATCCCACCCCTGATAGGACCTAATGGTAAAGACTGCAATGATGACATCATTAAAGCCAACATCTTTAACGCATTTTGGCTCAGTATTTGTAAACAGCAATGGATCATGCCCAGTATTTTCTAGCCGAACCACAGAAAACTACAATGATCTAATACATATAGATTTTACAGAAGACAATGTTGAAAAAGCACAATGCAATCTAAAACCATCTCTATCTATTGGACCGGACGGAATATGTGCCTACTTCTTTAAAAAGCTATCCACTGCCATAGCAGGACCTCTAAGCATAATCTTTGAAAAATCTTTCAGGACCAGCTCCTTGCCTAACCTATGGTCAAAAGCCACAGTCATCCCCATCTTCAAAAAGGGAGACCCCAGCCTAGTTAAAAATTACAGACCAATCTCCTTATGCTGTGTCACCTGTAAAGTCATGGAATCAATTATTAACCAATCCATTATCATTCACTTAGAGACAAACAACCTACTCTCCAATAAACAATTTGGTTTCAGAAAAAAACTATCCTGTAATCTGCAATTCTTACACTGCAAAAACATATAGACTACACAACTCAATCAGGGCAAAACAATAGACGCAATCTACATAGACTTCTGTAAAGCCTTTGATTCAGTGGTACATGACAAACTACTCCTAAAACTAAAAACTTATGGTATCTCTGGACAACTGCATAACTGGATAGAAGCATTCCTGTCAAACAGACAACAAATGGTAAAAATTGGGAGTGTCCTATCAAATTCTGTACCTGTCAATAGTGGTGTCCCCCAAGGCAGTGTTCTAGGACCAACTCTCTTCATACTCTACATAAATGACCTATGTGATCATATTAAGAGCAACTGTGTTCTCTTTGCTGATGATGTAAAGCTGTTAAATACCACAAACAATACTGCTACCCTTCAAAAAGATCTTGACTATGTATCAGAATGGTCAAACGAATGGCAACTTCAAATTTCAACAAATAAATGCTCTGTCTTACATATTGGCAAAAAAATATATCAGAAAATAAAATACAAGCTGAATAGTCAAGACCTTGTTGATGATCCAAACTCTGTCAAGGACCTTGGAATACTCATTTCTAATGGTCTAAGTACTAGAGCCCACTGTAACTACATAGCCAAAAAGGCATTAAGAGTTGTTAACCTAATCCTACGTAGCTTTTTCTCTGGTAATATCACACTACTAACGAGAGCATACAAAACATTTGCTAGACCAATACTCGAATACAGCTCATCAGTCTGGAACATTACGTATCTGATATTAGCACAGTTGAGAAAGTCCAGAAATATTTCACAAGAAAAGTTCTCCACTTCTCTACTCATTGTAGAATACCTTATGCCACCAGACTTGAAATTCTAGACCTAGAAAACCTTGAATTACGTCATCTTCCGTCCAATCTAAGTATGGTATATAAAATCATACATTGCAATGACTTACCTGTCAATGAATACTTCAGCTTCAACCATAACAATACAAGAGCACACAACAGATACAAACTCAAGGTTAACCACACCAAACTTGATTGCAGGAAATACGACTTCAGCAACAGAGTGGTCAATGTCTGGAATACTCTACCTCAGGGGTCCCCAACCACTGGGCCGCGGACCGGTACCGGTCCGTGGATCACTTTGCACCGGGCCGCAAGGAAAATAAAAATAAAAAATAAAATAAAAATGGCGGCTTTCTTCGCCTTCGGTGAATGCTGCTGGGATCAGGGATCAAGGACACAAATGAAAGAAGGGGAGGGAGGAAGCAACCAAAGCCTGTCCTACTCTCTGGCTCAGTGGCTTCGGTTTCCTCCCACCTCGTTCTCTCTCAGTCGCTCTCTCGCTCCTCCACCAGCCCAGGAAGAAACTGCTTCAAAGAAGCCGGCAGGGTGGCTTTTCCTGTCGGCGCAGCTCCCCGAAGCGCCTGTTCACCCCCACCCCGCCGCCAATCAATCCAGGTTCAATCCAGTGCTCCGTTCTGCCTGCCTGCCTGCCTTCGCTTCTGGTGGTTTCGGAGCAGCTTCGGCTGAGAATAATAACTATTCACCTCTTTTACTCAGCCGAGCTGCTCTGAAACAACCAGAAACGAAGGCAGGCAGGCAGAACGGAGCACTGGATTGAACCTGGGCGCGCGGGTGGGGGTGAACGGGCGCTCGGAGGAGCTGCGCCGACAGGAAAAGCCACGCTGCCGGCTTCTTTGAAACAGTTTCTTCCTGGGCTGGTGGAGGAGCAAGAGAGCGACTGAGAGAGGAACGAGGCAGACACCTGAGGGACGAGGCTGAGGGAGGGAGGGAGACACCTGAGGGATGAGGCTGAGGGAGGGAGGGAGACACCTGAGGGATGAGGCTGAGGGAGGCAGGGCCGAGAGGTGGGGCTTCTCAGCCGTCCTGCAGGGACTTGTCCTGAGCCGCGGAGACAGCCGTGGGCGCCGCCACCCAGCGCTCAGTTTTGAAGGCACTCCTCAGCCCGGTGCAGTTCCTGAATCTGCAGCTGAAACCCTCCGTTTTAAATGTCCCAATAGAAGAGAATATCTGTCGCTCAGGGTTGCAATGAGGAGGCATTGGCACTCCTGAACTTGGTGGTTTGCTGGCAGATGTTTTATTACCCGACTAGGTAACAACATCAGATGTTACCTAGTCAGGTAATGAAACGTCTGCAAGCAAACCACCAAACTCGGACTCCCCGGTCCTTGAAAAAGTGTTTCTGTGTGAAACTGGTCCCTGGTACAAAAAGGTTGGGGACCACTGCTCTACCTGACTCTGTGGTTTCTTCCCCAAAAACTTTAACCTACTATTGACCTCACCCCTTTCCTAAGAGGTCTGTAGGGGGCATGCATAAGTGCACCAACGTGCCTACCGTCCCTGTCCTATTGTTTCTTGTATTTTTCTTATATGTACCCATTTCATGTATTCATAACTATGTATATATTTATACCTATTATCTTGTAAGCAATTGACAAATCAAAATAAATATAAATAAATAAAAATAAATAAAAATAAATAAAAAATTATCTTTTGGGAATCACTTGTGGTCCTCTAGAGCAGTGGTCCCCAACCTTTTTTGTACCAGGGACCGGTTTCAAGCAGAAACATTTTTTCAAGGACCGGGGAGGGGGGAGAGAACTGAGTTTGGTAGTTGCTTGCAGACGTTTATTACCTGACTAGGTAACATCTGATGATGTTACCTAGTCGGGTAATAAAACGTCTGCCAGCAAACCACCAAGTTCAGGGAGCCTCGGCCCTGCCTCCCTCAGCCCCATCCCTCAGGTGTCTCCCTCCCTCAGGTTTCTGCCTCGTTCTCTCTCAGTCACTCTATCGCTCCTACAGCAGCCCAGGAAGAAACTGCTTCAAAGAAGCCGGGGTGGGGGTGGGGTGGCTTTTCCTAGCCACAGCTTCCCGGGCGCCCGTTCACCCCACCCCGCCCGCCCGCCCGCTTGCGGTTCAATCCACAGTGCTCCGTTCTACCTGCCTGCCTGCCTGCCTTCTTCGTTTCGGAGCAGCTTCGGCTGATAAAAAGAGGCGAATAGTTATTATTCTCAGCCGAAGCTGCTCCCAAACAACCAGACAGGCAGGCAGGCAGAACGGAGTACTGTGGATTGAACCGCGAGCGGGCGGGCGGGCGGGGTGGGGGTGAAACGGGCACTTGGGAAGCTGCGGCGACAGGAAAAGCCACCCACCCCGGCTTCTTTGAAGCGAGGCGGGAGGAAACCAAGCCGCTGAGCCACAGAACAGGACAGGCTTTGGTTGCTTCCTCCCTTCCCTTCTTTCATTTGTGTCCTTGATCCCGATCCCAGCAGCATTCACCGAAGGCGAAGAAAGCCGCCATTTTTTTAATTTTTTTTTCTTTGCGGCCCGGTAAAGAGTGCTCCACGGCCCGGTACCGGTCCGCAGCCCGGTGGTTGGGGACCCCTGCTCTAGAGGCTGCCACTTCCTTAATCAAAGGGAAGGGGAACATATTTCTTTAAGGAATGGTAGAAAATGCATTCTTAAATGAGTATCACTGGCATTAAATAGATGGTAACCAACAACAATTGCTTTGCAGAACAACAATAGGAAAGCACAGCAAATAATTTATTTTATATGGCAATTTAAACACTATTATGAACTCCAAAGCTTCAGCAAAGGAGGGAACTTGATTTCTTAACAGTTCAAACATCATTTGTAGATTATGCAAATTCTCTGTTAATAAATGTTATAACATTCATACTCCTAACACATTCCACTATGCTCAACAGAGATTGTGTTATAGAAGCCAGCATTATGATAGCATAAAAATAATCTGAACTAATATGATACAGATTGGAATAGAATTAAGGTGAAAAATTAAAATTATGTATTTGGAAAAACATCAGTGATTACTTGGCACTATCAAGAGAAAAAAATGCTATATTGCCTTCATAATATTTGATTTTGTGAGTAGTAAGTGGTGGTGAGTGGCTTTTGTTTTTATCATTGAAGAAATTCAAGAATGGTATCATCCACCAATATTTGGAATTAAAATCTACCACTTTTATCTGTTGTGTATGTAAATCATTTGTGCATATTGCTTGTCTTGCAAGACAACTCCATGGATAATCAGAATCTTTAGAAAAGAGAAAAAAAGTTTCCCCTGCTGTCTTTTCACATTATAGATAGTCTTCAACATATGACCAGCAATTCAGATCAGAACTTAATTAAGTGATGTGGTCATTAAATGAATTGCATCTGTTTTATGATCTTTTTTGCTGTAGTCATTACCCCATTGATTTTGCTTGTCAGAAGAAAAATGGGAAGGTCTCAAATGGTGATCAATGTGACCTTGGGATGCTTCAACCATAATAAATACATGTTGCAGGAACATTGCAATGGTTGTAAGTCACTTTTTTCAGCGCTGGCATAATTTTGAATGGTCATTAAATGAATTGTTGTAATAGTCAAGCACTACCTATACATTTGTGCTCCTTACCAATGCATTTTCATTTAGAGACTTACATCCCCTTGGTCCATTGAGAATAGGACTTTTATGTGTCTATGTGATGGAGTTCAATGACCAGTCATTTTGCAGGGTGCCAAGATGTCTGACTGCCTGCGCAGCATTTATTACTTTTATACAGTTTTTACAAGCAGGAACAGATAATATAGAAACAGCATTTGGATGGGTGAATCTCCTCACCAATCCTTAAGAATATACAAGTAAGGAAGTGGTGATGTTAGCAGGTGAGATCACATACCAACTAGGGACAGTTCTGCTGAGTGAGATCATGCAGGTATTTGAGGCCCATGTAGGTATTGAGGGACAGCAGTGTGCTGCTTGCGCCCCCTACAGGATCTCCATCTCTACTACATCTATGGAGATTCTCAGTCATCCAGCACATAGTTGTTTGGGATGACTACCATGGGGTTTACTGTGATTCTGTATCACACAAGTGTGCATCTGGTGCTTGATATATGGCATGATAATAGCACCAGTCAGACTTCATAATAATGATGCATTGCAGTAATATGCATTCAAGATGGAAAATACAGCTATGGAGCTAGTGAAAAAATGAAATAGTGGAAAGAAATAGGTGCCAAGCAAAACTTGAGTAAATTCTCAAATTTACACCTTCCGGTTCTCTCTGATCTTAATAAAATTTGCTAATGAGGACTCTGATGATCAAGCTTGGGTAAAAGATTTACTTTCAGTTTAGGCATCTACCGACAGCCCAAGCCATATCCCCATTATCAGCAATAAATATTTTAATTCAGTGATCCCCAACCTTTTTTATGCCGCGGCCCAGTACCGGCATCAGCTGGGCCGCTGCCCGGTATCGGCATCAGCTGGGCGCCGCCATCTTTTTTTGATGAAAAAGTGCTTCCGGTGACCTCACCAGAAGCACTTTTTCATCAAAAAAAGATGGCGGCGCCCAGCAAACCAGCGGCCCGGTAGGACTTGTTCCACGGACCGGTACCCCTGTTTTAATTTGTTGGTACTAAGAGCAATGTTCTAATTTGAAATCAAGTGTCTGTTCTCTGCTAGTGTTCACTAATACTTTTTCCCCCCACAAGAAGTATAATCACCGAAAGGACCTGTTCAGTTTATGTTATACAGAGAACAGGCCCATTGCAGAAAATCTCAGGAATCAGACACATGTATGCAGAAAATTACATCTTAAAGTATACAGACTCTTCAGTATCCTGGGACTGCAGTTCCTAGGACTGCATACTAATTTGGCCATGCTAAAGTTTGTCTGGTTGAAGAAGACTGATTTATTAGTTAATTGTCATATGAGAGAATGAAGAAAGAATTTGTAATAAATCAAAATCAGACCATTTAAACCCTTTTTTAGAATTGGCATTAGTGTAGCTATCTAGACCAGTCTTTTTCCACCAGATAGAACTTGTAACCTGCCAGGTATGATTGAGCTGGAGCAGTCCTCAGTTAGCATAGGAAATGGTGAAGATGATGGCAGTTGTAATTTAACATCAGCTGGATAGTCATACATTTCCATTCTGTCCTAAATGACAGCTGTATTGAAGTATTGTCAAAATACAAGATTACAGTTATTTAATTATTATAAATTGGTGAAACATTTGTAAGTGTAATTATTAAATTGATCATATTTTTAAATTGTTTTAAGTAGGTTGGATTCTTAGAAACAAAAGGGGTACAAATAAATAAGTAAATGTTAATTCTGTGTCCTGTTCTTTGCATTAAACTTTATGTTGACCAGAATTGTGTCAAAGTGGGAGATGCATGAGCACCACCAGTTAAAGCAATACATATGTACATCAAAGAGATTTTTTTTAGCAAGTACATCTCCAGAAATTAAAATAACCATTTGTTGTGGCTTTGAGGTTTGAGCCTGCTTTGTTAGAGGACGAAGACTTGGACAATGAGGAAGAGGAGGATTTGGCTCTGAGGTTTGAGCCTGCTTTGTTAGAGGATTTGGAGTTGCCTTCCTCCCCAGGACTTTCCTCCTCGGCAAGACTGATTGTGCAATCCCTGATTGTGCCTCAGGTGTCGGCAGATAATCAGAAGGGTGTATCAGAGCCTCTGACTGAGGAT
Source organism: Notechis scutatus (assembly GCF_049901735.1). Taxonomy (NCBI): domain Eukaryota; kingdom Metazoa; phylum Chordata; class Lepidosauria; order Squamata; family Elapidae; genus Notechis; species Notechis scutatus. Next base: position 305,171,034 of record NC_142009.1, read on the forward strand.
CAAGCTGAGGAATGCTGGCTTGATGCGAGGCAACGGCACAGGCAAATGTGTGAGCTGCAACGCAGAAAGAAAGGACGAATCAGAGACTGAGATGAGGGACTGACACGCCCCACAGGGAATAAAAGTGGGTGTGTTCACTCTGGGAACTTGTTCAGGACAGCATGTTACTTAGTGAGAGAAGCTTCGTAGTATCCTGTGTGCAGTGTCAGCTTGTGATTTATATTCCTGCTTTCTTGTCAGACTTGGCAGACAGCTTGTGTGAGACTGCCAAGAACTTTATCAGCTCAAGGAATTTAACCCTGTAATTACTGGACTTGCTTGCTTGTTTGTTTTCAGTTGGAAATTTGGACTTCTCACCTTGTTGGTACAGGTGAGACATAACAACCATTTATATAAGGAAAGCAGACACCCTCAACAATGGGAGATGGTTTCAGCTATCTCCAGACTTTTTCCCAAGATAAGTGTAGGTATTGTCATCCCAGCATTACTTTTTCTTTTAATAGAGGTCTTTCAAAACATCTGGTCTGAGTTTTGCAAAGGAAAACTAGAACTTAAGTATAATAAAAAAGAAAGAAAGAAGTATTTATTCCTGTCAAAAACATGTAACAGACAAGCTAATCATTTCTGTTTCTTTGACAGAGGCTATATTATCAAAATGAAATATCTTTCTTCCTCATATCTATACAACTTAAACCAAGTAACACAGTATTCAATCAATGGTTGTATTTTACCCTTTCTCTAACTAGCTAATGTATAACTTATCCTATTTCCCCACCATTTCTCATGACATTCGAGCCAGGTAAATATCCTGATTAATTAACATAGTAAGCTGGTTTCCTGGTTCATATGCAATGAGAAACTATAGTTCAAAAGAGAAATATTAAAGAATTAAGTACAAAGAAAGAAAAGGACCAAAAGTGTGTCATACAGGCAAAAATTCTGTTCACGTCTGCTTCAAGTAGTTATTAATAATATTTAGGCACCCTGTATTTTCAGGAGAGAAACAAATACATTTATTTGTTTATTTATTTGTCAGAGGTGCCATAGGTGAGTGCAGTTTGCTAAAATGCTCATACAGAATTCTCAAACACTCCAGGAACCCCGCAAAATGCATTTTTTTCTTCTTTAATGCAACACATGCCAAAGTATGATCCAGGAGCATATGTATTATTGTTTCGAGATATCATATTTCAAATACTGTATATGGATACAGTCTACACAGACAGATTTGATGACCATAAAATCCTATTGAGGCAAATGTCTTGGAATGGGTTAAAACGTCATCTAGGCAAAAGTGGCCTAGATGAAACTTATCATCAGGGCCAACACGTAATCTAGAGACAGTTCAAGAATTAGCCAAACTAGATAACCAGAGTTCTAATCCAGAAAATACAAGAACATGTCAAAATATGTCCTAAGTAAAGTTAAAACACAGAAGCGAGCTGGGATTGGTCCTTACGGAGCAACCTGATTGGCTATTAGCGGAACGTCTCTCATTGGGTACAATTTAAATGTTTTAACGTAAGTCATTGGTTAATGGGACAGCAGCCAGCCCTATAAAAGAGCTGCTGCTGTCCAGGGTTTTTGCTCTGTTCCTGATCGTTAATAAAGAGTTGAAGTTCACTGTTCACAGCCTCGTCTCTGTTCCTTGCACCCATGCCCAGAATATAACACTGGCGACGAGGATGGGATGCGGAGACATCAGAGCTGACTGAACACTTACAGAGCAACGAACAGAGCACGTGGCTGAAGAAGCACCTACAACGGCAAGATGTCCAGCGGTGCCATACCACCCGCTCCATTTGACCTGGCTAACGAAGACTGGGACTCGTATATGGATCGGTTCCAGATGTTTCTGGAGACCAACAACTTAAAGGACGCTACAACTGGCAAGAAGCGAGCAGTATTTCTAACCCATTGTGGGCCTGCCGTTTTTAAGATGGCGAAAGCACTTGCCAAACCGGCTGAGGTGAAGTCGATGGATTGGGACACCCTCGCGCCCATTCTACAGGCCCACTATGCACCCGCCATTCCAACGCTTGTTTGAAGACACGAATTTTACCAGAGGGACCAATGGAAAGGTGAGAGCGTCGCAGATTTCATCGCTGACCTCCGGAACCTGGGTGGCCTCTGTGGGTTTTCAAACCTCGAGGAAGCCTTGCAAGACCGCATAGTTCTGGGATTAGATGACGACACGGTGCAGAGCAAGATCATGGCAAAAGGGGACATCGATCTTGCTGATGCCATCACAGACGCTACTGCAGCAGAAGCAACCAGGAAGTCGGCCGCTTGAATGCGCCACACCAACGCACCGCTCCGTAAACTCGCAAATGAGACCTCGCCTTGTCCAGAGAGGCACTCAATGATGGCACACCATGAGGACCTCGAATCACCATCAGATAGTGAAGAGGAAAAGGTCAACCGGCTCCGGTCCGAACGCAACCAACGAGAACAACGAAACCAAAGATTCCCGCGCCAATGCGCTGGTTGCGGGGCAAACCATCCGCGATCAGATTGCAAATTCCTCGATGCGCTCTGCCGTTCCTGTGGAAAGAGAGGCCACATCGCAAAGGTCTGTAGAAGCAAGCGAGGACCCAGTCCAATCCAGAGAGAGAATAACTACCGCCAGACCACAGGAAATCTTCCTGTGAGTCGGGATCGCCTGAACCACCAATGGAACAACCACTCCTACAGAAATAAAGCACCTGCCACTTCAACGAGACGAGAAGAGGCACGCCAAACCATTACCATCGGCCACGCTTCATCCTTAGATGCAAGAAAGATCCGAGTAAGGGTCGCCATTGAGAACCAACCTTGCGTGATGGAAGTCGACTCAGGGTCGTCTCTCTCGATGGTTTCCTGGAAGACCCTCAAACAGCTAATCCCTTCCATCCGTCGTCAGGAACTCAGCCCCCAAAGAATCATACTCAAAGATTACCAGGGCAACAGAATTCCAGTCGTCGGCTCCAGCCAAGTCCAAGTCTCCTTCAAAAATCGTACTGCATCACTACCGCTGACCGTCGTCAATCGTGACCGGCCTAGTTTGTTAGGCCTACAATGGTTCGCCCCGCTCGGGATCGAGGTAGCCAGCGTTCACCGAGCCGAGAGCGACAACTGGGAGGAGTCTCTCGTCCAAGAATTCCAGGACGTTTTTTCAGAAGAGCTAGGCAAGTACAAGGGGACCCCAATATCATTTAGCCTTAATCCCAAAATAGCTCCCATCCGCCTTAAGCTTCGTCGGGTGCCGTTTGCACTCAAACCAAAGATCGACGAGCAGCTCGATAAATTAATAGCCCAGGGTGTTTTAGAACCAACCGACCACGCCCGTTGGGAAACCCCAATAGTAACACCCATCAAACCGGATGGGTCATTGAGAATTTGTGGGGATTATCGGGCCACCCTGAACCACGCACTTCAACAGAGTGCTTACCCGGTGCCGGTGGTTCAACATATTCTCCACTCCCTGGGTGGCGGGAAAATATTCACAAAATTGGATTTAGCACAGGCATACCAACAGTTACCCATAGATGCGGAAACTGCGGAAGCACAAACTATCGTTACACACAGAGGCACCTTTAAGTGCAATAGACTCCAATTTGGAGTGAGTGTAGCCCTGGGAATTTTTCAATGGAGAGACTTTTACAAGGCATAAAAGGAGTCGTGCCATATTTTGATGATGTGTTAATTGCCGCCCCGAATAGAGAAGTTTTAGAAAGGCGTCTCAGAATGGTTCTCCAAAAATTCAAAGACGCCGGCCTCAAGGTTAAAAAAAATAAATGTCAACTGTGTACTGAGAGGGTGGAGTTCCTTGGATACCTTCTCGATAGTCAAGGAATCCATCCCTCTGATAACAAGCTAAAAGCAATAAAAAACACCCCAACACCTAAGAATAGAACAGACCTCCAAGCCTTTCTGGGGCTCATTAACTTTTACAACATCTTCTTGCCCCAGAAGGCGACCGTAGCTGAGCCCCTACACAGACTTCTCGACAAAGGAGCAACCTGGGTCTGGGGACATCGAGAGGAACGTGCTTTCCGACAAGTGAAAGACTTACTAACCTCCGAGGCTGTATTAATGCAGTATAACGAGACTTTACCTTTGACTATTACATGCAACGCTTCACCGTTTGGAGTAGGAGCAGTTTTAAGTCATGTATTACCAAACGGAAATGAAGCACCTATTGCATTTTTCTCACGTACATTATCAAAGGCCGAAAGGAACTATAGCCAACTCGATAAAGAGGGTCTTGCTGTTGTATCATCTGTAAAGCGTTTTCATGAATACGTGTATGGACGAACATTTACTATAATTACGGATCACAAGCCATTGCTTGGTATTATAGTGGGAGACAAACCAACCCCCTATATATTATCGCCAAGAATGACTCACTGGTCAGAGTTCCTAGCTGCCTACAATTATCTACTGCAACATCGCCCGGGGAAAGCCATTCCCCACGCTGACGCTTTAAGCCGTTCCCCACTTCCGGAAGCCGTCGACGACCCAGCTCCAACCCTCACGACACTCCAAATTGAAACGCTACACTCGCCGCTGCTAACGGCAAAAGACATTGCCATCGAGACTAAACGGGATCCTGTCTTAGCATGAGTTCTCAGCTGGGTCGAACGAGGATGGCCACTCAATCAACTCCACGACAACTTCGCGCAGTTCAAAAACCGGCAGACAGAACTTTTCTCCCAGAAGGGCTGCATTCTCTGGGGAGATAGAGTCGTCGTCCCAGAGAGGCTACAACAGACAGTTTTAGAAGTACTGCACGATGGACATCCGGGCATTGTGCGCATGAAGGCGCTCGCACGGAGCTACGCGTGGTGGCCGGGCATCGACAAACAAATCGAAGCCTGGGTAACCACGTGTCGGAAGTGCCAAGACGTCAGCAACGCCCCACCTAAAGCGACGCCAACCGAGTGGGAAACCCCTCGGGGTCCGTGGTCCCGCATCCACATTGATTTTGCGGGACCCACCAAAGGACACACTTTTCTACTAACAGTAGATGCCTATTCCAACTGGCTAGAAATACATAAAATGAAGACAACCACAACTGAGTCAGTCATTAACAAACTGAACAAATTGTTCGCAACGCATGGGTTACCAGACGTTTTAGTTTCTGATAACGGGCCCCAGTTCACTGCCCTGCTATTCGAACAGTACCTAGCAGACCGGGGCATCCGCCATGCGCTAACCTCGCCGGCACACCCTGCGGCCAACGGAAGGGTGGAGCGAATGGTACAATTCGTCAAAAAAACACTACAAAAAATGGATTCTGGAGACATCGACGACAAGCTGAACTGAATCCTGCTTCTTCAACACATCACCCCACACAGTGTCACGAATAAAACGCCTGCCGAACTGTTAATGGGACGGAGACTTCGCTCCCACCTCAACCATCTACATCCTTCTTATTCACCAGAAAAACCCTTCGGGTCTAGCGGGAAGTGCCACGAATTCAAGGTAGGCGACTTGGTGTTTGCTAAGAACTTCTCCGGCGACCCATTGTGGGTCCCTGCAACCATTACCCAACCCACCGGCCCCAGATCCTACCGCCTACAGACTAATGATGGGAGAGTTTGGAAACGCCATATAGATCAGCTTCGCTCCAGATTGCCACCCATTTCCCGTGACTCCCCTTATTCGCAAACTGAGGGGGGAGGGGATATCGAGGGGATCAAAAACGGAATAGATAATAATGTAATCAGGGAAACCCAGCATCCAACCCAAAGAAGCGCGCCAACTGAAGAAGAATCAGGAAGCGGGGTAGCTTCGCCGCGGGGAAATACCACGAGGGAGGCAAGCCCACGGAACCCAGAAGTAACCCTTGGGAACTGGGATAACAACAATGGCAGCCGTGCCGAGTCCTCCCGCACCGAAACGGAACCACCCGTACCAGAAAAACTTGGAAGCGTTCCACCGGAATCAGACTGCAGACAGAAACCGGTGGAACAGCGAAAATCAAACAGGCAGGTGAAACGACCTGCATATCTACACGATTATATCACCCTTAAACGGAACCTAGGGGGGAGGGGTGTTATGAACTGACATAAACGTATTTTAATAAAGCTTAACAACCTTGATAGAAAAGCAGGCTCATAATCCTGCACTTTTGATTGGTCCGTGGATAGTGAGCTGGGATTGGTCCTTACGGAGCAACCTGATTGGCTATTAGCGGAACGTCTCTCATTGGGTACAATTTAAACATTTTAACGTAAGTCATTGGTTAATGGGACAGCAGCCAGCCCTATAAAAGAGCTGCTGCTGTCCAGGGTTTTTGCTCTGTTCCTGGTCGTTAATAAAGAGTTGAAGTTCACTGTTCACAGCCTCGTCTCTGTTCCTTGCACCCATGCCCAGAATATAACAGTATTTACAAGGTCCACCTCCTTCATGCTTGCTATTCTGGATCCGAGATCTCTGAATTCCTTGATTTCAAGTCTTTGCTGTCTCATTTCATCTTTGGAGAATGAGACCTCCAGAGTAAGCAAAACATTCCTCTTCTGTGTTTTTCGAAGGGGAAGTAAATATGATGGCTGCTTAAATATGGAACTGGCCTATACGTTCTGCACTATTACAGCTTCTAATGCTTTTTCCTGAATGTGGAGAAGGGAAGTAATTTGTCTTTACTTTTTAAAAGAAACCTTGCTTTTTCAGTAACAAAGAGCAGTACTAATATTTTTATTTAGATGCATGTAAAATAAACCTGGAGTGCCATAAGCTACAAATAGGACAAAATAAAACATTGGAATTCTGGCAGAGTAGACAAGACTATATGTGGGCATTGTGAATACACTTAATAATACTTTTAGGAAAGTAAATAAATTCTCACATGCAGAAAATTAGCAGGGGAATGTTTGATCTGTGTAATAAAACAGAGAGATAGATGCACCTGGGAAATAATTACCAGTGATCTGAAATTCATGTGATACATTTACTACACTATCCTATAACAAAAGCTATTTTTAGGTGGCACACAAATCAGGAACAAAGCAGCACCCAGGACAATATATAGGGGAAAAACAAAGTGATCTGGGGGGAAAAATTGACAAAAAATTGTCAAGTAGCACAGAGAAAACTAATTAGGAAACTAATTATTAAAAAGTTTGAGATTTTAAAAACAGAATGTTTGCCTGGTTGTTTGTCTTGTGTGTAGCATAACCCAACCCATCTTGCACTGTTTCTTTGACCAATGCACTTCTCTATAGCCAGAGAAGTTATTCATCCTTGAGCAACAAAAATTCTAAAGGAACCAAATTAACTCCTACAGGTATTTGCAATTAAGCCCAACTGAAGACACTGCTAGTCACTAAGCAGCTTGGATACCTGATGGAATACCTCCCCCAAAATCACCATAATTAATTAATTGATAGTGTGCAGTCTAGTTAATATAAAACTCTGAGAAACCACTTAGTCACTCTCCCTGATGATCTGTCTCTAATCTGGTCCTTCAGCTCTTCCAACAGTGATCCTATCACCAATGTAACTGAGTCTATCCACTTTACTGCTGGTCATCCTCTTCTTTTTCTTCTTCTTCTCTTTCCTTCCATCTTTCCCAACATTGGTGCATTCTCCAGAGAGCTAGATCATCTGTAGAATGTAAAAAAGTTGACTTTGACAGAGAAAATCCATTGTGTGGATTGGCAGTGACAAAGCACGAAGAAAGACTCAAACCCAAAACAATATGAAGGGAGGAGGTTTATAGGGGGTGGAAAAGTAAAGTACAATCCTAAGAGCAAGATTCTGTTACTGAAGCCAATATAATAAAGTGGTTTTAAGCTTGGTTAGAGTTACTCTCATAACCTTGTATATAGCAGAGCTGACATTGATCTTATTGCTGCTTCTTGTCCATTGTAATATTTTTCAATTAAAAAAACCCCCTTCTTTGTACCATATTTAGTTTGTGTATGAACAGTTTAATAATGAAGTAAAGGCAAAAACATAATGAAGTAAATACAAAAACATACAATTGTTGGATGAAATATAAATCTAGTGACCTTACCTGTCGTTGTTCTCCAACTTGAAAAGCATCTCTGAAGAATGTCCCAAAGGAGCTTTTTCCAAAAGGCAACTGGACTTTCTTGGATTTTTTTCCATTGAAAATGTTTGGCTTCTCATCCAAGAAGCTTCTTCAGTTCTGAGACAACCTTTGGGACAATCATGACCTGGATACAGTGGTTTCAGATTTAAATTTGGGGCAGCCTATTGCTGTGCCAGAATGGAAACCCAGCTTCCTAACTAATGATAGCTGTCCATTTACCCGGCCAAGCTGCACTAAAGGCCTCCAATAAAGTAACACAATGCTGCCAGCCAATCAAGATACAAAAAGAGCCAAAAACAGACAGAAGATATTAGAGACACCAATCAAGCAGAACACAGCAAACTCCGAGACCAATAAACACAGACCAAGACTCCCAACCAATCAGGATGAAGAAAAACCATTCTGGCACAGCAATAGGCTGCCCCAAATTTAAATCTGAAACCACTGTAAAAAGTCTGACTCACAGACGGACACAATACAGAAGCCTGATGATGGCAGATGAGATTCTGCTGAAACGTTGCTACAACTTTAAAAGCACCACCACTACTATGACGTGGGAAAATACTCCGAACAAAGCTGAAGGCCATACATGTAAGTACCTGAAAACTTAAGAATATATATATATATATATATATATATATATATATATATATATATATATATATATTCTTTCTTTCTTTCTTTCTTTCTTTCTTTCTTTCTTTCTTTCTTTTAAATTATTAAACAAATTTATACAAATACAATAAAACCAAACATTCTGCTTATCGCAACGTGAGCAAGATAGTGTTCACTCAATTTGACATCTCTCAAATTATTGTGGAATAATCATTCACACTTATTACATTAATATGTAATAATATGTAACACAAAGTTTCATCTAGTTATATGTTACAAACATAATTGCATGTAATGTTACTAATTTCCGTCATACCTTTTTATTTGGCTTTGTTTTGTTCCTTTCATGTCTACCTTCGAACCAACTGTACCATAAATTCCAGATCTTATAGTACTGTGACTCCTCTTTGTTTTTAAGTTCCATTGACAACCTGTCCATTTCTGCACATTCCAAAATTTTCTTTATAATCATAAAGTCGAGGAAAGTATTTTCGCATTTATAATTTTGGGCAAAAGCAAGCCTTGCTGCTGTTAATATATGGAGTATCATATATAATAATTTTTCACTAATGTTTTGTTTTAAAATTCCTAATAAAAATATATCTGGTTTCAATTCAATTTTAACTTTTGTAATTTCTTCTAGCCAATTTCTAATTTTCTGCCAATATTTTTTTTGCTTTTGGGCAGATCCAACACATATGATAGTAGATTCCCTGCTCATAGCCACATTTCCAACAGCTTGCCGAATTATTGGGAAACATTTTTGCAAGTATTGCTGGTGGTAAATGCCAGCGATAAATCATTTTATATAAGTTCTTCTTATAAATTGCTGATAGAGTTAATTTATAATTTATTTTCCATAGATTTTCCCAATCTTCCAAATTAATACTATATCCAAAGTTTTTGGCCCAGGTTATCATTGTTTCCTTCACAGTTTCTTCTTCCAATTTATTTTAAAAAATACTTGTAATTTTAAAAACACTCTTCTGGCCCCCAAAAAAATTTATCCCCCCCCGGGCCCCAAAAAAACCCCCCCCCCTCCCCCCCCCCCCCCAACTGTTTCACCCCCCCCCCCCCCCCCCCCCCACCCCCCCCCCCCCCCCAAACCCCCCCCCACCTCCATCTAAACTTAAAAAACAAAATTAAAAAAAATTCAAACCTTCCAATACCATAAAAAATACATAACAATAATCTCCCCATCCCCACCACCCCCTCCCCCCTCCCTTCTCCCCCCTCCCACTAAAAATAAAACATCAACAACCCCCCCCCCCCCCCCCTTCAGTAAGATATTGGTTTCCTTTTAATAATGTGTGCGTAAATAAGCTCCTCAGCCAGTTCCTTCTCAAATGTTGTACTTGTCACATCTTTGGAAGGGTGATGTTCTTTCTCCCTATGTGCCCATGACTTTATTTGTGTCCCCATCTTTCTGCACATGTATTTCCTCTTTTCCTTTATGGAATCCACTTACAATTAATATCAACTTGTCTACATATGTCACTTGCTACCCGCACAGCCATTTATCAAGTGTCTGTGTTTGAGTGCAAATTTCCACATTTCCTTGCTCCAAGTTTCTCCTAACCAGGGGAAGATGTACACATGAGTGAGACTGAGAGACGAAAGAATTGAAAAGGGAGACAAGGACAGCCTTAACCTTTCCTCTTCATGGAAAATACAATGGAACGTTACAGAGAATGCATCTGAAAAGATACAATTATAAATGAAGACTGATGATTCCTTCTCTCCTCCTACTCCTCTGTCTTCATAGATATTTAGGGGGTATGATAGCCAATACTGGACATGTTGTATTAAGAATACCTGAGCACTCCCACTTCAGATCATAAACGTGGTGCTTCAAGAACCCTGAAGCAAAAATTACTATAAAATTTGAAGACAACATTTATCAAGTCCTATTGAATAAAATAATTATCACTTTGTGCAAAAAAGCTTCATTTGCATCTATGAATATTTAACTATTATCAATAGGACTTTAATCTTGGAATAAAAATAGATGTATTACATAATCATACCTTCTGACATTTGAGTTCTATTATTTCTGTCTCCCCACTTTCCCTTTTGACTTGAAGTTCTATTATTCATCTTGAAGTTTTGAATTCTTTCTGTGGAATAGCTTCCCCAAGGATGTTCATTGAGAGTATGTCTGTGTGTCTTTTTTTGCTAGTGTCAGTCCTAGCTACCATCTCTAGCAAATACCATCAGTTCCTACTGGTTGCCCCAAAGATCTGATTTGAAAACTGGTCTTCCAAATTTTGATGTCAAAGACCAGAAGTGCAGTGCCATTCAGATTCAAAAGGGGGCTTTTCTTTTGTAAAAGGATGATATATTCCAACAGTGATTACTAAATCTAACCCTTTCCCCTATACATCACCAATTAGATCCCTTAGCTCTGTATGGAACAGGCAACAGTGAGGAAAAAAGCCTTGTTCAAGTTTTTGGCTTCAGTCTACTACCTAGAAGGATATATTTGGTTTCCAACTCCCAACTACAGTACACTTCCTAATGTCCTTAGTACCAACTTATATTATGATTAGTAATACAGTGCCAGTTGTATTTCCCAGAATATCTAGCTAATACATGATATCCACAAACCTTAAATTGGGAAGCAAGTCATTACTTAAACTGTGTGTCTTCTTTTAGATTTTAATAATCAAATTGTTCACTACTAGAAGCTTTCAACCTCTTTCCTGGGGGACTGAATCTGGGGACATTTCAATCCATAAGAAATGGTTCTTTTCCTTTTTTTCCTTTTTTTGTTTCAGTCCAAATGAGTTTTGGAAAGGAATGATAATGGGGTTCTGACTTGGTTCACCCATCTGTCTATTCTTCAGCAGGATAATTCTCCTAAAACTGAGCACAGCAGGTATAAATGTGGTGTGTGGTGTGTGTGTGTGTGTGTGTGTGTGTGTCAGGGTGAATGAGAGAGAAGCCAGCAAAATAAATATCTTTAAGAATAAGCTGGATCAGACCAGAGAGGGCAGAGAAAAATATCCTTGATATTTTCTTAATGCATCCTTATTTGAGATAGTTGTGCATTGGCTTAAAATTGGATCCAGTGTTTCATTTGAAGCTCTTCAGATCAGGGGTTTCCTACTTTAGTAACTTTAAGACTTGTGGACTTCAACTCCCAGAATTCTTCAGCCAGCTCAGCTGAAGTCCAGTTGAAGTCCACAAGTCTTAAAGTTGTCTGTCTGGACAGACATATACAGCCCTCATGAAAAATAAGAAGAGAGAAGGAATACAGACACAACATACCAGTTGATTACAGGTATCCTTGACTTACAATCACAACTGAGTCCAAAATTTCTGTTTCTCAGCAAGACAGTTGTTAAAATGAATTTACCCCATGTTATGCCCTTTCTTGCCACAACTATTAAGTGAATTACTGCAGCTGTTAAGTTAGTAACTGCTTTAATTAAGTGAATCTGGCTTCCCCATAGACTTTGCTTGTCAGAAAGTCACAAAAAGTGATCACATGACCCCAAGCCACTGCAACCGACATAAGTCAGTTGCCAAGCATCTATTGATCCTACAACGGTTTGGAAAATGACCATAAGTCCCCCCTTTTTTTAATGCCATGGTAACCTTGAATGGTCATTAAATGAATGGTTGTAAGTCGAGGATTAGCTGGACACTAAGAAAACACAAGTGCTTACTGCTCAAAGGAAAAAAAAATTCCAGAAGCCTCTTGTGTTTTCTATCATTCCACTTTTCCTACTTCCTTGAAATGTATTTTATCTCTTGTATTTCTATGCCTCCATGCAGCCAAAGTTCTTACAAGCCGTTCTTTTTCCAAGTTCCTCAATTTCCATAACAGCAGCAAGGACAGAATACCGATAACCTCCATTCCACAAATTCCATGCCTTTTTCAGCCATTTCTGTTCAGCTCCCTTTTCCATTTATTTCTTCAGACCAAGAATCTCATTTCAGACACATAGTTATTGGAAGGAAATATCCTGGATACTCCTCCACTCACAGGACAAACTCATCCCTTCTCTTCTGTTTTCTGGCTATGCCTGCTTATCTGGAAGATGAATTACTTCCAAATAAGGGGAAGTATATACTGTATGTCTTGTGGGCCCACTTGACTTACTGCTAAACATATTGCTGTCTATTTAACATATATTTCGCTCTGACCCTTTGTAATCCAGGCTCCTCCTTAATTTTGAAGTCCTGGGCTGCTAGACAATCCAGAAGAATTTTGTTTTTTCTCTCCGCCTTCAAACTCCCTGAAATTGGCTGGCTATTCACAGATCAATTGTCCCTTCCATTTGACCCTCATAGTTCCTTTCAAACAGCGCAAGTGCTCCCTTCTCAAATTAGCTGCTACAGAAACTAAAACAGATAAGAAGCTAGAACTCTTAATAAAGACGCAATTCCCTCCCGTCCCAGCCCTTACAAGTAGGCAAGTCCAGTTACCTGAACTTTATCTGCCACAAATAAAATAACCTGTTATTTGTTTGTTCTTCACCATCAATTTATGCAGAAAATTAAAACACCTTTTTTTTTGGAAAAAGCATCCAAATATCACTTCTTCTGACACAATTGTGGCAATTTTTTTGAAAATTCTATTCCAACATCTTTACTGTCTTGCAGAGAAGATCTTCATATTGGTCTCTGGTCCCAGATGCAATAGCTGTTTCTTTTTCTTCTCTCCCACCCTTCTTGCCCATTCAGAGAGTTTGGGACAGGCATCACCCCAAATACACATTACAAATTCTGCTGCTCATTCTGTATTGTGTGTGTATGTGTGTGTATTCCAGTTCAACTTGTGAAAGCTAGTCATTCAACACTTGCAAAAGAGAAATTTTAATGAGGGCTGATTCACCTGCACAGGCATCACTTATCTCATCTCTTTATTACTCAACACTTAATGACTCATAGCTGAATGTGTGAACAGATTCCATTAAATGTGTTGCATTTGAGATGATGTGAGTGTAACCTTTCTGTCTTGTCCCTGGCAGCAAAAGAGAACAAATCTTGGTGACTTTGTGTGATCATACATAAGGCAAATGTTTCCCACTCACAAGCCTAAATTGTTTCAAAATAATGTTTTCATTTAAAAGGGGCAAATGAGCTGATAAACTTAGGCTGTGTCCAGATGTGACCTGCATTCAATTCATAGCATTGCATTTCTGGTTGGGGAATGGAGGAATGATAGAGTTTTCAGATCTGCAAGATTTGTTTTTGAAAATGCAGGGGATCCTGATGCATCCCATCTATAGAGGTGGGAAAATCATGACCAGATGTTCTTAGAAGTCCACATGTTTGTTTTATTCACCTCTCCATTATTCCCCTCCTATTCCTTCCCACAGTAATTGAGATCATACAAACAGGTGCTCACTGATCTTCACATGCATAGAGATTTCTGGCTTGCTGTTATGCACATGCCATGCCATGCACAATGCACATTTAAGAATTTAAAACTTGATTGCAGAAAGTATGGTTTCGGCAACAGAGTGGTCAATGCCTGGAATGCACTACCTGACTCTGTTCTTACATCCTCTAACCGCCACTCCTTTAACCTCAAACTATCCACTATTGACCTCACCCCATTCCTAAGAGGCCTGTAAGGGGCATGCATAAGTGCACAATCGTGCCTACCATCCCTGTCCTATTGTCCCCGTTTATTCGTACCTACTTCCTGTATTCTTAGTCATGTTTATACTTATACCTATTATCTTTTAAGCGATTGACAAATCAAATAAATAAATAAAAATAAAGAAGGATGTAGGGAAGCAGTTTTAGACCCCTGTGGAAATTCTAGGCAGATCACATTCAATAAATAGTACATTTATTCAACATGTTGGATTTTTGGTGTTTTCTGAGTTTGATTGTTTTCCTCTAGACATTTCATCATCAGGCTAGGTAACATCATCCATTTAAGGCATACTACTAGCCATGCATGATATGGCCTGATAGTGAAATATTTGTGGAAAAACAACCAAGCTTAGAGATCACTAAGAATCCAACACTTCAAACCTGAATTGGATATATTCTTTACTATTTAATTAGTGTATAGTATATTTAATATGTATGTGCAAATTAGTTGAGTCATAACCAGCCGAGACAGTACCCCAAGCTACTTTTTGAATGTGCATTGTTAATATTTCATCAAGATAATTTCATGTATCATTGTAAATGTCATCATTGTCCTTTATGTATCCTATTTTTCTTATTTTCAGCCATTTTCCTTCTAATATAATTAATCCGTTTATTTAGAAGAATCAGAATGGTTTGAATATAAATTGTTTCCTTGTGTTGTGGTTAGCCAGCACAGGTGCGGATGGCTGAGGAGAGCGAGGACTCAGATGAGGGGCCAGGACCATTAGGGAGTGGACTGCTGCCTTCAGAAATTGTGGGGACTGGCAGCAGTGATGAGGAGTTTCCCGAGGAGCCTGTGCCAAGTGCACGTGCACGCAGGATTGCTGGTAGGAAAGAACAGCTACAACAGCACGGCAACTAGGGAGTAAGGCTGCCTCTCCTTCAAGAAGATAAAAGCCAGCTGTGAAAGGAATGTATTTTGCAGAAGGCAAAGACGTTTTTGAAACTCCAGCCTCGTAGACATTCCAGTATCCTGAGTTTGTATTTGAAGATTCTTATATTGCAAATTATTTCTTGTCTGTTATCTTTTGGCAAGTCTCGCAAAGTTTGGCAAGGCTTGTGCTTATCACAGCTAATTATTTTGTAAAAGCATTACAAGGTTTCTGTTCCTTTTGAATTGTGTTTGCTTTGTTGGAAAAGGGTGTGGGTCAGAACACCTTTTAATTTATTTTATTAACTTATATCTAACCTTTATTTTGCAGAACTCAAGACAATGCATACAGAACTCCTTTCACTTATTTCCCCCACAGTAACAACCCTGTTAGTAGGTTGGACTGAGTAACGATGCCTGGCCCCAAGTCACTCATCTGGCTTCTGTAACTAAGGAAAAACTAGAGCTTGTGGCTTCCACACTCTGGTCAAGCACCTTGATCAGTGCACCAAAATGGCTCTCCAATTAGCGTAATTCTTCAAGCATCAAGGACTCCCACAAATGCAGATAGTCCTCAACTAACAATCACAACTGAGCCCAAAATTTCTGTTGCTAGGCAAGGCAGTTGTTAAGTGAGTTTTCCTCCATTTATGACCTTTTTGCCACTGCTGTTAAATGAACCACTGCAGTTGTTAAGTGAACCATGAGGTTGTTAAGTGAATCCAGCTTTCCCCATTGACCTTGCCTATTGGAAGTTGGCTGGGAAGGTTACAAATGGTGGTTACATGACCCTGGGACAGTACAACTGTCACAAACACTTGCCAGTTTTGAACATGAGACACTAGGAATGTTGCAATGGTCGTAAGTGTGAATTCTGGTCATAAGTCTCTTTTGTCAGTGCTGTTGTAACTTCAAACAGTCACTAAATGAATGGTTGTAAGTCAAGAACTACCAGTATATTTCTTGTTATGAGAACATGCATAATCTTTGTACACTTTCATGTATAAGATGCTACCTTTTAAATCACACAAGTATCCTGAAAGTTCATTATTTTGAATGTGGATGCTCAGCTACTTTTCTGGTCATCTTTTTTGCTGATAAAAGAGAGCTTTTACAACTCTATTCCACTTGCTTGAGATATTTCACTTTGGGTATGTTTACTTCTCATGCTGAAATTACATGCTTGCTGCTCTTAACAATAAACAAAGAAAATGTTTAGGTCTGAAACTGAGAAGGTGGCATATATATATATGTTGTGGCTCCAGGCTTGGATTCAGCTCTTGTGGCTGATGTGAGTTGAATGTAAGGAACAGAGGACGTCTAAGGAGGCAAACTCAGCTGGAACGAAGGAGGAGGGTGAGTCAGTAAATTAGCACGTTGCCTCAATGAGTATAAGAGGACACAGCTGGTTGGTAACATTTGCCAGGAACAAAGTGACTTATTGAGTGAGGACGTTACAGCAAGAAGCTCTGAGGCTTGAGATTATTTACCAGGACTGGTTTGCCAGACAGAGTAAAGATTTATTGCTGTGGACCATGGATTAAAAGCAGCCGTTATCTTGTGAGACTTCATTCTGTTTGAATTCCTTTTGAAACGGCTGCTTTCTGTTTTGTTCGCTTTAATTTGAAGGGGAATCATAACATTTTTGTTCCTGGCCACAAACAAACCATCTTTAAAGCAAGATGGATTCAAATCAACTGCAGCGTTTGGTAGAACAGCAACAACAGCAAATAAACCAGCTACTGCAAAGCAATGTGATGCTTCAGAATCAGGTAACACAATTGCTGAATTATGTTTCCAGCTTACAAAGCCCTGCTGCTGCTCCCCCTGCCCCTCCTGCGAGGAAAAGCCCGGTATCCATGCCGGAGAAATTTTCTGGCAAATGGACAGGTTCCTGGCATTTATGAGTCAATGCAAATTGTTTATCTCTCTGAGGCCTGAAGACTTCCCAACTGACCGGGCTAAAGTAGGATTTATGATCAGTTTATTAACTGGGCAGGCTGCCAATTGGGCTACTCCCTTGTTAGTTCAAGATAGCCCATTGTTGGACAATTTCCAGGGTTTTCCAACAAATGAGAGTGATGTTTGAGAACCCAATTAAGATACAAACTGTGGACAGACGGTTATGGGACATTAATCAGGGAAAACGTTCCCTGCGGGAATACGTTGCAGAATTTCGTTTGCTGTGTATGGACTCTAACTGGAATGAACCGGCTCATATGGCTACATTCCAGGAAGACTTTGTCTGATGCCATCAAGGATGAGCTAGTCCATGCAGAGCGGGCTTTAACTTTGGATGCATTGATAGTTCAGTGCTTACGTATTGAAGCTCGTTTACAGCAACGTGGACGCAAACGGCTCGTTATGGAACCATCTTCGTTTTCTTGGGCACAACCCACAGTTAAGGCTGAGGAGCCGATGGAGTTAGGCGCACTCCGCCCTCTCTTAACAGCGCGAGAACGTTAGAGAAGGTTCCAGGAAGGCTTGTGCCTTTATTCCGGGGGTCCGGGACATTTTGCAAATTCCTGCACTCAGAGAGGGACTCGCAGACCTGTGCCTGAAACCCCTCCTGGCCTGTCGGGAAATGGGGTAGGCCCGACCTCGGGGAAACCTTAGGTCGGGCACATTCTAAACCCCCATCCCAAATTGCCGAAGTAAATCCTGCTCCTCCTCGGCATTTACTTTTGGACACTCGTATCTTTTTGCAGTCCCAGAAGGAGGGAATTCCCGCCGTTGCGCTAGTGGATTCAGGGGCTACAACCAGCTTTGTGGACTGTGCTTTTGTTAAACATTTTGGAATTCCCTTGATTCCTGTGAATCCACCCATTAAGGTGGAAACCGTAGATGGATGTGAACTCAAGTCGGGACCTATTCGCTGCGCTACTCAGCCAGTGCGTATGCTTATTGGGGATCATGAGGAGGCGATAAGTTTTTATGTCACCTCGAACCTCCATCTCCCTTTGGTGCTCGGAGTATCCTGGCTGCGTTTGCATGATCCGTTGGTGGCTTGGGCGCAGAACGCCATTTCCTTTCCAAGCCTACAATGTGTGGACCACCTGAGGCATGTCTGCGCTGGCCAAGATATCGCTGCTCCTGCTGTCTCAATACCTCCGGAGTGTCCTCTGTGTGCTTCCGCTGGTACGACTTCCCCATCGATGCCCCGTGAGGAGGTAGCTGTTGATGACACGGTGGTCAGCGTTACTGATTGCGTTGGCTCAAGGGTCATTTTCAGTATTTAGTCGGGAGGAGAGTGGATGACTTGGAGATTTGCTCATGTACGGATGCGTCTGCAGTTCATGCTCCAGACATGATTCAGGACTTTCATGAACGTTTCCCTTCGAAACCGCATCCGGATCGTCAGACCCGGGGAAGGGCCCTGCGGTGAGGGATAGTATTGTGGCTCCGGGCTTGGATTCAGCTCCTGTGGCTGATGTGAGTTGAATGTAAGGAACAGAGGATGTCTAAGGAGGAAAACTCAGCTGGAACGAAGGAGGAGGGCGAGTCAGTAAATTAGCACGTTGCCTCAATGAGTATAAGAGGACACAGCTGGTTGGTAACATTTGCCAGGAACAAAGTGACTTATTGAGTGAGGACGTTACAGCAAGAAGCTCTGAGGCTTGAGATTATTTACCAGGACTGGTTTGCCGGACAGAGTAAAGATTTATTGCTGTGGACCATGGATTAAAAGCAGCCGTTATCTTGTGAGACTTCATTCTGTTTGAATTCCTTTTGAAACGGCTGCTTTCTGTTTTGTTCGCTTTAATTTGAAGGTAAGATTGGAAGTATCTAGGCAACGTTTCGATGAAGTCTCATTCATCATCTTCAGGCTTGTGTCTTCGGCTCTGTCCTTCTCAGAGTGATGTGAGCTTGTAACTGCTTCTTCCTTTTAACTGCTAGTGAGGGTGTGACTTGATTGGGTGGGGGCTTGGCTGTGTTCTGATTGGGTGGGGTGTGTTCTCATTGGTTGGGGTTTGGCTGTGTTCTGATTGGTTGGGGGTTGGCCGTGTTCTGATTGGCTGGAGGCGTGTTCTGTTCAGGTGGGGGCTTGGTTGTGCTCAGGTTAGTCTTAGTTGCTGGGGGATTTGAGCTGGTGAGCTGTGATCCTGCTGTTTGGCTTTGAGTTCGTGGTCGTGCTGCATCTTCATGGTGGGGTCAGTTCGCTTCATGTATGGCTCAGAGGGTTTGAAGTGGGTAGTGATGCAGCTGCAGTGCGGCTTCTGGTCCGTGGTCGTGTCTCATCTTCTGTGTGGGTGTGAGTCTGCTTTTTACGTGGAAGTGTGGTGGTGGAATCTTGTGTGGCCCTTGTGGGTGTGAGTCTGGTGTCATTCTTCATGTTAGGTACTCGTGCCTGTTCATGAGGGCGGGTTTCCAAATGGCTGGTAGGCGGGAGGTATCATCTCTTTTATTCATGCTGTGTGGGCGTTTTTCTATCTCTATGGCTTCTCTGATTATTCTGTTGTTGAAGTGTTCGGTTTTGGCGATAGTTCTGGTATTTTTAAAGTCAATCTCATGTCCTGTGGCTTTGAGGTGTTGGACCAGGGAAGAGGTCGGTTCTTCTTTTTTGATTGAGTTCTTATGTTCTTCAATGTGTGCACTTATTCTTCTGTTAGTTTGTCCAATGTATGTGGTGGGGCAGGCGGTGCAAGGGATTTCGTATACTCCTTGGTTTTCTAACTCGATTTTGTCTTTAGGGTTTCTTAGGATGGTGGATATTTTTCTGTTTGTGCAGAATGCTGTTTTAATGTTGTGTTTTTGGAGGATCTTGCTGATTTTGTCTGTAGTGCCTTTTATATATGGGAGGAGGGCTTTGCCGTTCTCTTGTTCTCTGTCTTGGATTTTGGTTGGGGTTAATCCAAAAAGAAACCCCGACTC
This sequence comes from Notechis scutatus, assembly GCF_049901735.1. Taxonomy (NCBI): domain Eukaryota; kingdom Metazoa; phylum Chordata; class Lepidosauria; order Squamata; family Elapidae; genus Notechis; species Notechis scutatus. The sequence continues at coordinate 305,191,052 of NC_142009.1, forward strand.
CCAAACCAAACAAACTGACACACTCCATGAACACATAGCCAGGCCTCAAACTCAGAGCCAAACCAAAACCCAGAACATCACATCACAGCCACCCACTCAGGATATCACATCACGGAACTCAGGAGATTATACCACAAAACCTCAGGATGTTACAACACAGCCAACGACCCAGGAGATTACAGCACAAGACCCAGGACGTCACAACAATAGAACGCAGAAGGTCATCACACAGCCCATTACCCAGGTCGTTACAACACAGGAGGCTGATAGACACACAGCCAATACCTCAGCCACACATGTTCTTACGAAAAAGCCAACCAATTTGCAAACATCAACTCCATCAATCAATCAAGAAATAACAACACAGCCAACCTCCCACCAGTATTTATAGAGAGATGGCAGCTCCGATCACGCTTTCCTCGTACAAGCATGAAGCTGAAAGCACCAGCCTGAAGATGACGAGTGGGATCTCGTCGAAACGTCACCAAGATAAAGCCTTTGATTCAGTGGTACACGACAAACTACTCCTAAAAATAAAATCCTATGGTATCTCTGGACAACTGAATAACTGGATAGAAGCATTCCTGGCAAACAGACAACAAATGGTCAAAATTGGGAGCGTCCTATCAAATTCTGTACCTGTCAATAGTGGTGTCCCCCAAGGCAGTGTTCTAGGACCAACTCTCTTCATACTCTACATAAATGACCTCTGTGATCATATTAAGAGCAATTATGCGTTCTTTTCGCTGATGATGTAAAGCTGTTCAATACCACAGACAATACTGCTACCCTACAAAAAGATCTTGACTATGTATCAGAATGGTCAAACAAATGGCAACTTCAAATCTCAACAAATAAATGCTCTGTCTTACATATTGGCAAAAAAATCAGAAAATAAAATACAAGCTGAATAGTCAAGATCTTGTTGATGACCCAAGCTCTGTAAAGGACCTTGGAATACTCACCTCTAATGATCTAAGTGCTAGAGCCCACTGCAACTACATAGCCAAAAAGGCATTAAGAGTTGTTAACCTAATCCTATGTAGCTTTTTCTCTGGTAATATCACACTACTAACCAGAGCATACAAAACATTTGCTAGACCAATACTCGAATACAGTTCATCAGTCTGGAACCCACATTACGTATCTGATATTAGCACAATTGAGAAAGTCCAGAAATATTTCACAAGAAGAGTTCTCCACTCCTCTACTCACTGTAGAATACCTTATGCCACCAGACTTGAAATTCTAGAACTAGAAAATCTTGAATTACGCCGTCTTCGGTCTGATTTAAGCATGGTATATAAAATCATACATTGCAATGTCCTACCTGTCAATGAATACTTCAGCTTCAACCATAACAACACAAGAGCACACAATAGATACAAACTCAAAGTTAACCGCACCAAACTTGATTGCAGGAAATACGACTTCAGCAATAGAGTGGTCAATGTCTGGAATACTCTACCCGACTCTGTAGTTTCTTCCCCAAACCCCAAAAACTTTAACCTTAGACTGTCTACTATTGACCTCACCCCTTTCCTAAGAGGTCTGTAAGGGGCGTGCATAAGCGCACCAACGTGCCTACCGTCCCTGTCCTATTGTTTCTCTTATTCTTTCTTTTATTTTTCTTATATGTACCCATTTCATGTATTCACAACTATGTATACACTTATACTTATTATCTTGTAAACAATTGGCAAATCAAATAAATAAATAAATAAATAAATAAATAAATAAATAAATAAATAAATAAAGATACTCTCAATCTTACACAGGAAAAGACCTGCATACCTGTACCCATGAAAATCTACGAAAACAAATATATATATATATATATACACATACATACATACACATATATATTAAAATTATAAATTAAAATATATAAATTATATTCTTGATGAATGTGTTTTATTTTTTCTTATGTACACTGAAGACAATGTACACCAAAGATATGTCCACCAATGTACACCACTGAAGACATGTACACCAAAGACAAATTCCTTGTGTCCAATCACACTTGGCCAATAAAGAATTCTATTCTATTCTATTCTATTCTATTCTATTCTATTCTATTCTATTCTATTCTGTTCTGTTCTGTTCTGTTCTATTCTATTCTGTTCTAACTATTATATATATAATGATTTGTTGTTTTATCATTCTAATGTTTACTGGTTTTTAATGTTTATATGTTGTCCAGAGTCATCTCTAAACTAGATGGACAGCATTCAAATCAAACAAATAGATATAGAAATATAGAAAGATTTACGAAGCAGGCCCAAAGGATCTGATTATGACTGATGCTTTTTAATTTGTTCATAAGTTAACTGGAATTTTGGATAAGCAATTTGATAGCTGATTTGTGTTGATCCAAAAGTATTTAGAATGATTATAACTTAAAGGTATGGTGGTCAGCTTCAAAAGAATTCTCCAACCTATGGAAAAAACAACACAGTTCAATGTAACTAAATGTAAAATAGTGGCTTACAATATTCATGAATAGCTGAATGAAGCAATCGCTTCAACAAGTGGTTTCATTGGAAAAAAGTCTGCGCTGAGAAGCATTATAAAAATAATTGAAAATAGAACTAGACATAATAATTTCATACAAATAAATGTCCCAAAGGTGCTTTTTCAGAAGGCAACTGGATTTCCTTATTTTTTCTTTGAAGACATTTCATTGTCAGAGCTGAAGAAGTGTCTTGGATGAGAAGGGAAACATCTTCAAAGAAAAAACAAGGAAGTTCAGTTGCCTCCTGAAAAAGCACCTTTGGACAACCATGACCTGAATGACTGAGAATCTCTATAGACTTTTATGCAAATAAATGGTATGTCCACACCAAGCGTATTACATGATTTTCTGATCACCATATGGTAAAAGAACTGGAGAAAGATTAGAGAGATGTGCCAGAAAGGGCAAATAAAGTGACTCATCCAGTTAAAGAAACTAGCCTGGAAATACGTGGAGGCATATAACATTTTTCCAGATTTGAAAGATATTTGAGAGTGCAATTTGTTTCTTCCTTTTTGGTCCAGAATAATCCAGTAAAGCTGAAAGGGAGGAAATTCAGAAGAAAGAATGTACTCCTTCATTAACCTCCTTATGCATTGTAGCGTTTAAGATGTTTGATTAAGTCAAAAAGACTCAAGTTCAAGTCCATCTTCACTCTCACTATCTGACCAGGGAAGGGACTGTTTTTCAACCCAAGTTATTGAGTTGGTTTTGTCCTTCTCAAAAATGGAAGACAGTGGTGTGGAAAAAAGTTGGAGAGACTACATGAAAGGCGGGATATAAATTGAACAAAGAAATATAAGGAAAAGTACTTAATCTTAATCCATAAAGTTTAGTTTAGACTGCCATCTGTCAGATATGATGAAGGATCTCCTGCTTGGGTGGGGGGTTGGACTAGATGACCTACAAGATCCCTTCCAACTCTGTTAATCTGTGAATTATGACCAGTCATTTGGCTGCCATTAAAATTGAAAATAGGTATATTATTGGAGAATAAAGCTGGCTGGTGTATAGTTATAAGTGCTAGCAGTGTCGAATGTATATTTGTAGATAAATGAATAACACAATAACATATTTAATATCTACCATGGGAGAAAGTATTACTTTTAGCATCAGTCTTGGCAGGTAAAATACTCATGAATAGATGGGTAAATTCATACACTATTTGAAACATTAATATTGATGTTCTGAAGAGGGGAAAGAGCGACACTGTTGCCTTCTCATCTCTACCTAGTTTGCTAGTTTGGCTTTCCTTGCCTCCTCCTGGAGACCTGCTTTCTCTCCTTCTCATCCCTTGGGCTGTTGGCCTATGGGGTCATTCAGTGGCCCCCTGCTATTCACGGTGGGAAGAGCAAGGGAAAATTGGAGCAGAATTTGTAACATTGCAAGACTGTGCCTCTCTTTCTCCTTCTATGCCTCCTCAGCCCTTTTTGATGCCACTATATGCTAAGCCCCTCTCCTATAACCCAGGCCCAATTGGGTGAAATAGTAAGTGCCAGTAGGCCTGTCCTAGGAACAAAAACAGACCTAGTGCTTGACTTAAAAGAACTGTCAAGTAGGTCAAGTTTATTTCATGAGCCAATGGCATCAATTCAGTGCACATGGGGGGAAAGGGAAAAAATGAGTGGACATTGTGAAATGTACACTTTCTCACACACACAAAAATGGTGAAGCCCAATAAAACTGTAGCAAATGCACTTTGCCTGACTAGATACTGCCAATATTTAACAATTGTATGTTTAAAATACAGGTAGGTATATTGCCTCTTCCCATTGCAGGAACTAGGCTGGCTGCATTTTTTTTTTTTTACAACAAAGATATTTGCCTTGACATTCCTATTGAAGTTTTGGCATTGCCATGTTGCTTAAGCTAATTAAAAAAATGCCTTTAAATGAAAAAGAGTGCATATTTCTATCAGTCAGCGATCTATTAGTCATGCTTGACCATCTGTTATTTAAAGGGAATATGACAAGATGATTGTTATTTTTTTTTTAACATGGCAAATTGAAAAATGTGACTTTTTGATCTGTATTTTAATTACAACCCCCTTCTGCCTGAATCTCTCTTGCACTTTTGTAAGAAAAAGGATTGGCTTATGGAAATAAAATGATGCCCTAAAACATTTTTTTCAATAATCTTTAAGTTTCTTTCCCATTCCATCTGTCCACTGGGTGATGAAGAGGCTTGCTTTCTTTTTTTTCTTTTTTCCTAACAACAAAGTAATGAAAAGATCCTGTCTTCATGAAATGTGATATTCAGGGGTGCTTATTCCTTGCGGGCATCACATCAATATTGCAATATTGAAAAATAATCAGGCCTGCGGCTTTAAGAGAACAAAAGTAGGATCTAGAACAGGGATGTCAAACTCAAGGTCCAGGGGCTGAGCCGGCCCACAGGGTGCTTAGATCTGGCCCATAGGGCCACCCTGAAAATAGTGAAGGACTGGCCCACGATGCTTTTGTCAGTGAAAATGGTCTCCAGAGTTCCATTTTCAGCTACCACAGCCTCCTGCAACCCTCTGCCAGTGAAAATGGAGCTCAGGAGGGCTGTGTGCAGCCCTCCTGAGCTCCATTTTCACTGGCAGAGGGTTGCAGGAATCTATCACAGCTGAAAATGGAATTCAGGAGCCCCTTCGGGTCACCACAGGCACTCCTGACATGAATGATGTCAAGCTGGCCACGCCCACCCTGAACACCCACCCAAGGTCAAACACAACCCTGATGTGGCCCTCAATGAAATCAAGTTTAACACCCCTGATCTAGAACAAAACGTTGTAGTATGGTATCTTTTTTTCCGTTCACATTACCCACAAAAAACTAAGAACTTTCCATTCTTCTCGTTTGTTTCCCAAGAGTTGAATTTGCTCTTCTGCAGCCCTCTTTCAGATTCCAAACCTATGCACTCTTGGGACTAACATCCTGATCTTTGCTATAAGTGCAATGGTATAAACCAGGGGTGTCCAACCTTGACAACTTTAAGACTTGTGGACTTCAACTCCCAGAATTCCTCAGCCAGCTTTGCTGGCTGAGGAATTCTGGGAGTTGAAGTCCACAAGTCTTAAAGTTGCCAAGGTTGGACACCCCTGGTATAAACAGTGTGAATGCTAAAAATAAAGGAAATACTAAGAATTACCGTATTGTAGAAAATATCTCCTCGACTATCCTGCTTCTTATGGTGTTCAACGCAATGCTTCTGGGAAATCCTTAGTACAGCATGAAAGAAAATCTGCCTCTTCGCAGTACAATCCATATAGTGGCTCTTCCTAATAACTCAAGACACAGCTAAAATTCTTTACAGAACCAGTGTGCGATGCAGCTTTCACAGCTAGTATATCTCATAGGGGTCAACTTAAAAAGAAATCGCATATATCCTTGTAATTGTAAAGTGGGATAAATGTTTCATATTTTTTTCATGTTCCTCCATTCCACCTTAGTTGTGTTAGCTGAAAAAAAGCAGAGTAGTAACTTAGCCCAGGTGGAGAGAAATATGGGAAGAAGCATTTCAAATCACTCAGTGATATGACTTGCTGTAGGAGAGGAAAAAATCTGCAAAATAATATTAGTCTTTGGGTCCCTTTTGTATTTTTGTTCTGTAAATACAGTAAACCTTTAATACATTTGCAGTGCAATCACACTAGGAATAATATCTACAGTTCTGTTCACAACAAAAGCAAAGAACAACAAAAATTAATGGGGGGTGGGTGGGAATAAAGAAAGCTTGGAAAAAAGCTCCTGTGCTGCTCTTTTTTTTTTTTAGCTTAGAAAGAAGTCAGGTGGGGAAACATGGCAGAGCTATATAACATGGTGCGCTTTGGAAAAAGTGGAAAGTATTTTATTATTACCTTTATTGTCGGAGTTCAACATGTGTACAATGAGATTGGTTGAGCCTCTCTTCGTGCACCCCCCCCCCAACACAACTCACAGTGAGGACAAAAGTCACTAACCCAGTTCCAATCTTATTACACTTTGTAAACTTGTTGCACAATGTGCCAACCCTGCAAGTCTGTCATACTATGTTGACATGAAGTTATTTTCCATTCAGAAGTCTGAGAGCCTACGGGTCGAAACTGTTCTTCAGCCTGTTGGTGCAGCTGGCAATGCTTCTATATCTCTTACCCAATGGTAGGAGAGTGAAGAAGTGCTGACCGGGATGTGAGTCATCCCTGAGGATTTTCCTCACTTCCTCACTAGGGCAATGAGCCCTAGCAATGTCATCTAGTGGTATCAGGGAACAGCCCATGATATTTTGTGCTGTGCTCACCACCCTCTGTAATGTCTTTCTATCCACAGCTGTCAAGCCAGCATACCACACCATAATGCAACATGTGAGGACGCTTTCTATTGTGGATGGGTAAAAGGAAGTCATCAGTCGTTGTTCCACTTTGTTCTCTTGCAAGAACAAAGAATTAGATCTCTAATTCAGTTATTGGAAGTAGCTTTAGAAGAATTCAGAACCAATAAAAAGCAACACACACACACACATCCTTACACAAGATAATTGATAGACAGAAGATGACAGACAGACAGACCAGAGATGGGAGACACACACAGAGAGAAAGATGATGAATTAATAGATAGACAACAATAAGCTATTGAATTCATTGCCACTAAACCTGCAAGTGCAAATTTAGGTGGTTTTAAAATTAAATGAATAAAGAGATTGGGTTATCAGTAGCTACTAAACCAGCCTGATGAGTCAAAAGCAGTATAACATTCATGTTATTGCCAGGTAACTACTTTTCCCATGTCCCCCCAGATATATCTAGTTGGCCACTGTGCACCACATCTTTTTCTCCCCCACCCCCTTTTCATCAGGTCCTCTTTCCATTTTTTCTTCTTTAAAAATAAATAAGATGCTGGGGACTTTGTATTCTACTTAGGGAATGGCAATTGAGCCATGTGGCTCACTATTTGTAATCCAATGATGTAGGTGGCACTTTTGGCCTTTGACAAAAGGCAGCTATTGTATCATGGAACAGAATCACAGTATCTCATATAATGGTGGAGCTGAGAGGTATCCCATAGAATTATCTTGACCAGTAAAGTGTAATCCTACTCACAGCAACTCAGATAGGTTCCATTGTGTTCTGACCCAAGCCTCGTTCAAATCAAATAAACACAAAGTATATATAAAAGCAAACCTTTTTAATGCGTCTCTGTGGATTCTGCTCATTCACAGCAAAGAGTCATTAAAACTAATTGTTCCAGATAAGAGCAAGCCCTTTCAAGGTTGTGAAAGGCTGCCAAGAATACAAGATTAATTGCAGGGAAATATCCAAAACCAAAAGTCTCTGAAAACAAACCAGAATAGACAGGATTTCCACAAGAACTTGGAGTTGAAAGAACTTCTTTGCTTCCTGCAAAGAACCCAACCCCTGAGGGCTGGCTTTTATCCCTTATGGGAGGGGCCATCACCTTGCAGCCTTAATCCAGAGTCGCCCGTGCTGCTGCAGCTGCTCTTTCCTTCGAGAAGACCTGCACACACGTGAATTGGGTACAGGCTCCTTGGGGTCCTCTGCATCACTGCTGCCAGATTCCACAAGCTCCGAAGGCAGCATTCCACTCTCCGGGAGTCCTGGCCCCATCCCTGCATCACACGCAGGCCCCTCATCCGAGTCCTCGCTCTCAAAGATCTCAGCCCTCCACACCTGCTGCCGGCGAACCACAACACATTGGTGCACAAGAGGGTTACAGTTAGAGGCTTGGGGAAATTGCAGTTGGAGTATGTCTGAAGGCCACAAAGGCTGAAAGGAAAATGTGGTACAATGAAATATGCTTAAGATAGGAAACTTATAACATTCAACTATTACATACTATCGTTCCTAGTATTCCTCATCACATTCCTTAGCACTTCTTTTTTTTTGTCAAGTTTTTTATTTTATATGTGTATTACATATACATATCAATGTGTGAACAGTGTGACATCTGGGTGCCATACATTTTGGTACAAATAAAAATAATATTATTACTCATAACTAATACAATTATCCAGCTTATATATTTCTAATAATAATACACATTTATAGTAAGTTATATAATCTTTCATTATTTCATATTGTTTGAACATACCTGATACTACCGGAATTCAATTTCTAAACCTCCCTCTTGTTATTACATTTATCTTGTGATATAAAAATGTGTATACTGTTATTCCCCTTTTCTCTTATTTCTGTCTCTAATTTTTATTCATGTCACCATTATATTAAAAGATGTTTCCTTTCTGTCTTTCATCTCTCACCTGCTTTAATACTTTAATTAATATTCATATTTCCCTTATTTAAGTCTTCACATCTATTTCTATTAAAATTTCATCCTTCATTATTTCATTATTCAATGTTTCAATATTCAATTCTACCAATCACAATATTATTTAAACTTACGGAATAATTCTATTCATATTCTATACATTCATCCAGTCTATATAATTCTGCTATTAATACACCTATTTATATTAAAATATATGCTTTCATTATTTCATTATGCTCACTATTTGACATTATTATTTCACTGCTAATCATATTATTTCAGCATATTTAATAGTACCATCGTTCAATCTCTAATTTTCCCATTTTTAATTTTTAATTCTTATTCATATGTCCCATATTCCACTTTTCATATCTATCTGTATTAAAATATTGTCCTTCATTATTTCATTATTATTATTTCATTATTCAGTGTTTCAATATACTATTCTAATACTTATCACAATACATACAAAATAATTCTATTCATATTCTTTGTTTTCATCCAGTCTATATAATTCTAATGTTAATACACATATTTATGTTAAAATATGTTCTTAAAGAAGACTCTCTTTCTCTCTCTCTCTCTTGCTATCCATCATCTCTTATCCGCATCAATATTTTAAATCTTATTGTTTTTTTGACTTGCCTCCCATATTCTTCTCTTGGATATTTGTCTCTATCTACATCTACATCCTGACTGTTAAATCTAAATATTTCTCCCATCTAACTTCCTCTGTCTAACTTTGTAACTATCTGCTCTGACCTCTATCTCCATTCCCAAAGCATCTTCCTGCTTCTCCAATTCTCTTTTTAGACTTAAAGTGTTTTCCCCCTGATTAGATCCATCAATCATTGTTAATGTTATTGGTATCTCTTCCTTGTTGTCTTCTTTTAGCTGATTTCCCAGTTCTACTTTTCCTTCCATTCCTTCTGCTGGCTCCTTCTTTTCCTGAACGTCTTGGTCTTTACTCATGATCCCTTGTATAATATTTTCCAGTTTTTAGTCTATGCCATCTGTTAATTCCATAGTCGCCTTGTGTTCTTTCTGTATCATATCCTTTATGCTTTGAAACATCAGCTGCATCTCGTTTAAAGTTTCTCTCCTTTCCTCCTTGTATTGCATAATAAGTTTAGCCAATAGCCCAAGAACCCTTTATGAAAAGCTGAGGTTACTCTTCAGAATGCACCCTAGTCACAGTTCTTTATGTCCCACAGATAATCAGTTCCATTTTAATATCCAGGGAGTTATCCGAGCCTCCTTAAATCACTTTTATAAGTTCAAACAATGTATTCCGAGGCCATTTTAATTAAGAATCTTCCTTGTTCTCATATTTAAATCTCCAGTGGTTTTAGGGTAGGTGAATGTAATCCAGTAAGTATTTTCACAGTCCTTCAAATAAATGTTCCCAGGCTTGTATATTTTCCTCTCATCAGTAGATGGCACTCTCTGCATAACAATATTATTGCTGGTAGATCTGATTTTAATTATTTTGAATTGTAATTCAAGTATAAAAGCAATGTTAATGTTTTAGATCTGTAATTCTAGCATTTTAAAATGCCTTCTCAATACCATGTCTTCCCACTTTGAGTGTCCAATTTCCTGTATTTTTGAAAAAGAAAGAAGTTTTTCTCTCTCTCTTTAATTCTTTTCATTCCAGCTTGATAATTTTCTCAAAGTGCTTACTCACCGCTTTAACAGATAATTCTGAGTAAATAGTTTGCCTGAACTTTCTCTTGGGATTGAGTATTAATAACAAAGAATCCTCTCACCCAGTTCCACACTGTTCATCAAAATCTGCTCCAACCAAATGTTAGATGGTCTTCATCTATCCCGGGTTCATGGAAGCCATCTTTGGGCTGCCTCTTCTCCTCCTCATGGCTGAGAGGGAAAGAAAGCCTCGAATTAGAGCAGGAGAGATGTGGCTCTCTGCGACCTCACAGGGTGCCTCTCTTTGCTTTGCCACCCCTACAGGGCGTCTTCGACTCCTGTCAGAGCCCACCAATGGGAAGAAATTGGCATGGGAGCACAGAGCCCTGTTCCTCATGTCTGATCTCACCATGATGTCAGCTGGAATGCCACATTTTACCTATCCTTGGAGCAATATTTTCACACCGCAATATATAATTACGTAGATTTCAGTAAGCCATTTGATAAAGTAGACTACAGCCTACTTCTTGGTAAAATTGACCAAAGTGGGACAGACAGTATCACCACCAGAGGGAGTTGCAATTGGCTGACCAACCACACTCGGCATGTGGTCCTCAATGGAGCTATATCTGAATGGAGAGAAACATGTATTTGGGTACCTCAAGGTCCTGTTTTAGGCCCAGTGCTCTTCAACATGTTCATAAATAACCAAAATGAAGGAACCAAAGAGGCATTCATCAAATTTGCAGATAACACAAAGTTGTGGGCAGTTGCTAACACTCTGGAAGATAGACTCAAGAATCAGAAGGACTTTGACAGACTTGAACATTAGGTCCTATCTAACAAGATGCAGTTCAGTGATGAGAAAAGTAAGGTCCTGCGGTTGGGCAGGAAAAACCAAATGCACAGGTTTAGAATAGGCAATATCTGGCTGAGCAATAGTATCTGGAAGAAGAATCTAAGAATCCTAGTGGGTCACTGCTTAATTATGTGTCAAGAGTGTCAAAAAAGCCAATGTAGTTCTAGACTGCACCAGCAGAGAGATAGCATCAAGATCATGAAAAGTGATAATATTGCTGTTTACCACACTAGTAAAGCCATATTTGTAATACTGCATCCAGTTCTGGTCACCTGATACAAAAAAGATGTCGAGACTCTGGAAAGTGTGCAAAGAAGACAATAAAGAAGATAAGGGGTCTGGAGGCTAAACTGTATGATGAACATCTAAGGTAACTAACATTTTGGAAGATAGACTCAAGATTCAGAAGGACCTTGATGTTTAGCCAACAAAGGGAAGGCTTAGGAATGAGATGATAGCTATCTTCTAAGTACTTAAAGAGCTATCACAGGGAAGAGGGGGTCAGTTTATTCCCTAAAGCACCTGAGGGCAAGACAAGAAGCAATCAGTGAAAGCTCCTCAGAGTGAAATACAACCTGGAACTAGGGAGAAATTTCCTGACAGAACAATTAGTCAGTGCTCTTCCAGCTCTATTATTTTGTGATTTTATGAATATGTCCTAAATCCTAAATGTATGACTACGTACTTGAAGTGTTAACACTTTAAAGCAGATGGATCAAGTAGAAATAACTACTGGATGCAAAGATAGGTACAAGGAACAGAATACAAATGCAAGACTAGGACAAACCATCATGTTACATATTAGATATATGTATGGATCTCCTTTTGTCCTGAGCTGTATTTTATTGAGTTTATTTTGTAACATAAACAATCCTGTAAATGACAGACAGCCAACATCTGGGAAATAATATTCATCTCTATTTTTTACCACCCAAATTTTGTATTGCCATTGATGGAATTTTCCTTGGCAGCCAATTATCAGAAGGAAAAGCAGGATATTTTGCTTGAGCACTTAGATTTTTCTCCTTGTTTATAAGATCAAATTACATATTGAAAACTAAGAAGTGTGAAGGGGAAAGAGGTACAGGGGAAAAAAACTACTTCAGATGGTGGTTAGGCTTATCTTGACTTTCATCTATGGCAGCTTTCTTCTGCTTCTTTCGAATGGGCTTCGTGATTCAGTCAGATCCGATGGCATATGTCAGTAAAGCTTAAACATGGCTGGAGCCAATCATGTTTTTGTCCAAGTTGCACATGTCAGCCTAAAGTAGATTGATGAAATTAAGGACAGATGGCTGTGGCATTTTTGTTCTTTGAACTGACAGCTGCTGGTGTAAAAATACATTAAAATTTAAAAATACATTAAATTCAATTGCACATAAATTAGATTTTATATTAAAATAGTTCAGTAATCTTTAAAGGTTTGTTCAGAAAAGGAAGCACAGAGAACTGGCAGCTCACAAGGCTTGCATGCATGGATTCTACTCTCTCTTCTGCACTCACAGAATGCAAACTCTGAAAAATGTTTTCTCAGACTACTCCAGCCATGATCTCCGATCTGTCTCAGAAACAAAGTACTTTTCAAGGACAAAGAGAGATAGGAGAATCCTTGGTACTATTCATCCATCCCCAAGGGCTTGCTAATGGAAATAAATTCTGCTGTATGCAATCAAAATTTATAGGATGAATAAAACTCGATTTATACTATTTATCATACCTCTTTTTATAACAGAATAATCTGTTGGGTTTGTTCAAGGGAATGCTTGGGTGATAGCGTATTGGATTTCAGGGAAATTGTTAGGAATATGAGTCACCTAACAGGTATTTGGGTTAGAAATATATAAACCAGGATAGACATTTTAATACTGTCTCTTTAAGAGCATGCTAAAAACTGCAATTGGCCATAAGATGGAGCCAGAAACCTGGGTTGTTTTAGTCTTAGTCTGAGTCTCAGAAGAGAGTGTAAGTGTATCTCTGTTTCCTTCTGTTGGAAAGTATTGCCATTGTTCCATTTTTCCTAATTGACTGATATTCATGGATTTAATGTAAGTCTGATACTGAACTGTTTTTGACACTGGACTTTGTTACTGGATTATCCCTGGATTGAAAAACTGACTGATTTACCTGTGAATGACTTTGGACTGCCTATTTTGAACTTTGCTTAAACCTTTATTCAAAGTAAAACCCTACATTTACTGTACAGTGTATCTGTGTACTGTGTGTGTATTATTCAAACACTTCTCTCAAACACGTCTCCCTGTATGCGCTCATTCTCCTAACGGGGAATTACCTCAACAGAAGTGTTTGACAAGTTCTCCTTGAGGACCGGATGGAAAAGCTTATTCTGGTTAATAGTGTGATCAAGTGGATTTACAGTTGGTTGAATAACAGCACCAAATGGATGTATACACAGTTCTGCATTCTAGAGCGAAGTACCACATAGGGTATTGATGAGGTTCCTAGAGCTTCAGAACAAATCACAATTCAGCTAAACTCAACAGGCGTGGATTAGATTTGAACTCAAGCCAAATTCAATAGAATGATATTCAACTGTGCTGAGGGTTCTTGGGTCATACACCTTGCAGATTTTCCTCAGGAGGTTGGAGCGAGAAGTTTCCCCACTGGTGAACAATGTCACTACACCCTCAATTCCAGGATTCCTGCCCTCCCTCTGTAGCCAAGTTTCTGTGTCATCTTGGCACCCTTCTGTCACCCTCCCCTCTTGCCCAAGGATTCTTTCACTGTCCCCCAATAGAGCAGTTGGATATTTTATGACTGTGAAAAATAAAGATGGTGAAAGAAGAATAAAGGTGGAATACCACTGGGATGGGGACTCTCTGAATGGAAGGGTAAGGTACACCAGTGAAAATATTTGTCCGGTACCCCAAAACTGATGTAGAGGATAATATGGGTGAGGTCAGTGACTGCATGAAAATATTTTGAAAGTATAAGAAAGTCTAAGTATATTTTTCAAGCTGTGGTTTGTGAAACCCAAGATTCTGTGAGAACTTGAAGACTAAAGGCAAAAGAAAAAAAAATCACTTAAATTTAGTCAAGGTCATCTGTAGTAGTTTTTAAGGTATAGCAGGAAAGGACAGACATTATTTTCCCTTGAGAAAATATCACAGTCACAATATTGTGGATCAGAGATTCAAGGAAGTTTTCTAAAACAACAATCAGATCTGATGACTTAAAACATTTTAAAACCTTTGACATAAGGTTTTAAAATGGAGGTTAATTCCCTGACAATATGCAACTTAAAATCAGTTCAAATATTAATCAAAGTCTAGGATAGAAAAGTAGAGCTATTGCTGGGATAATTTTGGGATGCATCTGTTTCTCTAAGAAAACCATTGCCTTTTCCTCTCAAGTATAAGCTGATGGGTCCTCTTTTTATTTCCAGTTCTCAGGGGAGCACTTTCCAATCTTTTGTGTTTGTATTAGTTAAAGTGCAGCTATTTTAGATCAGTGCAAAGAAGTGATGTGTCTGCCAGACTTGTGCAAGTGCTTTCAGCTGTTTAATAATATATGTTGTTGTCCATTACAATGGCTATGTGGCTGTATGTTGAGAGGAAAAGCAATCATTCCAAGAGATGGACTTTGGGATAGCTGCCTAATGCTTTGGGAAGGTAGAAGGTAACTGGACTTCAGATGACCTCCACCAATGGAGAGGCCAAGCCTTCAATCACAGAATTGGCTCAATGACTCATACTAAATTTGTTCTGCATGTAAAGATGGCCATGCCTTTGGCTTTTCTCCAGCTGCATCTACCCTCTTCAAGTTTTTCGTTATTTATTGCTTTTCCCCAACAACAAAAAGCAAAATTCATGCACAGTATCTGTTGAGTTCAATTCAGCTCTGAATTCATTGACTGTGCAAATTGTTTAGGACAGGGGTCTCCAACCTTGGCCCTTTAAGCTGGCTGGGGAATTCTGGGAATTGAAGTCCTCCAGGCTTAAAGGGGCCAAGGTTGGAGACCCCTGGTTTAGGAAGATTATAGGTGGAGGGTGGGCTTGGAGAGCATGAAGACACACAATCTGATACATGCAATTCCTTAAACCCTTTCAAAAGTTTGATCAAAGTTATTATTTTTATGCAATGTGGGGGGGGGGGGTGTTTCAACCTGTGGGAATAAATAACATTAGATATATGTATGGATTTACTTCCATTTTAATTAAATTTCAAATTAGCCTTGTCTACTTATAGGGTAAGAGCCAGTTTGTAGTGTTTAAGGCATCAAGTTAGAAACCAGGAGACTGTGAGTCCTAGTGCCACCTTAGGCACAAAGCCAGCTGGCTAAAACTTGGGCCAGACACTTTCTCTCAGCCCTAGGAAGGAGGCAATGGCAAACCACTTCTGAAAAATCTTGCCAAAAAAACCTGCAGGGACTTGTCCAGGCAGAATTGAACATGATTGACCAGAAGTAAAAATACCTTATGGGGCATAGCTGTAGGAAAAATTCATAGGGACAAATGTGGCCCATCATCTGAGTCCCTCATTTTGTGCACTGCCACAGTACTTTGAGATAGTGCCATTGAGTTTCGTCAAACGAAACAGGGGTTAACTTGGTACCTCCAAATCTGCAATTTTTGACTGAAACCACTTAGCTCATTTTTCTTCTTCAATTCAGTTGTGCCCAATTCTTGAAGATTGTCTATCCAAGTTCCTGCAGTTTTTTTGTCAAGCTTCTTCAGAATTGAGTTCCCATTTTATCCTTCCTAGGGCCAAGAGAAAGTAACTGGCCTAAAGTTACCCTACTGAAGGAAGAACTCTCTGTGTTTCTACTCTTATACCTTAACCACTACACCAAACTGACTCTGTTTAGCTCATATCTCCTCACAAAATATTCTAATGTTTCCTTTGTCAGTATTACCACAAGGCATAACTACATACTGGAAATTTATTTATTCTCAAAGAAGGTTCATCTGTTCTCCCCACAGCATCAAAGGTATTTTATAATCACATCATCAAGATGGGAATGGCAGAACATTTACAGACCTGTATCACTTTAAAATCAATGATGTAGTGCAACTAGAAGGGGAAGTAATTGTTTATCAGATCATTGTTTTGTAGTCCTAGGATGACAAAACTGTGAGGCAACTTATCCCAGAAAGCATAAATGAAAAATCACCCAGGTAAAAATAAAAAATGAGCAGCTGATACTGGCAAAGAAATGACAGATTAAAATGGTTTTTTTAAAGAATTCAGATACGAAAGTGCATTATTCATTGCATTTTTCAGAGGCAGTTGTTCAGGGCAAAGAAATGAGATATAACCATAAGTATTTGTTCTGTGAGTTTCCCATATTTTGATTCTTATTTAAAGCGAATGGATTCACTAGGATGATGAGGGATCAGGAAAAAATAGCAATTAGTACATCAAAGAAAAAATGATGCATTTTGAATAAACTGTCCTACATGCAATACATCAGTATATTATATTTAACATGAAAAATCATTCCAGTCTTAGCATTCAGCTTCTTCAATTTAAATAGTGTGTGTGTGTGTGTGTGTGTGTGTGTGTGTGTTACTACTATTTCCCAGTCATCTTTTTAAATAGCTAAATGTCACACAAATCTTTTCCCCAGTCTTAGCTGCTTCAGTTGCAGCTGAACATGTTCTCCCTGCTCCTGGAGATAAAAACTGTCAGCCTCATTCAGCAATGCCAGCTTAATGAAAGCCAATTGTCTACGTTCAGGAGAATGAGAACAGACTGTAGAAAAGCATTATGAACAAACATTGTTAACTGCATGTTATTGATCTTTTCTTGTTTGACATAACTTGGGAAAGCCTGAGAATCAGTTTTTTAATAGGTTTTCAAGAAATTAAAATGTTAAAAGTGTAAATATTCCAGTCTTCATCACAAGTCTCATCTTTTCTTTTTGCAGCAGCAAAATGAAAATGCCATCTTCTCTCACAATGAGCTACTATTCTAATTACTTAAGAACTTGGGGGTAAAGTGAGACCTTTTTAAAAATATGGGCAATTTAATATGGGTTTGAAGCATATAACATTTGCGTGCCCTCTTGTAACTCTGTGGGAACAGAAAGTGATGGCTTGGTGCAAAGTTTATGAGACACCAGTGAGGCATAATCCCCTTTTGGTCTTTGCTGGGAAAGGAATAATCAATTCCTCTATTACTTCAGAACTCTAAAAATGTCAAGGGAGAAATCTCCTGTCCTAAAAGAGCCATTACTGTACAGTCCAAAATACCAATGTATTGTCTTTATAACATTCTTCCAAGTACCTACATTTGGGTAATTCATAACAGGAACAAGCAGATTTTGGGGAGCATGGGCTTGGCCAGCTGGTTAAAAAATATGCTGTTTCGATTGTGAGATCACAGTCACAACTTTGATGTTTATTGATCCTCCTACCACTTCTAGAAACCCCCGGCAGGGCTGTCCCAAAGGTGCTTTTTCTTTGAGGACATTTCACTTTTCATCCAAGAAGTTTCTTCAGCTCTGACTGGATGGTGGAGAATGGAAGGATTTATATTCCTTGCAGACAGCTGGTCACTTGCATTATCTTAGAGAGTTGTTGAGACTACTTGGAGGTTTAGCTATGTCCTCAGGGTCACCTGAGTAGTGCAAATGGCTGTGAAACCTTCTTGGCTGCAGGAAGTTTTTTGCCTTGTGTCCCTTCACTGTTGAAGGCAGGTGCAGGCTATTGGGAATGAGTCTATGTTGTCTGACTCTCAAACTTAAGTGTAAACAGTTCCTGTAGTCTGCATTTTTTCTGGAAATCTGTTCATACCCCCACACCATTCAAAGAGTGTTCATCCCAAAGTACATAGCTAAAAGTCTATGGAGATTCTCGGTCATCTAGGTCGTGGTTGTCCCAAAGGTGCTTTTTCAGGAGGCAACTAGACTTTCTTGTTTTTTCTTTGAAGAAAAAACAAGGGCTACACTTAAGGGTTTTTGAGTCTTTTATGTGGATCCTTTGCTTTTCCCTCTACTGTTTGAAGGGGATGATGGATGAAGTCTTTTCTAAGTTTTCAAGATGATAATATTATTGAAGAGTGTTCTTAATGTTACTGGAAGACTTTTTAAAGAGGCAAATGACAGATATTGCTTATATTCCTTGCATAACATTTTGAAAAGGAGTCTTCCATGCGCTGTTGCCTTCATTTTTAATTTCCAGGAGCACCAAACAGTGTCTTTTGTTCATGCTATCTAGGGATTGTAGCAGTTGGCTCAAGAGATCTGGAAATCTTCAAGATGGGGCCAGCAGGTTCAGCCCAACTGAACATGACCCTTCAGGGCAGAAGTAGGAAAGCTATCGTAGCCTTACAGCCTGAATGCTCACCCAAGGAAAACTATCCTTCTATCTTGAAGAGCTGTATAGAAGATGGAATTTGGGGGGAAGTAACAGTATGACATACAGAGATGATAAAAGCCAAAGCTCTTGGAGAATCCTATTGGTATAAAACTAATACAAAATGCAGAATGTCACTCCTGTCCTGTGTTTCTGATCTTGCCCTAGGAAAGCATTTTTATTTTTTAATGCAAATTGATTACTTGCATCAAATCATTGTCAACTCTTAACAACCATATGGGAGACATTTCGCATTATGTTTTGCAATCCTTATCTGGAAAGCAGGTCTGAATTTTCCCGTTTCCTTCTTCATGGAGCTTGGGCAAAGGAAGATCCGGGTTGGATGGAGTTGGGAGAAACCTGATATGTAAGTATAAGGAGTACAATTAGCCTCCTGAATGCCTTTTAATTGTTTTTTTAATAAATAAATTGCAAAAAGAAATTTAATTTCATTGTACTTGAATCTGTTTTTTCTCATTATGCAGAGTTGCTTAGTGACCTAGGAGCAAAGGATGTAAAAATGTTCTCATTAAACAATTAGGTTAACTAGTTAAAGTATTAGGTCTTCTGATGGATCTGATTGAACTGAAGCTGGGCAATATGATTGTTAGGGTTCCAAGTAATAGACCCATAGCAAGCAAAACTCCAAGGCAGATGGATTCCTCAAAGAATAGCTTTATTGGATATATCATATTGGCACATATCTAGTCAAAACCGACTCTGAAGGTTCCCGTGGTTTTCACCTAATTAAAAGTAAAAGTTTTCTCTCAACCCCAAACAGTCAGTCACATGGTCCAATCAAGGTGCTGTCTGGTTGCCTGGTGACATTGCTGCTCCTTCCTCTGGCCAGGCATGAGAATGTCCTTGGTTCTCAAGAGAAAGTATTTTATTTTGGCTATAAAACCTCAGCCATCTCTAAACTCTGTCCCCCGCCCAATCCCTCAGCTCCAGTTTGGCAATACCGAAGCTGCAATATGGCTTCGGTCAGGACTGGCAATGATAGGAGTTTGAAATGAATGGTGTGAATCATCACCATGGATTGTCTGATGAAGATGAGCTTTTGCTGTGTAGTATACATGACAGAAGTGAGGAATGGGCAGAAATCCAATGTGGCTCTCAGCAAGAATCAAGTCAGTTTCAACTTAAACTCAAAAACTTGAATTATTATTAAAACCTTGTTGGAAAACTACAGTCATGGTGTATTTAGCATTAAGAAGGGCAACAAAAAATCAAAAGTCCTGTGCCAAGGGAACCCAAATCCTGGGTCAGAGAAGCTGAGTTTAAGTTTAGTATGCTGGGTTGTGCAAAGTAAGCATGTGGGGGTATGACACCATCAGAGAAGGTAACCTACCAATCTAGAAGTTTGAAAGCATGTAAAGGTGAGTAGATAAATAGGTACCATTTCAGTGAGAAGGTAAAAGTGCTGTTCTGATCCAAGCCTCATTCAAAGCAAACAGAGATAAAAGCAAAATCTTTTTAATGCTTCTCTGTGAATTCCGTTCATT
Organism: Notechis scutatus; assembly: GCF_049901735.1. Classification (NCBI taxonomy): domain Eukaryota; kingdom Metazoa; phylum Chordata; class Lepidosauria; order Squamata; family Elapidae; genus Notechis; species Notechis scutatus. The sequence goes on from NC_142009.1 coordinate 305,211,139, forward strand.
CACACTAAAACGCTATTAAAAACTAATTGTCCCAGATAAGAACAAGCCTTGCCAACGTTGTGCAAGGCTGCCAAGAACAGTAGATTAAATTGAGAGGAAATAATGAAAACCAAAAGTCTCCAAACACAAATCAGGATAGTCCAAACTTCCACAAGACTTGAAGTGCAAGAACTTCTTTGCTTCCTGCAAAGAGTCCCACCTCTGAGGGCTGGCTTTTATCCCTTAAGGAAGGGGCCATCACCTTGCAGTTTTACTCCTGAGTCACCCATGCTGCTGCAGCTGCTCTCTCCTTCGAGCAGGCTACTTGGGGTCCTCTGCATCACTGCTGCCAGCCTCCACAAGCTCCAAAGGCAGCACTCCATTCTCTGATAGCTCTGGCCCCGTCCCTGCATCACACACAGGCCCCTCATCTGAGTCCTCGCTCTCTGAGACCTCAGGCATCCACACCTGCTGCTGGTGAACCACAACAAACACTCTGTGATGTTATGATGGCCACATGACCGTGGAAATGTCATTGGAAAGCATGGCTGAATGGCCTCAAAATGGAGATGAGCACTGCCCCTAATAGTCAGCAATGACTAGCGAAGTCAAAACTGCAGACTCCCTTACCTTTACCTTCAATGTAGTGTTCCTAATCGCTAATCTCTGGTTGTTTATAAAGAATTTGGAGTCCTGTATGGATTTGAGCTGGTGGGCGGGGCTCCTGGAGTTTGCACAGGCAGAATCAGGGATCTTAAGAGAGGATGGAAGTTCCCCTCTGGACTCACCCAGGTCTTGTTTTACATAATAGCTGAGCTGCCTATAACCATAATCAAACTGTGGATGAGGGAAATCTAATTACAATCTGGCCTAGTCTTCAATAACATCCCAGGGCTGCTGAGGATTTGGTGATCAGTATCAAGGATAGTGTCAGAATTGATGTTGGTCATCAACTCCATTTTCGCATGATAAAAGAATGGTTTAAAAATATAGCAATATTGTGTGTTATAGTATTGAATGCAGTGGTTGGATTCAAATTTTGTTACTACCGGTTCTGTGGATATGGCTTGGTGGGTGTGGCAGGGGAAGGATACTGTAAAATTTCCAGCCAGAGGTGGTAATTCTCCGGTTCTCCAGAACTGGTCAGAACCTGCTGAATACCACCTCTGACTGAATGTAAATATTAGAAGGGTTCATTAGTCTGAACATTAATTATCCATACATAATTTTAAGTTAGCTGAATTAAAGACACATACTTTCCCCATAAACTTTGTATTACTAATAAAGAATAGCAGAAAAGGAGAAAATGAATTATTTATGATCTAGTTTGATTTCACTTTAAACAATTGCACAATGGATAACATGTTTTGGTCTTTTCAAATATATTCATATATTGGCAGTTTCTCCTTTTCCTGATTTAATCAGTGTTTCAAACTATTGATATAGCAAGCCTAGGGATATTTGTATAAGCAATATCACAAACCGTAAAGCCTCCAGAACCATAAAGTCTACAAAGTTGAAATTTGGCATATATGTTCCTCTTGGCTTCTAGGTGCTCACTAAGAAAGGATTTTTCAAAATGGCCATCAGAACATTAGTAAGCCATGCCCAGGCTCCTTGCTGTCTCCTTCTTGCTCACACAGCAAATACTATTTCAGTTTTCCAAACAGCCCTCTCACACACTGATAGGACGCTAGCCAGATGAACACCGAGGGGTGCTGGTAGGCAGTGGCAGATTTTTTCCCCTTATTTTCCTCCCAAAAAACTAAGTCCGACCACATAGTTTCATAGCAAAGCACGGATATCGAGCTACTATATTTATAAATATCTCAGTCATGAAAAGTAGAAAAAAACTTAAAGGCCATCTACTTTAGCTCAGTGATAAGTCCACAGAAAAGCAAGCCTATAATGGCACTAGTCAATTATAGTACATCCAAAAAGAAACAAAACACAGAAAAATACCTTCTGAGACAAAATGCTCTTTTTATATTTATTTATGGTAGCTCCAAATCCATCCTTGTTTGGCCAAATTGATTCATTTTGCTGCCTGCAGCCATCAGCAATTGTTGTCTTCGTCCTAAATCAGTGTGCATGAAACCAAAGCCCAGCTAAACTGTTAGGGCACTTAAGGTAATAAAAGAGTATTTCTTGGTGTCCTTGCAAAGTAAAAAGATAACAATAATAACTAAAAACAAGTTTCTGCACTTTTGTAACATCCAAAATCAGCTGTGACAAATGTTTAATTGTGCCTAATATACAGCTATTGTGGGGATGCTGCAACACTTGTAAATGTGAGATCTGATCATAACTCACGTTTTGTAATTTCGAATGCTCATAAACGAATAGTTGTAAAGTCCCAGACTACTTGTAGTTGGCATCAAGTCTGTTTATGGAGGATCAAATGACTCAATCTGACCATACACTATTTGTACAACTAGAGCATAGAGGGAAAGGAAATATTAGTAGTAAGCTACCAGCAAGGGGTAGATCTATATTTTGTATGGCCAGAGATCCAAATCTAGAGCTTGGTATCTCCTACATAAAATGAAATAACAGAGTTGGAAGGAATCTTGGAGGTCTTCTAGTCCAATCCCCTGCTCAGGCAGAAAGCCCTATACTAGTGATGGTGAACCTTTTTGCTGTGGTGTGCCAAAAGCCTGTGCGTGCCAGCACCCACAATGCAATGTGCCCTGCCCCCCCGCGCATGTGCGTGCAACACCTCCGCCCTGCCCCTTACCTGCATTGCACATGCGCGCACCTCCCAGCTAATTTTCAGTCCATTTGAGGCCATGTTTCACCCTCCCGGAGGCTCAAGGGAAGCCTCTGCAGCCTCGGGAGGCCGAAAAATGGGCCTTCCAGAAATACCGGAAGTGCCCATTGTCAACCTCCAGAGGACCTATGGAGTCCGGGGAAGCCGTTTTCGCCCTCCCAGAGGCTTGAGGGAAGCCTCTAGAGCCTCGGGAGGCTGAAAAAGTGCCTCTTTCAGCATTTCCGGTATTTCTGGAAGGCCCGTTTTTCAGCCTCCTGAGGCTGCAGAGGCTTCCCTCGAGCCTCCAGGAGGGCGAAAACATAAACGGGCCAAAAATCAGCTGGAAGGCACCTGCATGCAAGTTTGGCTGGGGCTTGCATGCCCGCACAAATGGTTCTGCATGCCACCTCGTGTGCCATAGGTTCGCCATCACAGCCCTATATTATTTCAGACAAATGGTTGTCCAATCTCTTCTTAAAAACTTCCAGTGTTGGAGCATTCACAACTTCTGGAGCCAAAAATGTGTGAAGTAACAAGCTTAAAGAAAACCTCTGCCCATAATTTTTTTGAGAAACCCTGTTAAACAGTGGAGGCTCACTAATGGACAATGCTCATACTGTATGTACAATTACCAAGGTCTATTACTAATGTCTGTGTTGGCCACTGTGTCTGGAAAGCTAGAAGACAAAGAGTCTTACAGGTAAGACATGACATCACTATATGGAAACCTCTTCTGCTATCTTTTGACACATCTGCTTTTGGGTTATTATAGAGGATTGATTGATTGATTGATTGATGATTAAAAGGCATGAGCTTTCATGTGCTGCAACTCACTTCAGCAGATGCATGGAGTGGATAACTTTTGGTGAGCTTATGTCTTTTAATTATATTCATTAGCTGGAAAAGGTGCTATCAGGTTCCCTTTTTTAAACCACTTGGGCTAAGAAACTTCTAAAACTGTTGATTATCACCACCTCATTTAAGATTCAGGAGGCATCAGACACACTTCCTCAGGTGTCCTGTGGCAATTTAGTTCTTGCTAATGAACAGCGATATTACAACACCAGCAAAATATGATTTACATTTTTTCAATAAAAATGTCACTGGAAGTCCAGTCTCCCTGTGTTAGTATTTGAAGCCACTGCAATCAGCCTCCACTTTGGAGATTAATTAAAGTGAAAGATGACAGATTTGGGAGAGGAAACCACATTGTACGCTCAGCCAAAATGACCTTTAACAAATGCTGTTCTTTAGTTGGACTGGGTCATTACTAGAGATTACAAAATGTTTTTTTCACGATGAAGCCAAAAAGGCTGAAACTGTATATAGGCTTAATCCAAAATCATTTCACTACATTTTCAAAACTCATGATTTCTCAGGAGCAGGGTTTTTCAACCTTAACAGCTTTAAGAAGCAGGGGCATCAATTCCCATAATTCATCAGCCAGCCATTCTCTGCTGGCTGGGGAATTCTGGGAGTTGACATCCATATATCTTAAATTTATCAAGGTTGGGAAACCCTGCTCTAGGTCATCTCTCTGCCTCCAGACCTGAAGATTGAATTAGGCAAGGGAGATGCTAGGGTGAAAATTTTGAAATATATCTTTAAATAAAAACCAGATATTTTGTATTTTGGACATTTGAAATTTTGGAGAATGAAATTTTTGCTGGATTCATCCCCATATTATAAACTCTTAGAACAGGAGAGTCCATTTTTTCCTTGCCAAAGTCTGCTTTTGATCTTGACTGATACTCCAAACAGCAGTGGGCAAAGTCAAGGACAAAAGTTGAATTTGATTTCATTTACATTTAAATGGTTAAGGGAACTAGGTACTTTCCAGTCATGTAATTTGTTCTGTACAGTCATTTACATACTTGTAAACGCCGCGCGGTGATTGGTCAAGACGCACGGCGAGCTGATTGGCCGAGCGAGCCGCACTGATTGGCCCGCCGCGAATCTCCCGCGATTGGTGGAAACTAATCGCGGGAGATTCAAAGCGGTGTCATTGGCCGCAGCCGCCGCGGCCAAGGAATAAAAGCCGCCGCTTTTTCCCTTTTCGAGCCGAGCCGATCTCGGAGCAAATAAAGAGCTGAAATTAAGTCACTGGCTCCGAGTCTTTTTCCGCGACGGACACAACACTGGCGACGAGGATGGGATCCCAAGCCTGATTCCCTAGAACACGTGTCCGGAGGAAACGAGACCGACGAGATGGCCAGCATCGCCCCACCAGCGCCCTTCAACCCAGCTACTGAGGATTGGGAATCATACACCGACCGATTCCTGATGTTCCTCGAAAGTAGCAACCTAAAGGATGCGAATGGGCAGAAGAAAAGAGCCGTTTTTCTAACACACTGCGGGCCCACGGTGTTTAAGATGGCAAAAGCCCTCACGAAACCCGAAGACGTGAAGACGATGGACTGGGCCGATCTCGAGCCGTTGCTCCGAAACCACTATGCCCCCGCCGTGCCCACCCTCATCAGGCGGCACGACTTCTACCGGCGAGACCAGAGAGCAGGCGAGAGCATCAGCGATTTCGTGGCTGACCTGCGAAACCTCGGGGGCATGTGTGGATTTACGAACATGGACGAGGCACTCTGAGACCGCATCGTCCTGGGGCTCAGAGATCCGGTCCTACAAAGCCGACTGATGGCAAAAGGTGACATCGCCCTCGCCGACGTTCTCGCAGACGCCACTGCAGCCGAAGTGACCCAGAAATCTGCGGCGCGAATGCGGAGACCCACCGCGACCACCGACGCAGGCACGGCAACCGAGACATGCGCCGAAGCAAGCCTCCGGGAGACCACCACCACACACCATGGCGACCTCGACTCCGTTTCCGACACCACAGACGAGGAAGAGGACATCCATCGACTCCAGACAGAACGAGACCGGTGCGATCGGTGGAGTCGTAAGTCGGGACCCCAATGCGCCGGGTGCGGGGGCGACCACCCTCGATCGGAGTGCCGATTTTTCGATGCGATATGTCGGCACTGCGATAAAAGAGGCCACATCGCCCGAGTCTGCCGACTTAAGAAAAACTACAGCCCCGCGGGAGACAACAGCAACTGGAGACGAGATGGCACCCCCCAGGCCCAGAGACCACCAATCTGAAAATCGTTGGAGCGGAGACGGATGGGGCCGCTGAAACGACGAGAACCGGCAGAGAGAGGAAACCCACCAGACGGTCGTCATCGGCCATTCGTCCAGATGCCCGGAAGGTATATGTGGAAGTGAGCATCGAGGGCGAGCCATGCAAGATGGAGGTGGACACAGACACACACCCAGAAAAAGAAGGGGACCCCCCCAACACAAACCAAGAGGGGAGGGAAGACCCCAAGAACCAACCCACACCAGAAAGAAACTGGGAATACTCACCAACAAGCAGCCAGCTCGAAGCCTCACCAGGAAGAAGCAGCCAGGCCAGCTCAACCAGCCCAGAAAGACCAGGCGGGAGCGGCAACAACCGCAGCTCAACCAGCTCGGGTAGACCGGGAGGGAGCTGTGATGAAAGGCCCAGCTCACCCTTCTAGACGGTTCCATCGACAAGGCAGAGAGCAACACAGAACCCGACCGAACCGGCCAGGAGCCAAGCACCAACTAACCTGCGCAGGTCAAGTAGACAAGTACGAAGCCCCGCCTACTTACGGGACTACGTTACGTAGGACCATACCAAGAGGGGAGGGGTGTTCTGTACAGTCATTTACATACTTGTAAACGCCGCGCGGTGATTGGTCAAGACACACGGCGAGCTGATTGGCCGAGCGAGCCACACTGATTGGCCCGCCGCGAATCTCCCGCGATTGGTGGAAACTAATCGCGGGAGATTCAAAGCGGTGCCATTCGCGTCGCGCCGTAGCAAGGAATAAAAGCCGCCGCTTTTTCCCTTTTCGAGCCGATCCGATCTCGGAGCAAATAAAGAGCTGAAACTAAGTCACTGGCTCCAAGTCTCTTTCCGCGACGGACACAACATAATTGCTTTCATGGAATTTTAACATTATAAAACTAGAAAGGTTCTTTATCAGTCACAGCAGGAATTTAAATCAAGAATTTTGTGAAAATGATATTCCAACCTCTGGTGAAAACATACCCAGTAAAGGAGACCACAATAATCTGGTGTAACTGGTTTCACTGTTGAAGTGCTCTTGTTCTTGAAAGCATTTCCCTAACATTCAACCAAAATGTTCTTTTCTGTAACTTAAGCATACTAAACTTTTTCTAATTCTATTTTCTTCACGCAATGGAGTTTAGTTTTCAGTTCCTTACCCAATCTCATTTGCATTGCCCATTTCTTAACCTGCGCAGTTTGTATGAATCTTTCTTAAACTATGGAGCTGAAGAGGCGCAGTGGCTCACTTCTGAGGCTGTGATGGTCTCTGCTCCAGCAGTTCAAGTCCTAGCACTGCGTGGCGGGGTGAACTTAGCTTCTATCCACCTAGCAATCCAAAATCATATTCTGTGCGAGTAGATAAATAGGTACCACCTCAGTGGGAAGATGAACCAGCACTTCGTGCGGTGGTTAGAATCCTGCGAACACTGAACTTTCCCAGTTGCGATGCCCATCAGCGAGGCAGCTTTGATAGAGGGAGAGAAATCCTTTGCAGGAAAAGCGGCTCTTTTTTCTTTCTAGTGCGAAGCTAGCTCTCCCTCTTGTGGCGCACCGTGGGAAGTGCACAAGCATGTACCTAATGGAGCAAGACTGTTATTTTTCAGCCAAATCATTTTTAAAAGTATTTTAAATATCTTTCTCCAGAATTCTGTTTACTGAGTTGCCATCCAAAGCTTCAATTAAATAACAGTTCAGAACATAATGAACTGAAAAAAATCACACTTTGAAGTGAGATAAGAATATAGCAAGGATGGTGAGAGAATTAAAAAGGTACAGTAGAAACAGAACCAGATGCTGGCTACTGAAATTTGGCCAGCTTTTGAGAAAAATGCAAAATGGGAACTTATGGAAATCAATGTACATTTTGTACTAGTGAGTCATTATTTCTGTTACTTGATAGGATCCTTGTCAGTAGGGCTAATGTGTAAATGTAGGTACAGAGACTTGGGTAGCAGATTTAGATGGAATGATTCCATGGATATTACCAAAATAGTTGATCCTCAAGTAAAGATGCAATTTGTTTTGGAAAATACCATTTTAAGAATGGCTGAGAGCCTGTAATTGGATGAAGCTTATTTCAATGTATTTCTGGTGGATATGGATTTTCTTGACTATGTGTATTCATTTCCATGTTGATCTCACTTTGCACATTCTTAATTTTGTTTTGCTTTTATATGCCGGAAATAAGATTTACACCATTTGTACAAACCAGGATTTTGTTTAAAATGGAAATGGAGTTTTCCCTTCCTTCAGAAATATGTCTCAATTGTTTAGGTTTTAAGAAATATGTCTTTCAAACAAAGTTATTTAAGACTATTGGGAGAAAAGGCATACATTAAATATTTGTATATTAGAGAATGGTATTATATTAATTTCATTAAAGCAAAGTCATAACACATTCAAGAAGAGTTACAGACTAGAAATCGGCCTTAATGCAACATTGAAAACTGAGATGATAGAACTGTCCATCATGAATTAAGACAAAGGAGTAAAACCTAGTACAAGTGGGAATGCAGGTAAGATGGTCAGGCATATTTATTTATTTAATTTAAAAACCCCACTTTTTTTTTAAACAAAGTTTTTAATTTTTACAAAAAACATAAGAACAAAACATAAAAACATAAAAACATCTTTCAATTATATACATACAGTGTGTCAGTCGATTACAATCTTTTGTGCTATCCTTTTTTTACCATTACTCACAAGTTATATAAATTCTCACCTTATCGATCTAGCTTGTGCTTATATAATATCAATTATTAAACATTCATTTGACTATTTTTCCATCATTTTATACGAGATATTCTAATTTTCATTATGATTTAATCTTATACATTCATCCAATGGTTATATATTTTATATTGTATTCTATATCAATCTATTAATTTTTATTGTAAGGTTTAGTAGTCTATTTCTTTACCATGTCTTTTTATCTAACCATTGATATACAACCCCACTTTTATTGCTTGATAAGTAACTCAAGCAGAGGTGGTATTCAGCAGGTTCTGACCAGTTCTGGAGAACCAGTAGCAGAAATTTTGAGTAGTTCAGAGAATCAGCAAATACCACCTCTGACTGGCCCCTGGGTCTTCTTTTGTTGCCCTGCACAGGAGAACGGAGCTGGGAAGCAGGTTAGTGGGGTGGGGAGGGAATGGGATTTTGTAGTAACCCCCCCCCCAGGAGTGGGGAAGGAATGGGGACTTTATAGTATCCTTCCCCTGCCACACCCACCAAGCCACACCCACAGAACCGATAGTACAAATTTTTTGAATCCACAACTGAACTCAAGGCAGTGGACATACATAGTTCTTATCCCAAAGGTGCTTTTTCAGGAGGCAACTGGACTTCCTTGTTTGTTTGTTTTTGAAGATGTTTCGCTTCTCATCCAAGAAGATTATTCAGCTCTGGCAGGATAGTGGTGAATACATAGTTCTCCTTAAACTGATACATGTTTTCATTTATTGTTCAGAACTAACGTATTCAAAGTATTCACTTTGATGTGTGTTTGTTTTTTTGCTTGAGGACAAAGAGTGCAAGGCAAAATAGCGGCAGCACATGTGTTGGCATTATTTTGCCCCCGGGAAACTGTAACAAGAACATACTGACATGCAATCTTTTTATATATTATGGAGGGAAATCAGTGGCTTTAGAGCATTTACAACATATAGCCATCATGTGTTTTTTCTTTCATTGACAGAGGACCAATGAATGATAGGTGGGAATGTCTGTGAGTGTGCATGTAGGTTTACACACATGCACACACACACACAAAATGTAGGTTGCACCATCAGTCTACATACCTTAAGGTCTTTATAGAATTTTATTCGTTTTTCAATTCTGCTTTCAGAACTGCACAAAGGAACAATGCACAAAAGATCATGCTAGTCATTGGGTCCTTTCCCTCCACATAGTAGAGTCAGTAGAATATTTTATGGAATTATTAAATGCATTGGAAAAGACTTTGCAGGTAAAGTAGGCTTACCACTCTAAACAGTGCAAGAATCCACTAAAGTACTACAGTTTCTTTGAGTCTGAAAACATCTCCCAAGGCAGTCTGCTTCTTTGCTGAATAACTCTTACGGTTAGGAATATATTCCAGGTGTCCAACCAAAATCTATTACTTTATAGTTAAAATCTAGTGTGTCTTCTCTTGTCACCTGGAACATCTCTATAGAAATTTCCATCCATTATGAGATGTCTGAATTCAGCTGTTAACAAATCCCCACTCTTTTCCTGCAGATAAATATACCCAGGATCTCCAGCCACCCATAGGAGGCCCCGTGTCATGCCCCTGGTGGAGACTGACTCTGAGGAAGAGGAAGAACAGCCAACAGGGAGTAGAGGTGTGGCTCCAGAGGTGGTGGAGGAGGCTGGGGAAGGGCAGAGGCTGGCTGAGCAGTCAGAGGAGGACCCAGGCCCATCCCCTATCCATCCTAGGGCACGCTGGGAGGAGAGGATCAGGGTAAAACATGGTCTACTCGGGAGGAGAGGGCCATGATCCTCTTCATGGGTTGCAGGTGTGAGATCTGCATAAAAGGTTGGACCTGTGTGCTAACAGACGCTGGAGACAAATTAGTGTTTTATTTCTAAAGGTTTATCTTGGTTGACGTTCTTCCAACGGACTGTCCCTGGTTGTCTTCCTGAAGTTGGCAATTACCTATCCTGGTCTGTCGAGGAACTTTATTTAATGCGGTTTGTTTTTTGCTTTTGTTTTTGGCTTCGTTATCGGCTCTTTGAATGTGAACTGTGTTTCTTGCCTTTAAAATGTTATTTTGAAAATAGTTTACTCCTCCATGTGAACAATTAAACAGTGAAGCCAAGTTGAAGGCATTAAAGGACTTTTAGTTACGTTTTGGCTTTTATTATATTTCTGATAAGACTCTGGGTCATCACACCCCGTGTATCTTCAGTGCTTTTTCTGGACATTTTATCGCACATTAAAAACAGATGCTTCTTAAAACACCCACATTACCCCTATACTGTAGGTAGTCCTTGACTTATGATCACAATTGAGTCCAACATCTCCATTGCCAAGCAAGACAGTTGTTCAGTGAATCCCCCCCCTCCATTTTACCATCTTTCTTGCCAGTTGTTCAGTGAATCTCTGCAGTTGCTAAGTTAATAACATAGTTGTTAAGTAAATCTGGCTTCCCCGTTGGCTTGTCAGAAGGTCGCAAAAGGTGATCACACCTAACCGCAGGACATTGTAACCATCATAAATAATATCAGTTGCCAAGGTCTGATTTTTGACAACCTGTCCATGGAGATGATGCAATGGTCATTAAGTTTGAAAGCAATCTAAGTCACTTTTTTCAGTACCGTTGTGACTTTGAACGGTCACTATACAAATGATAGACAAGTGCAGGATTACCCGTGCTTGCTCTTTTTTTTTTTGATAATAGTTCTAAAAAGGGCCGCCAGACTTTTCACTTTTGTTAGCTTATTAGGTACAATAATTCTACTTCTTCTGTTGCCAACTGTTTGGCTGCCATCCTGACAGCTGAGCCACATTCCTGCACTCATTTAATAGCTATTTATCATTCAGTAATCTGCCCATTTTTGAGAAGGAATGAAGTTACGTGTTCCAGAAATTAGAAAAAAATTGAAAGTTGACCTTTATTAAGTGGGTTAATTGTCACCAACACAGCATGTATGAAATTAATGACCAAAAAGTAGAATTTCTGAGTTTCAGAAGAGTAGGTTAATATCCCCAAAAAAGAAAAACTCTGACCTTTTTGACACATGTCAGAAGAAACAGCCACCTTAATAAATTACTAAACCATCACTAGCATACAATCACTTAAATTAATTGCTGTAAGACACCCTGGCTATACTTTAGACATTACAATTATTCTCTAGACTTCTCAGCAGCTAGGTTTTGGAAGGTAGAGTCATTTTTTTCAACGGCGCTGCCCAATATAGAAATCTATTTCATTTATTAGGGATAAGATTAAAAATACTCAATAAAAGGCATGGGAAAAAAATATTAAAAGAGGCATATTTAAGAATAAAATGGTTAAATCCATAAGCAACCTGAAGCAGAAAGTACAAATTAATGTATCATTGGCAACAACATGACTTTAAATACAAATTACTATTTCTTCATCAGGAAGAAAGGAGGGTATTCTAAAACACAAAATTCTATATTTAGGCTGCTTCATTTGCCTATTTCACTGTCAGCATATATATTGAATTTATGCACTTTTCCTAGGAGAATTTGATTCCTGTGTAGGAAATATTATTCAAATGGATTTTTAAAAGCTATAATCTTAATGAATATTCTCTTGTGTTTTTCAAGCTATTGTTTTAATAGCTGCTGGCTTTCTTTTTTTCACCTGTTTTTCTTACCTTATTTGTATCACATTAATACTTAGTGTACTTTTTGTAAAACAATTGGGCATTAATTAACAGCATCCCAAAAGGAAGTATTTAACATCTGGATGTTCCATGTTACATAAATTCATAAGAAACAAATATAAACATGTTTTCTAATAAGCAGCACTACAATGACATTATAGAAACAAGGAAAACACTTGAGAAAGCTAATTTGAAAATCTTATGATATATTTACAAGACACAAATGTACAAGTTACAAGTGAAATATGACTCAAAACCAAAACAAGTTAGAGACTGTATGTTTAAACGGATGCAGAAGTTGATCATTGTTACTGTAATGCCACAGTGAGAACAGAAGAATAATATTAAATTTACCTCAAACATTATAGTCAAAGAAAACTGGTACAAAATGTTTTGTTGATATATCACTCCACATTTGACAGGAGCAATTCATTTTCTGAAAAATGCTGGAAATGTAATGCGCAGATTGATTCATTTTACCATGTATATTGGCAATTATATAAAGCTCAACACTGAAAACAATCCATTGTAGAATGAGATATATTCTGAAAATTGCATCCTCAGTCCATCCACATAGATATTTTTTAATTAAATTTCATTAAACCCTACATTCCTCAAATTACCGTATTTGCCGGCGTATAAGACGACTTTTTTGCCCTGAAAAACATGCCTCCAAGTGGGGGGTCTTATACGGCGAGTATATAACAAAGGTCGTCTTATACGCCGGCAAATACGTTGTTGTCACTCGGTGCAAGAGCGACGGGCGGAGCTCCGCAACAAAGCCCCTTCAAGCCCAGCCGGAGTCTCTCTTCCTCCTCCTCCCCACCCACCCACTCCGCTCGTGCGAGCGGAGCAGGCAAACTCAGGCTTTGCCCCATCCCTCACCTCCTTCCATCCCCTCCACCCCCAGTGGCAGAAACTTCGCCGCACGTGGGGATGAGTGGAGGGGTGGGAGAGCAGCACGCAGCTCAAAGCTGAGAAAGCGCCATCCTTGCTTTTGTGCTTCGGGAAGAGTTCGTGTTTTTGTTTTTTTGTTTTTCTCCCAGGAATGCGATGCTGCTCATGCGATTTTCTTTGGGAATTTTTCTCTTCCCGGTTTCAGCCTTTGCTCGAATCCTCCCCCCCCCCGATTCACTTCTGGAAAGGATGCTTGTGTAACTCTTTTCCTAAGCATTGCTGGGGTGGAGGGGGGCAGTGTGCAGCGTGGGCGAGAGGCTCTTTCCTTTCTCCCTGAGCGCAAAACCGTCTGCCTTCTTCTCTCTTGGACGGACCGAGCAAGGCTAATAAGATAATAATAAGATAATAAGATAAGATCCTAACGCGTTGTGGAAACAGATCTGGATCTCATTGGAGAAAGGTAGCAAATGAATGAACTGGACTTTTGGCAAGTCTCGGGGTAGGAACTCGACGCTTTCTGGAAAGTTAGTGAGCAGGAAAATAGACATCCTTTCCGCTTTCTCCCAGCGTGGGTATTTCATTATCCCTCCCTGTAAGAAGTAACAACCACAAAGCCAAGGGAAAAACGATGCGCAGGAAAAAGCCACAGTAGGAAGCAAAGATTTCTCCCCCCCACCCTCTCTCTCTGAAATAATTAATGTCGCAATCAGTGTGGTGCACCCTTGGAGACAAATTGGTTGGGGGGTGGAAAGATATTAAGAAACAACTCGACTGTTTTTCGTCCAGTTTTATTTTTATTTATTTATTTTCCCCTGAAAAAAGCAGATCGCTCAACGGTGTCACAAAGAAAGGGAGAGGAATTGAGTGCCAGTCTTAGAAAGCGAAGCTGCCTCTCTAAAGCATTTTGGTGGCTTTGTAAGTTTGGGGGAAAGGGGCGGGGTGTCAATCAAGAATTATATCCAGAATACCCCAAGTGTTACAACTTACCGTATTTGCCGGCGTATGACTTTTTGCCCTGAAAAACATGCCTCCAAGTGGGGGGTCGTCTTATACGGCGAGTATATAACAAACTCTATATTTTGAGTGGAAATGTTGGGGGCTCGTCTTATACGCCCAGTCGTCTTATACGCCGGCAAATACGGTAGCTTTGTATATTTTAATAGCTGCAATATGGTTTTTATTGAAAAATATCTTTGATCCCCTCTATATAATAATACTAACCAAACAGTGGGAATATACTTTAATGTCTAAAATAATTTCATATATTGAAAAGTAAATCTGATGTAGAATTCAAATATTTGGAAATCATTTTTAGACTAGTTTTTACATGCAATTTTACCATATCCAAAATTCAGGTTTCAGAATGATTTGAATTGTGTTACTACAGTTTAATAGGCAGGCTTTAATTAAAGAAATTATATAAAATATGTTGTAGTATTATAAGCTTTTCATGATATAGTAGTTAATATATTTCAAATTAAATACCTATTTGCTTATATTTTACTGTTTATATTTTTATCTGTGATGCCTATCTTTTACACTTGTAATTGTATTATCTGTTTTCTGTATATCACAAATAAATAAATTTTCAACCTGAAGGAAAAAGTAATTAAGCTTTGATTTCCACATAACTGTCTTAAGCAAAGTGAGCGAAGTCTTAAGCACTATTTCTAAGTCATTGTTTTTTCCTTTTGGATCAAGACATAGTTACTAATTTATAAAGGCAATCTTTAGCTCACTGGCATTGTTCTCTACACCTGGCTATTGTATAAGGGGAAACTTCTATTTAGTATCTGCCTTTTTGAAATAGTTTCATATTTGTAGGACACTTTATGAATGCATTATTGTGATCATATTTTGATTATGCATCCCAACCGAAATAAGAAATAGAAGTTTTTCATGTTTTTGCTACAATTCCTGTATTTCTTCTTCATTGGTTGTCCTGACTGGGGTTGGTTGGAGATGTAGACAAAAATATCTGAATCATATCAAAATGGGAGACTACTTTGAAATGTCTAGAACACGGGTATCAAATTCAATCGTGTCACATGACATATTGTGATCTATCATGTTTTTTGCCTTTGCAGAGCCGGGGTAGGTATGGCCTGTGTGTGATGCATCTGGCCCATGGGCTGCCAGCTTGACAGACCTGGTCTAGAACACTTATTCAAAGGACGCTTTTGCTTGCTCTGAATAAAGCAGAGCTATTATTGGTCTTTATTTCTCATTTTGTTATTATAGACTGAATGTGTAGTAATTTTTTTTCTTTTGCAGTTGCTGTACTTTGCCGACACTCCTCCCCCCTACATATTATAAACCTGACACTCTTACACCCGTGTACATTTATTCTGCAAAGTATCCTTTCTGTTCCTGGCTGGGAATTCTTGGATTTCTTAATGACAACTCATATGAAAGACATCAAAATGGGAAAAGCCCAATGTTTAGCCTTGGCTAACTTGATATCTATCTATGATGCATATATTTCTAATGCTTTCATGAATTTCATAATGTTCCAGTGCTGTGACCAAAACTGCAGGAGTTGGCAAGATTGAATCAACTGTTTTCAACTGGTGGCAAACGTATTACAAATGGGACTCAGAAGATAAGCAGATGACAAGGTCAGCCACTAAGATTTTAAATCAGTATTTAAGTTACCATAAATGACACGTGTAATAAAAGGCCTGTAAATACATTTACTTCTAGAAAAGTTGTGTTATGTTTCTAACATGGTAGAACCCACAAAGAATGACTAGTATTTCTTATTTGAATGGTAGAGTGTAAGGTACTAAAGTAATCAAGAAAAGTAAATACAGTATGCCATTTAGCTAAATGCTAGTTCTGGTGTCTGTACCTGTGCAGTTTTCTTGAGCAATTTAGAATTGATTTGCTATTATTATTTGTTATAATTATTAATAATCTATTGGCTATCAAAGCTGCAATTCCCAACTGGTATACCTTGCTTCGTTTCAAAGTTCCAAATTATTGTCAGAAAATAATATACCATAGATATGTCAACTAAGAGTTGAGCTCTACTTTTTATTTTTATATAAATATAAAATTGTTTTTGTTTTTACTCTTTATTTTAGCTAATTAAGTCAATAAAAATTATACAGGTTTGATATGTGCTTTCTTTATAAAGGTATACATCATGAAACATAATTAAAAGTATTATTTATCCAATCGTGATACCACTTTTTTAACTAGCAGCCTTAAACAAAGATTGTTTGGAAGACATTTGAAGAATATATATTTCTGAAGTTTGGCAGAGAAACTTCTGATATTATAACTTGTAGAGATGGATAGGGAATATGACCAAGTTAATTCTTCTGGAAATTTGTAGCATTTTCCTCACACTTAATTATCAGAACTTGTGGTTTTATTTTTTTAAAAAATAAAGAGACTACAGTATAATGTACAGTAATTGTTGCTCTATGATTTGGTAGATACCTTAGATATATTTAGGAAAGACACAATCATGTAATGCCTTGTTCTTTTCATTTTCTGGAACAGATAATCCATAGCTTCAGAAAAAAATATAAATGAATTACAAAGTAGGCCAGCTTTATCGGATCTTGAGAACGTGGTTTCTTTGAATTTCTATGATGTTGTAGGCTGAAAGAAGATTCACCAAATTAAAAAAAAAAAAAGGCCGGAACCCCGCACTATTAAAAAAGATCTATTGAAAATGCATATGGGACATAAATAATGATGCATGATGATCAGTATTAGGTACATGAATCCATCTATACTGGATTGGAATCTCTGAGGGATTAAACATGTAGCAGGCTCCTAAATGATGATTCTAGTTCAGGAAAATAATCATGTCCGCTGCACCACTTTTTTCACTACAGTATTGCTTCCATCACTTATACTTTGTCAGTTCAGAAAATAGATTACTGCATCATGTGAAATAATGACAATCATTTATTCCATTTATACGCCGCTTGACTCCCAGCACTTGGGAATTGCCTCTGAAGACTGTCAAAATCCACAATTATGGACCAGAATAGTGGTGCACATTGATAACTACTGTATTAACAAATAATGAAAATACACATTCAACTGCACTGGCTTCTGGACCTTATTGAAGGAGACAGTCAATATTTAATCAAATCCCAATTTGCTAAGTGAGTATTGTATGGCAATATTGTCTTCTATATGAATCTGACTTGTATTGTATGGCAATATTGTCTTCTATATGAATAACAGCTGACTTGTAAGTACCATGTTCTTTATGAATTCAGAAAGACTGGTGTTTATGATGGAGCTTATTTCACTATAACTGTTTATTATGGAACAATCTCTTAAGGAAGCTAAACCATACACCACATATATATATGGTTTATTTTTGTGTGTGCGCACGTGTGTGTATATATTGTAATTAGATAAAGAATAATAAGCCTAAAATAAAGAATATATATTCTTTAAAAACAACTTGTGCAGTCTTGAAACAAACTTTTCTCTGGGAAATGGGAGTAATATAGGAAAAATGAAATTTCTGCTCCGTAATCTTTGTTTTATTATACTATTCTTATAGTTTCACATTTGATATTTGTGTACCACCTAAGACCAAATCAGCTGCTGTGAAATAAAACATGGGTAATGCGCAATATGTAATAATTTCACACAACCGCTTCTGCAAGATGATTCATACAAAGTAAAAATTTGCATATATTTGTTTATTTTGGCTTCTGCTAATCTTAGGAAAATACATGGAGTTATATTCATTATAACTGAATTTCCAAACTCATACACTAAAGATTCAATTCTTTTTTTTCTTTCAGAGACTAAGCAAAGATTTTATGAGCTTACTTGATAAAACTGCTCCTATATCCTTTGAAGGCCATTTTCAAAGCAGTGAAGGACAAAATATTAGTTCTGCTTAAAATTGCACAAGTTAGAAATATAACTCAAAGAAAATACATTAAAATTGTGATGTTTCAATTTCAGGTTTCTTTGCTTTGGGGTTCCAGAGCTTGGTCTCTTACGTCTGGGACCTTAACATTCCATTTTTTAAACATAAAGTGACAAGGGTGCACTCAAAAATATACCAAAATTAGAAGCATTTTGACATATTAAAAAAAAACTGTTCCACTCATTTCTGCAGTTAAACACTGCTGATTATTGTGGATGTCAAAACTCTAGACTGTGCTCCAAAAGAACAGACTTTAAAGATCTACAAAGCCAAAAATATTTCTGCATATTAGGAATTCACAAAATGTATTTTGGGGGGAATGGAACATTCTAAGATACACAAAATATTTCCATTTTTCTTCTGGACCAGGCTAATTTGTGTATTCTGGGTGTGATCTAGCAGTCTTCTGAAAATAAATCTCCTTTAACTCCCCTAAAACTGCAAGCAGAAATTTAAAATTAGTGTACAAGATAGCATGTTAAGCCATGCAGCATTAATGAAAAGTAGCAGACACATTAGTAAGGTTTCATTTTTAATAATTTTCTTAGTCAAAAGTGTTGCTCTGAAAATCTCTACTTATCTGAAAATCTGAAAAGGCTGGGGAGCAATCTCACTTTGAACAACACAGTTTAAAGGCATGGGCTGCACTTTCACTTTTTTCTTCACCAAATATAACAGTGCCATTTCAAAATAAAAGTTACACCTTAAAAATAAAATGGAGGATGTATCATAGTTGCAAACTTTGATTTTTTGGGGGGGCAGTGGGAGGAGAAAGGAGGGGCAAAGAGAGAATGAAATTTCTCATACAGTAAAACAAACCACAAAATAAATCAACATTCTTAAAAACCACTATAATTAGAATAAAATATGTATTCTTACTATATTTCAAACCCAATAAAAATAAGATTGCCACGTTACTGTTTAGGGAGCAGCAGATCTGACTCTTTCCTAGTTTTCAATCTTGATATCCATTCCCTATTCTCTTCTGTTTTCAGTTTTTAGCAAAAGCAAATCCTATCACTTCCTTGGGCAACAAGCTTTGAATTTTAAAAGTCAGAGTAAACAGAACAGAAAAGCAGCAGATGAGGTTGACCTCTTCCCTAGGAAGTATATGGATTTTCTCAACCAAGGACTGCACAATGTTCCAGTGGTATTTTTCTCTTGCCCTATTCCTGGATTCCAAAAGCAAGATGGCAATCTTAATATAAAAAGGATGCTAAATCTTTTAAATAACTTAAAACTTTTTTTTTCTTGTTAAAAAGCACCCCTCATTCCTCTGCAGAAATAAATGTTAAGAAGACACCAATGTAAATTACTGTTCAAAGAGGAGAATCAGAACACCTGCTAGTTTTCCATGTCACAATAAAATCAGAATGATTTAGAGCTATTCCTTAACCTCATCAGTACTGTCTGAAGAAGATTCTTTGGTATCCTCAGTCTCTCTGCTGCTTTCTTCTTGATTTAGCTTTTCATTTTCCAATTTGGTCCTATTAAGCAAAGAACTGTCCCCATTCACAAATCCATTTGCTTCTGCACCAATGCTTTCCTCAATCTTTAGATCCTGTGGCTCCTCTGTCTCCAAATTTCTCAGGACAATTGGGAGGCTTGAGTCTGCCACAGTGTTCTCCAGCAAGGCAACATTACTTTCTTCATATCTGGGAAGGGGTGCTTCTTCTGCCATTTGTTTGCCATAGTACTCTCGATTAGCAGAAGCACTTTTTATTGCTTTTTCCAGGATTTCTTTTTCTCCTAAACGCAATTTAATAGCCATAGTTGCATTACGGGTAAGGTCTTGTGTTTCCAAAATGAATTTGTCATCCTAAGGAAACAAGTGGAATAACAAACATGAAGCTGTTAGCTCAACCTTAAGCACAAAACCAGACATTAGGTTTACATAGCAATGACATCAAATGGAGAGGGTTCTTCTTTATGACTCGAAGAAAAAAGTAGATCCCTGCTTCAAGAACCTTACCATCCCCAAAGTGGACATTTGGAAAACACAACTAAATGTGGTGATTGTCTTGATTGTTTAGATTGTATTGCAATTAGGAATGAACAAGGGGAAGTCAAGATATAAGACAGAATATAAAGATACATTCTTGCAAGTGTTTTGAACAAGTAAGAATCAGTACTGTTTAATGAAAGAAGATAACATTCAGAATCTTGGACTTAGCAGAGGTCTAAAAAAATGAATGTTTGGAATGCAAAAGATGTGTTTCTACATATCTAGAGGAAAGCTTCAGGGTAATAACAATACCACTTAGACTTATATACCACTTCACAGTGCTTTACAGTCCTCTATAAGCAGTTTACAGAGTCAGCATATTGCCCCCAACAATCTGGGTCCTCATTTTACCAACTTCGGAAGGATGGAAGGCTGAGTCAAGCTTGACACTTTCAGAATTGAGCAGTGAGTTAGCATGTGATACTGTATTCTAACCATGGCACTACCACGGCTCTGAGTGGGTCTGAAAAGTGGCCATTGAGCATATATTTTCAGTACTTTCTCTGTCCCTGTCATCCAGCAATGTGAAGGAAACAGTAAGAGTCCACAAATTTCAAGTGTAGCTTATAAAGGGGCTGGGTCATATTGTCACGAAGAGTCCTATTCAGATACCCAGCTTCTGTTCCCTTAATAATGATTCAAACCAACTCAGAATCTTTTTTTTTAATTTAAAATGTAAGAAACCATTGCATTTTGCAACATCTCTCTTACATGAAAATATACATTTAAAAATAACTTAGGTACATAAGAAGAAAAGCAGTAGTAGTTTCTGGAAAAGCAAAGTACCACAAGAATGCAAAGCTTTTAAAACACCCATCACTGCATTCACAATTAAATCTGATAAATGGTAAGGTTCATAAATATACAGTATGAAATTTCAAGCTGTTTTAAATCTTACTTGAATAGTAGTCTTGTAGGTTTTCAAGAGAAGAGATGCCCTGGCTTCCAGGAAAGTCCAAAGTTTCACCTCATTGTCCCAGCTCACTGGAAATTCTGAATTACCAAGGGTGAAGATTCTGTCAATAGTATGTTCCCCTATCAAGTGTTCTTTCAGCTCATCTACAAAGGATAAAATGCTGTCAGCAAATGCTTACTTATTCTGGCCATCAACCAGGTTAATAATTGATCATTAGTAAAGAATCTGTATTCAAGATGGATGCTCAAAAACAGAGGTCCCCAAACTTGGCAACTTTAAGACTTGTGGACTTTAATTCCCAGAATTCTCCAGTCAGCTATGCTGGAGTCTTAAATCTTAAAGATGCCAAGTTTGGGGACCCCTGCTCTAAAATAAAACAATTTACATTTTGCCTTCATTACAGGACTGAATAACAGGTATCAGCTCAAGGGTGCATCATGTTTTTGTGGACGATGCTTTCCTCTCTTGTTCTATTATTTTTACATTTCATTATTCCTCATTTTTATTTTATTCTACTATTTAAAAGATTCATTAATTTGTTACTTTAACATTTATAAAGAGTTGGGGCTGGGGGGGGGGGGATTGATTGGTAAGAGAATTCCTTGCAAGTAAAGTGCAGGTTTTTCCTTTATCAGTAGAGGGAGCAATGATACCGAGACTCTTTTTTTCAAAATTACATGGAAAGTGTTTTTCTCTTTTTTTAACTAGGAAAACAAGCAAATGAAAGAATAATTTCATTTTGTGCCTTAATTCCTACTCTAAAAAATGAGAAAAAAAATGCTGCAATAGGATGGAGAATTTTAAAAAAAAGATTAAATGCCTCTAAAGGTCTTAAGCCATTTCAACCTCAGAGTCTAAAAATTGCAGAAAAAAAGGTTCCACTGAGTTTATGTGACAAACCTCAGCTAAGTCTGTGAAGCCTATTTGAAAGAGATGTGAATTATTTCTTCTTTTCTTACCTGCTTTCCCTGCATCCTAAAATCACACTGTTGCAATTTAGCAAAATGACTAACCAGGGGAGGGGGCCATGTTTACTTTATTTACAATCAAAGACCAAAATAACAAGTACAGTCAGATAAAATCAGATCAAAAAAAAAAAAAAAAGGAAAAAAGAAGAAATTAACAGAATTGTAAACCACCTAGAAGAGAAAAATCAGCCAAACGTAAACCCAATGTCTACGGTATTTATATTTCTTAAACAAAATTAAGTGATTGCTCTAGATATTTCTGTAGATCTAACAGATATAGAATATTTGCCTCATCAGAACATCCCAGGCAGGAAGTTATTGACTCAGACCACTATATTTGATAAAAGGGACATAGCAGATAACAACAAAAAAGTATAAGATTGTCTTGACTGTCCCATTGAGACAACAGCACAGAGGGCAATATACAATACACTGGAATCTTTTTTGCATTAAGGACAAAATGTTGAGTCCAACTAATGAAAACTTATATACTTCTATATGGAAAAGAAAATATATTATAGATGCAATTAGGTAAAGAAAAAGATCTATCATAAAAGCTGTCATTGCAGTAGTAAATAAGGGATTTTGCTTCTGACTCTACAAATCCGGGCTAAAAAATAGTTTAATATCTAGGATAGCTCTCTTAAAGCCTGACATGGTCAAAAATTAAGATGATAACCCACAATAATTCAGGTACAAGGGAGACGTAAACAGTGAGATGAAAAAATGGAAAAATAAAATAAGCAATAAAAAAATAAACAACAAAGAATACTATAACAAAAAGATGGACAAGTGGAAAGCAGACAGCAAGGGGGAGGGGTGGAGTCTGCTGGCAATCTAGCAGCCACCTTCATAATCAAGTCTCAGTAGTGGAAAAAGAAGGCTAAAAGCTATTCAAGCTATCTTCTAGATTTTAAAGTAGAACTGTTAATTATAATCCAACCAATTATTAAATAAAGCTTAATATCAAATAACTAGGAAGCCTATGTATAGGCATATGGGAGCTTTTTGTAAGCAGGTAATTATTTTATTTTGCTTTATGAACTATTAAGCTACAGTGGCCTAATAATATTTGTTTTAAAATAGATGCTTGAAGGGTAAGCCTCTCTTAATCCTATTTTTATTATCACTTAATAAAATGAATCAGATACATGTGCTTATAATGTTCTTGTTTTACCTTCAGTCATACAAAATACTCTAAGAAAAGCCAGTAGTTGAGCAGAGATTGGAGGGTCTGTTGAATGCAAAGCAAAAACACTGGAACTAATAAAATAAAGAATGAGTCAGTATATGATTATTATTTAATATAAAAAATCTTAATTTATATAATAGTATTACTCTTGTAATGAGGATTATAAGGAATCAACTCAATTTCAGATCATTAAACAAGCTATTCCAAACTCTTCCACATAAATGTTACACAATTTCTCTTCCAGAACAAGTTATTTCATGTAACTTCGTAGTTAACACTTATGCATGCCTCCAAAATGTTTCAAGTTGAATTTCCAATCTACACTATGAATTGTAACATACTATCACTAACCACCAAACATATAGAATAAATCCTATTCAATTTATTTCAGGATCCAATGCCCCCTAAAAAACAAATATTGGCAGCACTACTGTTAAAAATAATACCATGATTGCATCATATTTCTACTGAAGAGAAGTAAATAGTAAAATGAGCAAACTGGGCCATATCCCATACCCTGAGATAACTTATTTGTGCGTTGATGTATAAATAAAATGTATAATAGATAAACATGGCATACTATGCAATGTAAGATAAATTATATGATGGCTATTTTAGCATCTATCAACAATAATTAAAGTTCATTAATCAATGTTTTACTGAGTTTTCAAGCTTACAATACTTTAAGATAAAAGCAGTCTCACTTAATTTTACTTACGTTGGGATTCCAGCACGAGCTAAGACTTCTGCCTTCATAGCATACAGCCTGTCACTTTTACTTACTCCAAGCTTTATTTTCACTCTGTCATGTAAATTATTATCAAAGAAAAATCCACTGTGGATCACAAATTCAGCATTTGACCGAGTGCCATAAAAAATGTAAATCTAAGAAGATGAAAAGAGAAGGAACAGAAAAACAGCTTACCATCAAATCTTGGAATGACAATTGGCACTTTAGACAAATAACCTCCCTGCCCCAAAATACAGTACAAAAGAGCACAAAAGAGTAAAAATACTGTATTTCAACAAAGTACAACACAAATTTTCCACAAATTGCTTGCACTCTCAAGCATTTCACATTGCTCAAAGCCTCAATATATTTCTGCACTGGATTAATACATATAGATCATTAATGCTCAATTGATTCTCTTTTGAACTGCAAACAATGCTGGAATTTTGTCACATGTAAGAATAGTCTTTTTCTGACTGCTGAATATGAGCTTGATAAAAAATGTGTTATAAGATAATCAAATAATGGTTTAATGAGAAACAATGGCTTACTGCTTTGAACAAATAAAAATATTGTATATTGTGCCTCACTTGAAATCCTGGTATACACAGGCTGGAAGGCTATTCTGTAAGACTAATTCTTGGGGAAAATCTACTGTGCAAAATAATTAAACTTTACAGAAAGAAATAAAATGTTTTTCAAATTTTATATATGCAGTATATTTACTTCCATTAATACACATTGTAGCTATCAAGGTGGCCCTTTATAATAAATTCTAAAGAACTTTTTCACTTCTCAAGTAATATAACAAAGAAGCATGTATGGGCTTGTATTGAATGGCCAGAAAAAGCATGAATATTCAGAAATAAAGACAGCAGATATACTGGAGAAAGAAAGGGGGAAATTTTGAGTGCAAACTACAAAAATCATTTGAAGGGGTGGGGGATGGGGGAAAATGCAAGCATTATGGTGAAATAATAGGATTTCTTGAAGCTATAAATGCAAAACCAAACCATGCCCAACAAGGAAGAGAAAAATATTGTTTTTATTCAAGTACTTTTTTTCCCAAGAACAAAGAGGAAAAGATGTCAAATAGCCACTTCAACATAGTAGTGTAAAAGATATAAGCAGTTAATGAAACTGAAGAGGGGATAAATCTGAGAAAATATGGGTACAAAGCATCCCTGGAAAAGTGAACTCACCACCTGGAGTGAGAAGATATTTCCTCCTTCTGGGATCTAGAGTTTTGGGGTTGCCTGGAAAGGAGCAGCCCCACGCTCTCCTTAATTAAAGAGTTTATCCCATAAAATGAAAACAAAGTGTTTATAGGGGATGGCAAGAAGTGAGTCAAGCCAGGAAGACAGCAGAGACTAGGGAAAGAGAAACTTTCAATATGAAGGCAAGCACTTCAGCTGTTGTCTTCAGATAGCAATAGAAAACTTCCATTCTTGGAATTGAAAAACAGCTGAAAGAAAAGAGTCTGCAAACCCAAAGCAAGCATACAGGAGCCCAGATGCCGAGCTCCTAGAAGTCATGGTGATACTCTGATACTCTGTTCCAAACGCAGAAGAAATGTCTGATGTTAGAGTTAGGAAACAAGTCAAGTTCCCATTTTTCTGAGATATGCTGCGATAGTTTCTGGATAGAATATCTACTTGTCCTGCACTAGATTTTGCAAATTCAGGTAGCTTGCTAACATGTTCTTTGACCTTTTTATGCATTCTGTTGTAAGGGACAAAGTATTTTCATTCACATGGTTAGACACGTGGCTTCATTATGACGCCCTCTGGACCGATTTCTCTTTTGGTGACTTATGTAATCTTTGTTGAGATGCCTGCCCATGTTAGCACATCATCACTCGAGCTGGTGTTTCAGGATGCTTACAGCTAGTTAAAGTCATTCTTAATCTTATGCATATATTGTCCATCAACGGAACCCTAATCAGATAATATGAATATGCATATGTATTGCTGTCATCTGTAAATGTCCCAGCACTATAGCCGCAAGTTTGGTGAAAACCCAGGGACCAATGTAGTTGAAGGGAATTCCTTTGAAGTAATAGTGGCTATAGTAGTAGTTAAATATGAGAAATATTTTTACATACTAACCTGATAATGAAAGTAAGCTTCCAATATGTCCATTGGTGCCAAGTGGTCATCTGGTATAAGGCCTGTGCTATTGATTTCACGGTTTCCATCTTATTTATTTGATACAGCTGTTCTCCAATCCACTTTTTTGGCTACTGAAGATCATCCATGAAAAAAATCTATCATTAACTCAGATGATCTTGCCAGCACATTCAGGCATGTAGGTTCTGAATGTATCTCTCAGAACAAAGACTAACCTAAAGCATAGAAACTGTTGCCACTTCTTTTGTAAAATAATTGCTTCAGTATTTTTATTTTATTTGCTGTTCCTCACCTGGGTCTTTGAGAAAGTCCCTCTTAAGAAGTAGATACAACTGTCCTGGATATACTGTTGTAACAGAATAGCTGCAGATTACTGCTTAAATTTGTTCCTTTCATTCCTTTCTGACTAGTTTAGAGAATAATTGCAAGAATACCACTTCCTGCCAACAGGGTGCTTCTTCTGGAAATTCTGTGTGTCTCAGGGAATGCTCAGGTTACTAGAAGTTTAAGAATTCTTAAAGATTTACAGAGGTGCCAGATATAAGTGATCCAAGAGCCTGTATCATGGCATGTAGTCCAGGGAGTATCCCCTCCTGATAATTTGCCCTCCTCCCTTTGAAATTCTATTGTCATTAGGATATTTGAAATTACATAATTGATTCTGTCCTATGAGATCCCAGGAGTAAGATGACCTTCTCTAATTTACTTTAGGAACTTAGAGACGCTGAGATTGCAGCTGTGGATGACTGTCATGTAATTGTCATTTAAATTGCAGACAAGGCTCTTCTTCCACTTCTTCTGTCTATACTTCTTATTGCAGTTGTGTCTTTCTCATTCCCTCCTTCTGCCCTTGTGGACATGCCCTGAGGTGCAGCAGCAGCAGAAGAGGAAAAAGGAAAGGGGGAGGGGATAGCAGGAAGGAAAGGTATCTGAAATAGTGAAGGATCTAGTAACCAACCCTTTAAGTGCTCATTTCATGGGAAATTATTCATCTTTTTATTTCAGAAAACTATGCCCCTGGATATGTCTATGTCATACTACAGCTACCCCTTTCAGAGAGAAAACCTGGTGATTTGTGATGTTCACAATATTGAGTAATGTTTTATCATGATGTGTTAAGCCTATTATATCCTTATATAACTAAACTTAATCAACAGCTCCTCAGACTACTTTGCCAAGAAATCCATGAATTAATAGTCAACATGTATTCCTGGATGTTATGAATCTAACAATTACTACAGCTGAATGATTAAAACAGATAGTGATGTGTGTTATGTTATATATTCTCCTTTGGAGAATGAATCCTCACAGTTGAATTGCTTACATTATTTTATTTCTCATAGCACTATTTCTGCTTCAGCTCAAGAAAACTTCCCACTCAAAATGTTTTTATTTATTAAATACCAATACATTTGCATTGACTTTTATTCTTCAGGGCAGTTACACATATGTTTCTACATTAAAAATGTAAATATTTAACCATCTGGATGTGCAGATAAGTACACAAAGTTACCTGTTCACCAGGTTTAAAATCTTGAAGTGCCACACATTCACAACGATCATCTTTTAAATTGTAGCCTGTAGTAATCTGGATCATGGATTAAAAAAGATATAGAAAATTCTTAGCAGTTTAGGATTTACTGTATTTTTTAATTTAATTTTTATTGTAGTAAACAAAACATCAGAAAAACTGGAGAATTCAGTATAAAAGGTAGCAAAGCACAAATATGATGTATATTATTTTTTATAAATCTGTTTTTTCTTCAAAAACATATAAAATCACATACAATCTTTCAAACCTTTGCCCAAAATTAGTATATAATTCTATCCATATTACTTTTATAACAAAGAACATAACATTTCTATAGAAAAAAATTAAAAAGTACAAATAATTAACTGTACTTAAAGAAAAGCATTTCCGAATCTACCGTTGTTTATTGCTAATAAAAAAAAACAAAGAAGGAAACATGAAGACTTATTTTATTAAACTATAGTATATTAAGCATCTTCTCTAACATCTTGACATTTTCTTTCCAATTGAAAGGCCATTAATAAAGGTGTAGTGGCAATTATTTTCATTAAGATGATGCAGAGGAGAATTAGGAAACGTCTATTCTGCTGAAAGGATATGTTTGACTGCATTCAAGTGATACGGTAAATAAGAAATAATGGAAAAATATAGCTGGCCCTTTCTGTCAATAGGTGTAGATGAAAAAACTGGTTGGCTCTATCTGTACTTTTTTCAGTATTATATGCAAACCAGTAATTTCAGTTTGTTCTCTCAATATGTTGGAGTTATAATATCAGTCTGGCAAGATGTATAGGTTTAATGGTCTGGAGGCTAAAATGTACGAAGAACAGTTGCAAGAATTGGGTATGTTTGGTTTAATGAAAAGAATGATTACGGGTGACATTATAGCAGTGTTCCAATATCTAATGGGCTGCCACAAAGTAGAGGGAGTCAACTTACTCTACAAAGCACCTGAGGGCAGGACAAGAAGCAATGGATGGAAACTAATCAAGAAGAGAACCAACTTAGAACTAAGGAGAATTTCCCTGACAGTTAGAACAATTAATCAGTGGAACAACTTGCCTCCAGAAGTTATGAATGTTCCAACACTGGAGGTTTTTAAGAAGAGATTGGACAACAATTTGTCTGAAATGGTATAGGGCAGGGCTGTCAAACTGCCAGCCCGCGGGCCAGATGCGTCATGTGCTGGCCATGCCCCAGCCCGGTTTAGGGAAGGGGGAAAAAGTCCCGATATGTTACGTAACACCACTGTGACGATATGAGTTTGACAGCCCTGGTATAGGGTTTCCTGTCTGAGCAGAGGGTCAAACTATAAGACCTCCAAGGTCCCTTCCATCTCTATTATTTTGTTACAGTACTAAATAAAGCATGGATTTGTTTCTTGTGACTACTGGCAGAAAGAACAATATGATAAGAACAATCACCTCCACGCCAAGCCAAGATTGTTAACAAATAATGTCTGAGTACAGTCAATGAGATTCACTTTTGAGTAGACATATAGAAGATTGGATTGCCAAAAAATAGTGATTTTGATTAGAAAAATTCTTCCAACTCTAAAAAAGCAATTAATTTTTAAAAAAACCCCAGAGTAAAAAAAATAGTTATTGGCAATTATCTTCTTCCAAAGACCAACTTTTACATGTGGTAGAAATATTAGGGTCACAAAACTAGAAGAAAATTGATTTCTAGAGCTATTACAGCCAGATATGTTTTGAATTTTTAGTAAACAATATAGTCTTGGGGATTAAATGAAACTTTGATGTTGAAACAGCCAAGTATATCAAGGAGCAAGCAATGGATTATTTTTATCACTGTATAATTCTAAAGAAACAATAGACCGCCCTTGTTGTGATGATTATCCTCAAAAGAAATGACTAAATGGCTAAAAATGAGGGCTTATATTAAGGAAGCTAAAATAAATCCAGTTCTTGTGGCATCAGTCTGTACTGTCTGTACAGCAGTTCTAACCTTTTATCCATAACTTCTGTTCCCTAAGCAGCACCCCCACAGCAAGGACTGGAATGGTAGAAAAGTGTCAGATTGCAGATTCAGATACATTGGGATAAACAATTACTTTACTTTGAAGTGAGAACTAAGATTACTGTCAGCTGAATATGGGAGGAATCCTTTATTGTGATCCTTATAAGGCAGGGTCAGTGGTTGGGAGGTGCTGCTGGAATCAATGTTCTTTCAGGTTCATATTCTGAAACCTTTACATATGAACTATATCCACGGGCATACTGATTTTTACCTGGACTACAATCATGCTTTTTGAATCAGATATAGTACCTACTGGTTTTGACTAAGGACAGGCTGGAACAATTCTTAATTCTAGACTGCTTTAGCCAGCTCTGATCTTTTTCTTCTTCTCTGCTGTAGCTCCACAGGACAGAACACTTGCAATTTCAATAGAACCCTCAGAGCTAATATATACTATATTCCTTTTTACTGTGTCTTGGATTGTTAATATTAAGAATTATGTTTATATATGAGTAAATTAAAATGTTAGACAAACAGGTTCTGTGGTCTGGAGACCTCTAAAAATTGGTGGAATATTTGCCCTAGGCCTTTAGTGGCTGGCAATATAGGCTTGGACAACAGCTCTTTTGTCAGGGTTTGGATGATCTTTGGGATAGCTTGCAGGGTGGCTTCTTATTTGTCTTGTAGATGAGAGCTAGCAGGTTTGGTGAATGGCACTGGAGAGCCAGTCAAATGCAACCTGGCTGAATTCATATGGGTTGTGGGTAACTAAGCTACGTTCATTAGGGCAATGGCAACAGCTCAGGCTTTTAATTCTATAAATGAGATTCAAGTTTGAGAGTTTCCCTCCTTTAAGTTCTCATTTTTTGTACTTTCAGGTGTCTTTCTTGTTTACACCATCTTTTTATGGTTTAGACCAAGGGTGTCAAACTCAAGTTGACACGGTGGTGTCACGTGACATATCTGGAGTTTACCCCCCCTCGCTAAGCTGGATGTGGGTGTGGCCGTGTGACACATCCGGCCCATGCCCCGGGAGTTTGACAGCCCTGGTTTAGAGGGTGTGTGTGTGTGTGTGTGTGTGTGTGTGTGTGTATTGGTGCCTTTGAATTAGTGTTGACTCTAAGCAACAATGTGGACAAATCTAGGCAATTTCCATGGCAACATTTTTTCAGGGGATGGGGAAGGAAAGGGTGGATGGTTTGCTATTACCATTTTTCTGGGGCTTGGAGATAAGGGGACTGGTCCAAAGTAATCCAAGATGGCTTTATAGCCAAGGCATGTCTAGAATGTTTGGTTTCTAGCTCAGTGACCATTACATCAAATTGGCTTTCACTTCTATCTACATTTGTGTACTTTATATTTCTCCAGGACAAATTGTTCCCCTATTTCCATGCCATTTGACACACAAGATCTGATAAAAAGAAAGGAGACAGATTTGTGAAGGGAAGCAGAATCTATGTAAATATAAAAACTCCAATATTTCTGTTTTGTGCCACATAATAATTTGAAGAGTCAGACTGAGTTATCACACTGTGATACTATTACTATTAAATTCAGATTGTTTAATAGAAAAATAGAGAAGTCTGTGATATAATAAATTGAAGGACTAATCTAATTTGGATTAGGAAGCTGTGGTGGGGCAGTGGTTAGAAGGCAATTTTGCAGGCTAATACTGCTGATAGCCAGGAGTTTGATTCTAACTGGCTCAAGATTGACTCAGCCTTCCATCCTTCCAAGGTTGGTAAAATGAGGATCTTGGGGGGGAATAAGCTGACATTGTAAACTATATAGCGGGTACTATAATGCATTATGGGCCAGTATATAAGCCTAAGTGCTATTACTATTATTATGCATAGCATGATTTTTGCTTGAATTTCTGGAAATTATTTACCTTCTGGGTTCTTTATACTTTCTAAGTTTTCTCCTGTGTTTATAAGGAACTTCTAGGAAGGACCATTGTAGGTTTAGAGCTAGCTGTCATTGCATTTTTTATGATATTTCCAGGATCTCTAAATATCCAGCTTGTAATAGACTACTTGTGATAGACAAGTAAACTCAATGTGAACAAAACAGAGTTCTCTGGGACTTGGCATCAGGATTAAGACTAGATTATTGTTCTTGTTGGGAGTATACTACTCTATTTTAGGGAATAGGTAACATCAGTGGCAATGGAGGCTTCTATCAGTTTTAGTTCCTCTACTCAAGAGAGATGCTTTAGTGACATGCGCTGGCAAGTCAAAATTAAATTATTGTAATTAGTATAATGTGCTTTTTGTGAGGTAGTCATTGAAGATGTTCCACAAACTGCAACGCATCCTGAATGTGGCAAGACAGGAGGTAAGTGGTACCTTTTAAATGTCCCACAAAACTATGTTGAAAGAAGTTCTTTAGTTGCCAACTGCTGTCTGAGTCCAATTCAAGGTGTTTGTAATAGTAAATAAAGTTTAAAAAGTTAAAATCTATTTAGCACAAGTTTAAATATATTTTGACAATGTTTTAAAGGTTTCTTTTAAATATAGTTTTGCTCTTTTAATTATTTATTTAAATTTATTGGCTGTCCAACTCCAATGGACTCTGTAATCTTCTGAGCTATTAATGGTATAAGAAGTAAAATAATTATTGGATCCAGCCACGTTAGTTAACTTTCATCCAGTCTCCAACCTTTTCTTTTTGAGGGAAAGTTTTTGAGAAGATAATTGGCATGCAGCTTCAGAGGGCCTGGAGGAAGTGAATTATTTGGACCCTTTCAGTTGAGTTCAAGCTGGGGTATAGCACTGAAACAGCATTGGTCATTTGAAGGGCCTGGGATGGGGTGTTACAACTGTCCTGCCTTTCCAGGATCTTTCAGTAACTTTCAATACCATTGACCATGGTATCCTTCTGAACCAGCTCAGGGGTAGGCAGTGGAGCTCCAAACTATTGTTTTGCAGTGGTTTTATCTCTTTTTTTTAAGTGGCTGATTTCAGTTGAAGGGAGTGGGTGAGGAGAGGTTGAGTCCTAGGTCCTTGCAGCACGGAATACTTCAGGGGCTCAGGGCTCTCCCCTCTCTTCCTTAATATCTATAAAAATGCTTTGTAAGATCATCTACCGGAACAGGCTATGCTGATAATACCCACATATATCTCTACATTGGGCCAGGCAGATGATACAGTTGTAGTGTTGTCTGAGTGCCTGGAGACTGTAAGGGTCTGAATGGGGATGAGCCAACTTCAGCTCAACCCTGGCAAGATGGAATGGGTTTGAATCCCCCCCCTTGCTTTAGTCACTTGTTGTTTTTGATGCTGGATGGACTTAACGGATACACAATACAGAGTCTTTCTGGACTCATGCTCCTGCTTGACGAGCAGGTGGTAGGCATAGCTAGGAGGTCCTTTGCACAGATTCATCCTGTGCACCAGGTGCATCCTTTCCAGGACCAGCAAGCTATGCTCGTGGTTACTAACATCTTAATTATTACATATGTGCCATGGGGCTACTCTTGAAGACTGATTGGAAGTTACAACTAGTCCAGAATGCAGTGGCACACACAGCACTGAGTGTCCATAGGTTTACCCACGTTATGCCTTTATTGTGTGAGCTGCACTGATTTCCAATTTTCTCATGGGTGTAATTCAAGTTGGTGGTTGATGGTTATTGGTTATTACTTTTGAAGGCCTACATGGCACAGGACCTGGTTATTTGACAGAGGTGGAGCTAAACAGATTTGACAGTCCAATCGGCTAGGAGATGGAGTTAACCCTTTGCCTGGACTCTTGTAACCTTACAAGAGAGAATAAGAATCCCACTAGATCAATTAAGATAGGCACTCTTCAGGTCCCCTCCATGAATTTTGCTATCTAATGGGTCCACTAATCAAACAAATCTTAGATGAAGAATTGACCATCTATTCTGGGCTTATTTATTTATTTATTTTGTTTTATTTATTTATTAAAATATTCATATGGCTGCCCATCTTAAGAAACTTTGGGGTGTTCACAATAATAAAGCCAGTAAATAAAACAATCATAAAAGAGTCAGAAACCTGAAGCATTTAAACAAAGAATGTGCACTGTAATCATCCCCTTGGGATGCCCCACAGCATACTTTATATCTATAATAATCCTATCCCATTACCTCAGTAAAAACCCTAATCTTAATGGCCTTCCGAAAGGCTAGTCTGGAGAGTGTGTTAAATTTTCAGTGGAAGGGTGTTCCACAAGATAGAGAAAGTCATGGAAAAGGCACACTTCTGAAAGTTTGTTTCGTATATTTTATTATAATTTCATTCATTAAAACTACTCGACTTCTCCATTTTTTTCCAAGGTATTTTGAAATTTTGTACTTGAGATCTGGAACAATGGTCACACTGCAAACAATCTGCATAGTTAAGGATAGCATATTTTTGTAGAGAAGTAATAGCATGTTATGTTAATGGGCATCTCAAAATATAAAAAGCATAGCTGAACATTGTCTTGTCTACATAGCTACTGCTGATAATATGTGGAATTCTTCTGATAGATAACATGAAACATTCATTTCACCTTACTTGAGTAGAAGAACTTTATGCATTAAAACAAACAGTATTTTTAACTGCGGAATTCTGCATGAGTTAGAGTATTACAGTTCTTCAACAAAAATAATCATTTTGCATATCCTATGACTTTTTAATATCACATTTTTCATTTATCTTAAGCAAAGGTATTATTTATTCCTACAAGACCTGTAATTACCACTTAAGATAAAAGAAAAGTCAGACCCTTGAGCTTTTATCAAAGAGGCAACATAGGGGAACTATAGTAGATGCATGGATAATCAGTTCTTTATTCCTTGCTGCTATTTGAACTAGAACAAGGGGAAAGCTAACAAGTCTCCATCTGTAACTTGGCCCAAAGAAAGTCAGCTTCCCTCCTGTTACCTTGAAGCAAAGAAAAAAGGAAACAATGGGGGGGGGGTGTTGAGAAATCTCATATCCCATTTAAACAGAATATAAGAAAATTGCATAAAAGAGGATCAAAATGGAAAAGTTATATAGAGAGAAGGAAATTTTTAAACTGGCATTAAATATACATGAAGAGACAAAAGGCATAGAAATGCACAGAGATAAAATATTACTAGGCTAAGATGGAAAGGGGTGAAAAGTATAGGAAAGGGAAATATAAAAATTGAGGTATATAGAACAACTGTATTAGAATAATAAATGAAAAAAACACGTAAAAAAGCAAGAAAAAGTTTCAAAAGAAGTTCAAGTTTTATTTTAACTTTCTAAGGTAGAGATAAACAAAGACAAGACATTCCTTAGCCCTTCATATTTTGAAAGGTTTCAATCTTAGGCCTTTTAAAACTAGTTTCAACTAAATGATGAACTAATTTCTAACAATCTTAAAACAAAAACAATGTGAAATTAATTTTAATTATTTTAAGGTCAACACTATACAATACATATAAGACAGTTCTCATTAATAGACGTCTCTTGAATATAGTGCATTTAATATTCATTTTTAATAATAAACTTTCATGGGAATTCATTCATATTTCAAATATCTCCAAATCAAGTCAGACATTAACATATGTTTGTGCTTAATTTTATTGGTATGAAACAATAAATTTTACCTATTTAAAAAAAGATAAAGAAATTGCATTTATTCTCTCATATGAAACAGTCCTTACCAGTCCATTGGTGTGATTACACATGTCCCATAAAGGTATCAAAGCTAATGTAACTCTAGAGCCATCCTCAGCAGGAATCTGGTTTTGTCGAGCCATGACTGAGGAAACTGCCCACCTAATAAGCCAAAAAGAAGTTAGTGATGGTAACTTTTTGTTTTAATACATTTTAAACAATTTAGATATTTTATATATTAATAAATTAATTATAAATAATATTTATAATTAATAAATAGATTTATTAAAGTCAAACTACTGCAGAATCCTTTCTTTTGAAAATCTAGAAAAACAGGCAATAGTTAAAAACAAACAACAGTACATAAAACAGATACTTTATGTGTTATAAAATTACTAAGAAGGAACTAGAAAATTAGGAATTATTTTTAGGATATGGGAGGCATAGAAAGACTTCTATGAATTAACTTTACTTATAGTGTTAACAGTTATGTCACAGTATCTTTCAAAGAAGTCTCACTTATTTTAACCATTTTCAGAACATTAAACTGCAACAAAAATGACTTAAGAGAAATTTTAGAAAGGAACATAACAATATATTTTAGAAGAAACCATAAATTAATGCTAATTGGTTAGCTAACAAACTTTGAAGATTAAATACAGATGGCTGCAATAATTATACTCTGTGATTTTTAATGCTAAGTATTATGATGGGACCAGGGATTCATGATATATTAACTTGATTATTGGGGGTATGGAAGAAATCTGAAAACTTAACAACTTAGTTTTTATATAAAAAGGGAAACAAACCTGTAATCATCATAAGTGAAAGAATCCTTCAATGGCAGTTTGCTGGCATTAGGATGGGTCTAGAAATAAAAGATTCAGAGGAGAGGTGAACAGGGGAAAAAGCAAAACAAAACCCCCACAAAAATCAGTCAGCAGAATTTCATTATTTAGCTGCCTAACAGATCCTAACAAGAGCCAAATGAAGCAGGAGGCGTCCAGCCGCGCTACGAGGGATCATCATGCTATTATGCTCTCATACATCACTGTCAACTTAATTTGTTGTGCCCAGCAGCCGCCATAAATCTGTTTCTTCATATTTCAAAGACTCAAACTCACAGACAATGGCACACAAGAATTTAAGGTAGACTCCTATCTCCAAACCACTGATGAAAAGTTTTCTGCTCTCGGGGTTTTAATTCTTATCTTGGTCACACTGTGTGAGATTAAATGTATTTTTAACTATTTTTACTTGTTCTATACCCTATTTTTAAAAAATTCAGAGGATAAATATATTTTAAAGACCAAAGACATGAAAAACACTGAAACTGTTATAGCCAAATAGGTTGGTGAAGGACAGTGCTACAGCTATTATTAAAGAAAACTAATGAGGCAATTACATTTTTTTCTTAAGGTATTGGTCATACTATATACCAGATTAATAAGAAAGAAAATAATCTTAATTATGATGAGAAAATAAGGATTTTAACCAACTGACTTAAAAGTTCTTCATATCTTATATGTTTAAATATATAACATTAAAATCATAGAATTTTACCAAATGCTTCCCCCTCTTGAGTTATTAAGATCCATTAAAAAGATCATTTTAATATTACAATTGAATAAGAGACTTCAGAAATTAAATAGATGATTCTACCAGTGGAAATGAGATTTGTATGGACCTACCGATATCTTTGCAACATTGTTAAAGCAAGAAGCTCAACACAGCATGTTTTTTATAGTCTTGATGCATTAGCATCACAAGTGCATGGTAATTTATCATCTCTCACAGTAATGTACTTGCTGGCACTGTGTGCAGGACAGTAGGGGATGAGGTAAAAGTGGCTCAAACCGTAAATCAATTAGAAAACAAAAGCTTGTGCTTAATGCACAATTTTAGGCAAATTATATATTACAAAAGGCTGCCAATTGGGTGTTATGTCCCAGGTGTCCATTCTCTCTAACCCCTTAAAATTAGCTTTGTGGATGGACTAGCTCTGAAAATCTTATCTCTCAACTAATTTTCAAATCAGTATTCATTTTACATAGAAATTTTCATTGCAAGGCTAGAAACCAGGATGCTATGAGTTCTATTCCTTCTAAACAGCAATATAATCTTGAGCTAGTCACTGACTCTCAGTCCTTGGAAGAAGGAAATGGCAAGCTATTTCCAAAAATAACACCAATAAAACTTCAGGAACTTGTTCAGACAGTTATCAGAAGTTAAGGCACAAAACCAATTGAACAAGCTTTGTATAATTTTATAAGAGTTATCTCCAAGTAAATGAGAATGCTCTCATCAATCAAATGGGAGAGGGGAATCAAAACCAAACACAGGATGAGGTGCAAAAAAGATACTATAAATACTAGTAAGGCCAGATTTTGAAGATTAATTTTTGATAAAATCTATGTTCAGTTTGCTTCAGTTAATAAGTAGCTAGTTAATTTCAAAGCCTTAAATACTTTATTTAATAAGACATATACGCCACTGTTTAGAATGAAACTTCCAAGATACTATAAGACATTGCTAAAATAAAAGATGATGATGATGTTGACATTATTGCTATTACCACTATATAGAAGTAGAATAGAAGGAGAATGGATTATTATGTATGCTATTTTGAACTCCTGAATAAGAAATATAAATTTAATAAATAAATATGACATCAGGTAACAATAAAAGCAGGTAACAGCATACACACAACTATAATCAGAACTTACCGGTAGTTAAAATCATAATGACAGGAAAAATCTTAAGATGCTATTCGAAAACCTCTTAAAAAGCAGATGTTTTATTGAAAAAAATTCATAAACCTGGAAACATTAATCTTTTAAATTCATAAATCTGGAAAGCATTAATCTTTTAAAAATAGCAAACATTTATTTTAAGATTAACAATTTAAGCTTTTCAATGAACTATACATGTGATAAAATGAGTTTACAACACAGGCAAACTCACAATTATATTTACTTTTTGTAACTTTCAACTGAAAAGTCTTCCTGTAAACAATTATATCAGGATTTCTCTGAAGGACCAATGACTAACATGGCTCTGTCTCCATCTACTGACAGGATGCATGTAAGGCAGGATCAGAAACTTTTGTCTTAAAAATTCAAAGGGACAATTTTCTCCTAGGAAAATGTTCACCAATTCTAACTAATCAGATAATTTTACTATATAGAATATAAAAGCATTGACTTTTAAAAGAGAAGTAGCACATGCATATCTATATTAACAGAATATTTATAAAACCCTTTTCTAATTAAAAAAGCCATAACATTATAGAAAATGAAGACAGAAAAGACATTTAAATATTACTTATATTTAATTATCTCATGATAGGTAAAAATCTTCGTATTAACAGAGCAGAGCAATGTTTTACTTCTGATCAACTAACCATCAAACCATCTGGAAAGCTATTCTTCCCAGGTTGTTTGCAACAGACTAGACTAACTTTACAAACAGCAAATTACCATATTTTTCACTCCGTAAGACACACTCCCCCCCAAAAAAGTCATGGTGCCGGTCCTTTGGTAAATAGTAGCCAGCCATGGTGGCGGAGTCCTTTTACATTGCTGAAACCATCCTCTTCTCTCTTTGTCATTGCCCGCCTCTTCTGTCTCTTTTCCGCAGTGCAGGAGTCAATAGGCAGAGCAGGCACATGAGAGGACACCTATCTGTTCAGAATATTTTTTTTCTTATTTTCCTCCTCTAAACGTAGGCACGTCTTATGGAGTGAAAAATACAGTATATTTTTGGAAATTCCATTCCATAGAATAGGCAGTAACACAGTAATCTAGCAGATGTTTGAGACCTGCACAGGGGACATGGAACAAAGCCTCCATTAAGGTCTAGAAAGGTCTTTTTGTTCAAGTGCCCATTTCCTAAGGTATTCTGAATCCAAGATATATATCAGGCACTGAAATATGCACATATTGTCCTTGATAAATGTAATCAAGGTACCCTGTTTCTCCAACAATACGGCCTCCCCAATAAGAAGTCCCAGCATGTTTTATAGGCATGAAATGAATTAAGCCCCTCCCCCCAAATTAAGGCCTATATTAAAACATGCGAAATGGGGGGAAATGGTGGTGGTGGGGCTTGCCATTAGGAAGTACTTTTGTTGCACATCCAGATATGGTGCTGCCTGTGTTGACCCCGATACGAAGTGCCCCACCAATGCCGAGGTCAACATCCAAGCCGTCGCTGCCCGCCCGCCCAAAGATGCAAGGGGGGGGGATTAAGTCACCCCCGAAAAGACAGCCTAGCCATTTTTTCGGGGCTCAAAAAAAATAAGACCCGGCCTTATTATATGAGAAACACGGTATCAAAGTTCAAATTTCATTTCTCAGTATTCTAATATACGAGCTTATATCTAGCTCTATATTTAGTTGAACTATGGAATTTGGTTGTTTGCTTGCAGATGTTTCATTATCCAACTACCAAACTCAGAGACCACCAAAGGCTCCACATTTGAAAGAAGGGGGGGGTACAAATTGTACCTGATGCTCAAAATATATCTGTCCTAGGTTACTATCCTAAATAGAGTACTAGAATAGTATGCAATTGACTATTTCATTCAGTAGCATGATTAGGGGAGTGCTGAACATGAAGAATAGTGAATGGGACATTCAGCACGCAATATTTTACTGGGTGCCACAGTAGGCCAGTGGTGTATGCTATATTTAGCTACCAATGGCGTAACTATCCTTGAACAATTGTAAGCTGCTATCCAGTCAAGACACACTTGTAGATATGAAAAACTGAAATCTACGATGTATAGATTGCACCAAGAATTTTCTTATAGAAAAATTCTTTTTAGATGGTTTATTTATATACATAAATTTAACTATAATTTATACAAATGACATCAATTTATGTAGTTCTTTTAATATTTCTTTTGTAGCTTGCTAGGAAGGAGAAGCAAACTAATTACCTTCATTCCCAGAAATAATGAAATCCAGCAATTAATATCAGATGATTTCATATTTAATTAAATACTTGGTTCTATTGTAAATGGAAAACAAGAGTATTCGTCCAGATCAGAATGCAAACCCTATTTTAAATATAATTTGAAATTACTTTTGGGGCAAAGATATGTCTCAATAAGATTATTTCAATTCCAGAAAATAAGTGAGAAATATAAACTATAATTTATATTTGTCCACTTACCAAATCCAAAATGGTACCAACAAAGTGTAAATGTTCAATATTATATTTTAAGACAACTGATGTTTAATTATTAAATAGTATACTGCATATTAAATACAGAGGGAATAAAATTCCATAGATTAATATAATCACTTTTAAAGCCTTCTGCATTTTTTCTGAGAATATCCAGAGAGGTACTTGCACATTTCTAGCAATCAATCTTTCTTCTTAATATATCACAGGAAATACTCCTAATACAAAACTATACTGTCTCACAGCAAATTTATTTTTATTTTTGAGAATGCAGTATTTTTAACATGTATTAGCATATCTTAGCTGAAATGACCAAGAGAAAAATACTCTGATTAAAAAATTGATTTAGCATGCAGTTGCACTACACAGTCCCTCTGTAAAAATGAAATCTCCCTAACAAACTCTTAATAAAACCTGTCAATATATCTAGAAAGAAAAATGACACAAATGCATTAAGTATTAAATACCCTTGGAAAAAGTAACATATTCCATGAATTTTTGATGTACTATCTTGACATTAATGTAAAACCTTGATATTTATAATTGACAGATATTTAATAAAGTATAGAATATGGCTGCTGCATAGCATGCAAATTTTTCAGGTTGATCAAAAGGAGATAGACACTTATTCAAATGAAGCTACCTGTTGATAATGGCAAAACTCAGATTAAATTTGTATAGTCTTAGTTTAAGAAATAATGTGTCCATTTTATTCAGACAATTCTAAATACCTTATGAAATTATGCTAAATCTTTAAAATGTGCAAATAAGAATATTATGGCAATTGTTTAGCTAATAAGTGCACGGTAATGTTACAGAGTAGCAGTAAAACTATTTAAATGGCTATTTGTAAATAAAACTGGTTTGGAAACAAGCTATTGAAATTTTATAGGATAATAAAAATGGTGAACCAAGATTCTCTGATAAGCACTACATATCCATATACTTATTTATTTATATGTATTTATTTATACATATTTATTCAGAAATCCACAGAGTTCAAAGAAGCTTTTTCTCAATTTATATATATATATATATATATATATATATATATATATATATATATATATATATATATATATATATATATATATATATATATATATATATAAATATGACAGTATTCTAAAAAGTAATAGTTTCAAAATGGATATTCCATTTTTGTTAGTTGCCTGGAAAATAGGGTCACCTGTATGCTTAACACCATATTCAGATTATAATTAAAGTATTAATTAGTCCAACTTTTCTGTATTAATGGGAATTTGATCCTAGCACCTAGCACAACCACAACAGTGTGCATATTGCATATTTGTGTGACACACACATACAAACAGCAAGGCAAAATCACAGAATATATTTTAATATACTGATATGAATATTTAGCAATATTTAGAAGGGGCTTGGGAAATCAAATTCTCTGCTCAATGTAAGAATACATTATGATGATGCTCCAAAAGAAAACCATCTAGCTTGCTGTTTATTTCCTGCAAAGAAAAATCCACTAAGTCCTGAGACAACCTGTTGAATAGCTCTTACCATTAGAAAATTCATCCTCATGTCCAATGAAAATCTACTTCCTTGTAATTTAAACCTATTGGTTTTTTTCTATTTTGGAAAAGTCTGAATAATTCTTCCTCAGCTTCTATATAATAGTCCTTCGCATGCTCAAAGACAACTATTATATCTATCTGTAGTTGTCCAAGTACTTTAAACACTTATATGTCAACAAAGAAAATATTTTATCAGATGGAACACTTCAATTATGCCACATTTTCCCCATCTTAACCATAAATTCTTGCATTTATACTGGCATTTCTATTAGTTGTCTTATTTTGATTTAATTAATTTCTGGTGTCACGACAGAAAAACCGGCTGACACTTGTTAACAGATGGGACCAGGAATATACCTCACCTGCAGGAGCCAAAAGAGCAGGAATGGACAACCAGAGACAGACATCCCTCAAGTAACCTAAATCCAAGCATGTAACACTTTAAATATAACTACCAGCACCCTGAAGTGAACTTGGATGCATACTAGCATCAAAGCAAGCTCACAGAGCAGAGGTGTCACATGCACCAAACAATGTTCTTGTTTCTTTACTTCTTGGATGATGTAAAACCAAAGATAGTCAATTCAGTTTTATATTTGTCCATTCTTTGAGGGGCAATATTTCAGCAAAATGTTAGGAAATTTCCTGATCGGGGCTATGCTTAGAGTTTATTGTCCAATAGACATCAAGATAATTCCCAACATTACTTTATGCCTCTTCAAAAGATCTGCAGTTTTCAGATCTCAATTTTCCAACTGGACAGGAAATTCTAGACACCATCAACTTTGGTTCATTCTTCTGGTTTTTCTTATTAGCATGCTCAGAAAACTTTTCATTCAAGCATATTTTAAAAGCAAGTGAAATTGTTAGAGAATGTTGCTCAATAATTTACACGCTTTCTGACATGACAGCCATGTGTGAATTGTCATGGGTAGGCTAGAAGTTTTAAACTGTTTAAGATTACCACTATTAAGACAAAACAATGACAGTGTTCCAGTTAAGGAGAGTGAAATAGAGTGGAACTTGCAGTTATTTTTTATTATGACAAGCATGTGCCACATCAAGTCAGATTGTTTAGGCCAAAAGTATAGAAGAAACTCGTTTCTAATTTAATTAAATTACTAATTTCTAAAAAAACATAAGTCCCTTAAGCAGTTTAATAACACTCAAAATATGCATCTTCTTTTATTATTTCACTCCTGATTTATCAGATTTCTATTGTGCTTTATTTTATTGAACATTCATAACTGCTATTGCATCAAGGAGAAAAATATTAAATCCCAACAATACACTCTGTATATCTATGGAATAATATGATTAACTATTGAGGCACGGAATCATGAAATACAGATTACATCTCAGTGGACAGTTGCTTTCTGGAATGCAACTTAATCTGAGAAATATATACTGTTATTCTGTTTTCGCTGCCAAAATGAAAGCTCATTGGAATCTGTGGCCAGGAGAGGGGTTAAAAACCTCATCTTTTAAAGAAGAGTCTCAATAGACCTTAGCATTTTGTAGTCAACATAATATTTCTCCCCAGTGTGGTTTAAAAATGTGCAAAAACAATTTCATCAAATATTGGCATATACACTTTGAAGCATAGAGTTTTCAGTCAAAATATTCAGGGAGATGATTTTAATGGAATTGTAAGTCATTAAGAGCATCAAAAATAAATTAAAAGTAGTTATGTTGGCAAGCAGGGTCCAAAATACAGAAAATAATGGTTTCCCAAATGACAAGTTTTATGATTTTCAAAATGGAAAATTCTTATTCAACCAATGAACTTTCTTATTGATACAGAAAAGGGACTTAGCAGATGAGGTTGGGAATGCATCATGAAATACAAAATCCAATAAAAGACTTAACAAAATAGATTTAAAATTTTTGGCATGGAGAAAATTCACTGTCAAACAAATGTGGGAT
Source organism: Notechis scutatus (assembly GCF_049901735.1). Taxonomy (NCBI): domain Eukaryota; kingdom Metazoa; phylum Chordata; class Lepidosauria; order Squamata; family Elapidae; genus Notechis; species Notechis scutatus. The sequence continues at coordinate 305,254,858 of NC_142009.1, forward strand.
CCCCTGGCATTTTATCTACAATTGAAGGAGTAAAATCAGAGAACTGGAGATTTCAGTTGAACTCACTCATCTAACTTTTCCTTTAACATTGTGCTTAAAATTGCAAGCTCTCCAGGACTCTGTATGCCAACGATTGACTACATCTGTACCCTACAACAATTTACTTCTGCCACTATCATAGCAAACAGTAAATTTAAAACATCTATGGCAAGCTTTAAAATGTAAATTAAAACTTCCTAACAGTCTAATAAAATCAAAGAAGGACCTAAACTATTTAAAGCACTCTCCAGGACAGCTCTGTCTTCAATGTGGGAGGCACTCAAGGATGGCACCAACTTGATATCTACCGGGCAAGTGCCCCAGTGTTTTCTGATCAATGCTTCTGGTACTGAACAGAAGAAAAGTCAACCATTTCCTTAAGTAGTCTGTTTTCATTACTAATTAGCTGTAACCATTAGAAAGTTTTACCCATATTTAAACAGATTTCCCTTCTCTTAAATTTCTATCTTTCACTTCTAATTCTCTCTTGAACAGTGGCACCCAATCTTTTGGGCACCAGGGACTGGTTTCATGGAGAGGTTTTTCTGCAGACTGGAGTGGGGGCATGGTTTCGTGTGCTGCCTGCATCCTGCAGATGGGGCCTCACTTGTTTGCGCAGACCAGTTTCTGGTATGCCACAAACAGATGCTGGTCCACGGGCCAGTGGTTGGGGATAACTGCTCTAGAACAATGTAAAACAGCTCTTATCAGTATTAATCTTCTCATCTTCAAGATAAATATGCTTTTCTTTATAAAGGTAGTTCTCAATTTATAATCACAATTGTGACTAGAATTTCTGTTGCTATGCAAGGCAATCATGAAGGAAGTCACACCCAATTATGCAGCATCTTTTGCTGAAGTCAGTTTTATCCATTGACTTTGCTTGTCAAAGGTCTGTTGGAAAGGTTACAAATGGCAATCACATGGCCCAGATGTAGGCGATGATCAGGCTGAGTACAAGGACAGGTGTAAATGTATCATAAGTTTGGGGTAATTGTACTCCCACAAAAGACCCAAGTCCCCACACAGCCCCGTGAATTTCACTGGCCCTTATCTAGCACCAATTTAGCTTGACCATTAGTAAAACAGAGTCTTGTATATAGGTAGCATGTAAAAAACCTTTAGTGCTTTGAACTCAACTCTGGTTCCTAATTACTTGCGCCTGACATTGGAATGTTGCAACCAACATAAATACATGCAGGTTTCCAAGCATCTGAATCCTGATCACATGACCACATTGATATTGCAATTAGTCAGTAAGCCATAAGCAATATTTCCAGTGCTGTGATAACTTCAAATGGTCACCAAACAAAGGTTCATAAGCCATGACTACCTATATTTTATTCCCTTCTCCCAAACCAGCATTCCATCATTCTATTACTGTATTTTATATGGATGATTTATAATTTAGATATCATATTTAGTTCTCCCTTTTACCATGTTTGTTCTTTTGTTGAACTGTTATCTTTTCATTCCTCTCTTCAATCTGACAATTGAAAAACTTTTCATTCTCTTATCATTTATACATTGAAGAATGCAATGTTCCTCTAGCATTTTTCATTTTGACATTCTTCCTCCTCCTCCACTTCTCCTTTGCAGCAATTCAAACACTGGTATTTTAATTTATACAGTATGTCATTTTCTAAGATGTTATGCTTAGGATTACAAAACAATAGATCTGGAAATATGTTATTAAAAATATGAAAGAAGAACTTCTATTATTCAATATTTTGTTGCATTCACTTTTCAACCTGGCAGAAAATAGGCACAACTGGGAGGCTGTAAACAATGATAATATAAGGCAGGGGTTTTTCTTCCATAAAGCTACAAATATGCACATGTGCAGAGAAAGTTAAAACAGGAACTGCTGGGTTTCCTTTTCAGACACAACCCAAAATATCTGCATTCAAAGAGCAAAGAATCTTCATTGTCTATGTCTATGAACTGTATGGCTCCCTCTTGTGTTTATTTTACCATATTTCAATGTTCAAAAAACTAAGCATTATGCAATAAATGTGTGTTCTGTTCACTTTGCTGTATATAATTTGTGCTCATAAAAGGGTAATGGCAGCAACACACATACATTTAAAAATGGGAAAAGAATTATAAATACATACAAATTGAAATAAACTGAAGAATCCTCCAGAAGTTACATTTTAAACAAGCCTAATACTTATTTTTTTCTGTTTTTCTTGAAATTAAAACTTAAGATATTTTGTCAATTCCTTATGTCTATTTTAGGAATTAGATTCTGGCTCTTTGCTAATAGCAATGGCTATTTTTGAATATATAAACTTGTACAAGAGATGTAGAAGCATCCCTCAGTTTTCAAATGCACTCAGAATAATTGTAGTGTAAAAGTGCTTAGAAATAACATCTTGAAAATTTACTCCTACTGCTTTCATCAAGACACTGTATATTAGTATCAAATATATGATTATAAACTTTTTATTGTTTGTAAACCAACAAGCAGACTGGTACGATATACCAAGCTAGACAACAGGAGCTACATTTTAGATTCAACTGTATTACAAAAACATCACAGAGCAAATCTGATTTACATCATTCTTAAAGATACATAATCATAAAGATGTATTTACCTTGCTACCCTTTTAAACCATTTCACCTTCCAATCAGGTACAATACTATTATTAAAATACTAGGCAGCATTATATAGTGATAAATATACACTATCCACTGATATTCCTAACAGCACTTTTATAAGCATGTCAGCATTATTAACTCTAATAGTGAAAGGCAGGAGGAGAATGACTTAGCTGGCCCTATACCCAAGTAAATGTACAGCAAAACTAAAAATCAAAGCAGAGACTTTTTGATTTGTAGTCTTTTGGTCACTAAAAGCAGTCTGGGCTCTAGTTAACTATACGTCCTCGTAGAAAGCTATGCTAGTTACCCAATATGTATCTATGAATCAGTTTTTCATTTTCATTTAATAATTAACATTCCATCTGAATCATGTCAGCTTGTGTTTTAAATTATTTTTAAATATTTATTTGTTCAAACATCCTTCTTAAAATCAGCTATTTCCTCGGTTTTTACTACATTCTCTACTATTCATTAGAGAGAATAATATGTAATTGAATGCAACTCAGTCAGGGTAAGTGAATTTTATGGTATAAAGATAAAGAGTCCACCCAATAATATATAACAATAGTTCAAGTTACTATACCATAAAGCTTGTAATACATTACTACTACTGACTTGAAACAATTTTAGATAGAACACACATTTTTAAAAGTTCTTCTGAAAGAATACAAACACTCTATTGTTCCTTCAAAATGCATCTTTCACTTTGGAATGCTGGCATTCTAATGATCACACTTGTCTACTTTTAAATGTCAGTATTACACATAAGATATAATCTGGATATCATGTCACTTTGTGGCACACTTTATTAACTTTGCACTAGGATAGCATATGGCAGACATACTTTTTTTAAAAAACCATCATTTAAAACATTAAAAGTCTTGTGTTGCCAGGTTTCTTTTTTAAAGTGCTGGAGCTTATCTATGACATTGGCGTCTCATTAATATAGCACCTTCTGTTCTAAAGGGAGGAAACTTGAATCCTTCATCCTTCTATCATAATATCTTACAATTTGTCCAGGCATGTTTTGAACTGCCCAACTAAAAAAATGCCACCAGTACTGCAATTTTAGAGCAATTACATACATTAAGCAAATAAACTGACTGACTTCACATAAAAAGAAATGTTAAAACAAGAAAACTTATTTTAGAATAGAAAAGAATAAAAACTTTGTCACTTTAAATGTACACTAATCAGCATACATTAAAATGAAATTTCGTTGCATTCATTTCTCAAAAGATAGCCATTATGCATTTCCCCACATATACACACATACGACACAGAGAAACATCACAGTCTAGTTTGAATATATACATATACTTGGTGAAAAAAAGGAATCCTGCGAGTTTACAAGCTGGATGACATATGGAACAAAGCTGTTACGGAAAGGGCGTTGGTACTTACCTGATACGCCCGTTCTCTGTGAGCTGCGACGAGCATCCAGTATTGGGAGATGCTTAGTCTCTGCTCGGATAGGCTGGGCTTAATTGATAGGACTCTCCTCCTCCACCATGGGCTCCTCCTTAGCATCCCCCAGTTTTGGCAAAGACGAAGTGATGTAACCCTCACCTTTTTTACTTTAGTTAATCGTTGGCCAGAACAGGATCCCACCAGACAGAAATTGGGTGGGGCTGGACACTCGTCGCAGCTCAGAGACAATGGCCGTATCAGGTAAGTACCAATGCCCTTTCTCCAATGAGCTGCTCCGAGCATCCAGTAGTGGGACATACCAAAGCTTGGCTTGTCCTATGGGAGGGTCTCCGTCTGGAGTGGAGTCCCCCCACAGTCCATGTGGACCCGTTGCAAAACTCTCCTACCAAAGGAGGCCTCAGGAGAGGCAAACACATCAATTTTGTAATGTTTAATGAAGGGCAATGGGGAAGCACATGTTGCCGCCCGACATATTTCTGCTATTGGTGCTTGTGTGGCCCGAGCCACTGAAGTTGCGGCGCTCCTGGTCGAATGTGCTGTTATGCCCTTAGGCACTGGTAATGATTGAATCTCCTATGCCTTAGCGATTGCAGCATTCAACCCCCTGCCTATAGTTGAAGGTGAGACTTTGTGTCCCTGAGTGGTTGGCTGAAAAGAAATGAAAAGAGCCTCAGTCTTCCTGAAAGGAGCCGTTCAGTGTAAGTACGTACGGAGAGCTCTTCGTACATCTAGTCGATGCCATTGATGTTCTAGCCCAAGACGGTCTCGGGCAAAAGTTTGGGAGAACAAGTTCTTGTGCCCTATGGAAAACTGAATTAATTTTCGGGATGAACGTAGGGTCTGGACGAAGAACCACTCTATCAGCATGAAAAATACAAAGGTCTTGTCAGGCTGACAAGGCTGCTAGTTCTGAGATACATCGTGCTGATGTTATTGCTACCAGGAAAACTACCTTGTGAGAAAATGTAGACTCGTAGTTTTCAGTGGTTCGAATGGGCCTTTTGTGAGAGCTGTGAGGACCTTGTTAAGGTCCCAGGTCGGGTAATGGTGCACCACTGTCTGCGGGCTGTTCCTAAAGCCAGATACCCTCTGGAATCTTGGGGAATATTGTCCCTGATAGGAGGGACGAAAGGAACCTCTCCAAAAGGGCTGGTAATTTCTGTTATCTGGGTGACGAAAAAGGGAGGGGAGTATCTTTTTCTTACTTCTGGTTTCTATCAGAAGCGGATCTAGGACAGCACCAAACAATTTGTCTCCCGAAATTGGGGAAGAGGCAAGCTTCCATTTGTGTTTAGTATCAGCTTGCCAGTGCCTAAGCCATAGCAATCGGCAAACTATAACCTGCGACGCCATGGCTCGTTCTGAAAATTTGACCGCACTGAATGTTGCGTCCACAGAGAATTCTGTGGCTGCAATTAGTTTGGCGATGTCCTGATGCGCCCTGATATTAGAATTTGGAATGGTTTCCCTCAGGTGACGGAGCCATCTGAGGGAAGATCTAGTGAAAAAAGATGCGGCCATTGCCGCCCTTATGGCCCAGGCATCTGACTAATGCACCTTGTGGAGCGCTGTCTCGGCTCTTTTTTCTTCTGGCTTAAGTGCCTCCTCTGCTTCGGTGGGAATCGCAGAGGAGGACGCTAAGGCCACCACTGGTTCATCTACTTCAGGGGTATTAAAGTAATTTGAAAATTCTGAAGCCAAATTGAAAATGTTTCTGTCATATCCTGTGGAGGCTTGGTATGCTGCTGCCAAAGCCCAGTTTCTGGACCAGATCCAAAAACATCTGTGGGAATGAGATAACATCTGCTTTGGTAATTGGTTGCGAGAAAATCAAATCCTCTGACTCCCCTTGTGATTCTGGTTGTTAGGCAGAGGGGGGAGATTTATCAAGGCGAGCGGTGTTTTTGGCCTTGGAGAGATTTGAACAGTTGAGGACAGAATAGCTCCGTAAAGGTAGATTGGTCAGGCATGATGACTTCGTCATCTGACATGCCTCTTTTGAGGGGGTCTGCCTCCGACAGGACTGGGTCACTGTCGTGTACTGACCCTGCCTCTACTTGTTCCATTTGGTCCTCTTGTTCTTCCTCCTCCTGCAACTCATGTCGATGTAAACAAGAAATAGAAAACTCCCCTTGGGGAGGTACCTGAGGGTAATGCATATCCGTTCTGCATAGAGACCATACAGACTATGAGTCGCATTCAGAAACTGGAATCTGCCTGGCTATCAAGGTTTATTGCACCCCCGCCGCAATTCCTCTGCGGATCGCTAGCTCCATTCATGCTTTCATTCTCTCTGGGACCTCCTCTGGAAATAACTCCTCTTGGCGGAGTCAGGCCGTTGTTGGTGTGAAGGTAGCCTGAGGGGCTCGCCTTGGAGCAGGTGCCCCTAATGAGGGACCATGCTGAGCCGGGCCAGTGCTAGTCGGCCTAGTTGGCATGGAAAGTCTAATGGTACAGGGGTGTCTAGAACCTGAGGCAGCCAAGCTGGAGTATGGGGCTGGGAATTCTTTTCAGCCTCTCTTGTGCACTTTTTGATGTCTTTTCTAACGCCTTTTGGCATCTATTGGCATCCTTTTCTGTGGCCTTTGAAGGACTCTTAGCTCATTTTGACTTGTCTTGGGTCCGTGCCTTAGAGCTATTTCTGCTTGCCATTACAACCCTTTTAAGGTATCTCAAACCTACGAGGTAAAAATGTATGTGGATGGTTGGCACATCCAGGGTCCTGCTCCAAGACAGGGGCCCCGATAAATACTTACTCCCCTTTTTATTGCGAATATATAATTATAATTTATATTTTACGTTATTTACTAATATATTTTCTATTTTTGTTCTATCCAGTCATACCAGCATTCCCAGCTTCTATAATATTCTGATGTTTCTTTTTCCTTAAGTGCTAAGGTTAACTTGTCCATCTCTGCACAGGCTGTTATCTTCTGTATAACCATCTCCTCTGTTGGAATATCTGCTTGTTTCCAACACTGTGCAAAGGTTATTCTGGCTGCAGTAAGAATATGCAGTATTATATATTTGTCATTTTTAGGAATTTGTTTATTAAATATCCCCAATAGGAAGAATTCTGGTTTTAATTCAATTTGCTCCGCCGTTATTTCCTCTAACCACTTTTTTATTCTATGCCAGTATCTTTGGGCTTCCGTGCAGGACCACCACATATGAAAAAATGTTCCCTGTTTCTTTTTACATTTCCAGCAATTCGGATTCATGTTAGGAGACATTTTCGCTATTCTCAAGGGTGAAAGATGCCATCTGTAAAACATTTTATAGGCATTTTCTTTATATGCTGCTGATCTTGTAATTTTATTAATCCTTGTCCAAACCTTTTCCCATTCTAATAATGTAATGCTACGTCCTATGTTTCTGCTCCAAGCTATCATGTTGCCTTTGACGACTTCCTCTTCTAATTCCATCTCTAGTAAATAATTATAAAATTTAGTTATGTTTTTTTTATCTGGACCTAATAAAATTTTATCTATTTGTTGTGCCTTAGTATAAATTCCAAAAATTTTTTTGTCCTGGCTATATCTATTTTGAATTTCCAAGTAAGCCCACTGGTCTACTTGTAGCCCCTGTTCTTGGAGATCTTGCCATGATTTTAAAGTTCCTTGCGCATCAAGAAGGTCTTTGTATTTTATCATTTTATTAAGATCTAGATTATTTGGATGTATCATCGCCTCCATCGTTGAGATCCAAATTGGGATTTTTAAATATATATATTTTTTGTTCCAATTAGCCAATAAGGAATCTCTAATTATATGTCTGTGGAAATACTTCTGCTTAACTTTCCCAATGTCCCATAAAAATGCATGCCATCCCCTCTGTAAATCATGGCCTTCTAAAAATAAGATCCTTTTATTCGAGAGATTTACCCACTCTTTCAACCATGTATTTGTAAATGTATCACCAATATTGATAACAAACAAGGAACCATAGACTGCCGATAGTAAAATTGTTAGTTTTTTTAATCATCTTCTTTTTTTCTATTTCTTTTCTTTCTTCTTCTGTGTGTTGTGTTTGTGTGATATTTTGGTTTTGTAATCAATAAAGTTTGTTTAAAAAAAATACTTCCCTTTTTTTGGTTTATTTCTTGGTAACTATCAATTTGAAATAAGTATATTATTATTATTACTATTATTATTAGTAGTAGTAGCATCTATAAACGAATATGTGTGTGTGTGTGTGTGTGTGTGTGTGTGTATATTATATATATATATATATATCTTTGGTTATTCAGGTTTTCTCCCACGTAAGATTGGAAGTATCTAGGCAACGTTTCTCCACGAGATGAAGTCTCATTCATCATCATCTTCAGGCTTGTGTCTTCAGCTCTGTGCTTCTCAGAGTGATGTGAGCTTGCAGCTGCTTCTTCCTTTTAACTGCTAGTGGGGGTGTGACTTGATTGGGTGGGGGCTTGGCTGTGTTATGATTGGGTGGGGGTGTGTTCTCATTGGTTGGGGGTTTGGCTGTGTTCTGATTGGTTGGGGGGGTTGGCCGTGTTCTGATTGGCTGAAGGTGTGTTCTGTTCAGGTGGGGGCTTGGTTGTGCTCAGGTTAGTCTTAGTTGCTGGGGGATTTGAGCTGGTGAGCTGTGATCTTGCTGTTTGGCTTCAAGTTCGTGGTCCTGCTGCATCTTCATGGTGGGGGTCAGTTCGCTTCATGTATGGCTCAGAGGGGTTTGAAGTGGGTAGTGATGCAGCTGCAGTGCGGCTTCTGGTCCGTGGTCGTGTCTCATCTTCTGTGTGGGTGTGAGTCTGCTTTTTACGTGGAAGTGTGGTGGTGGAATCTTGTGTGGCCCTCGTGGGTGTGGGTCTGGTGTCATTCTTCATGTTAGGTACTCGTCTGTTCATGAGGGCGGGTTTCCAAATGGCTGGTAGGCGGGAGGTGTCATCTCTTTTATTCATGCTGTGTGGGCGTTTTTCTATCTCTATGGCTTCTCTGATTATTCTGTTGTTGAAGTGTTCGGTTTTGGCGATAGTTCTGGTATTTTTAAAGTCAATCTCATGTCCTGTGGCTTTGAGGTGTTGGACCAGGGAAGAGGTCGGTTCTTCTTTTTTGATTGAGTTCTTATGTTCTTCAATGCGTGCACTTATTCTTCTGTTAGTTTGTCCAATGTATGTGGTGGGGCAGGCGGTGCAAGGGATTTCGTATACTCCTTGGTTTTCTAACTCGATTTTGTCTTTAGGGTTTCTTAGGATGGTGGATATTTTTCTTCTTTGTGCAGAATGCTGTTTTAATGTTGTGTTTTTGGAGGATCTTGCTGATTTTGTCTGTAGTGCCTTTTATATATGGGAGGAGGGCTTTGCCGTTCTCTTGTTCTCTGTCTTGGATTTTGGTTGGGGTTTCTTTTTGGATTAGGTGGGTAATATTCTTTCTTTGGAATCCATTGGCTGTTAGTACGTTGGTGAGAGTGTGTAGTTCGGTTTTTAGGTGTTGTTCGTCGGCTAAGCATTTTGTTCTGGAGATGAGTGTCTCAGCTACGGAATTGATCTGTGCTGGGTGGTGGTGTGAGAGTGCGTGTAGATAGCGGTTTGTATGTGTTATCTTCTGGTAGATGGTGTGTCCTAGGGAGCCATTGGATTTTTTGTATACCAAGACATCTAGGAAGGAAAGTTGATTGTTAGCTTCTGTTTCCATGGTGAATTGTATTTTGGGGTGTAGGCTGTTGAGGTGTGTGAGGAAGTTGTTCAGTTTTTCTTTCCCGTGTGGCCAGATTATGAAGGTGTCATCTATGTATCTGAGCCAGAGTTTGGGTTTGTGATCATATTTTTCTAGAGCTTGTGTTTCAAAGTGTTCCATGTAGAGGTTTGCGATGACAGGTGAGAGGGGTGATCCCATGGGTGCTCCTTCTATTTGTTTGTATTTTTGTCCATTGTAGGTGAAGTATGTATTGGATAGGCAGTGGTTGGTCAGATCTAGGATGTGCTTGGGGGGGGTTGTATTTGTTTTGGATGGCAGTCAAGGCTTCTTTTATTGGCTCTTGGGTGAAGAGGGATATGACATCGAAGCTCACTAGTAGGTTGCTGGGTTGTAAGTTTTGTTTCTTTATGATCTCGATGAACTGGAATGAGTTTCTTACATGTGAGTTGATGGATTCTGCATAGGGCTGTAGTTGTTTGGCGAGAAATTTGGCTAGGTTTTGTAGAGGTGAGCCTATGGAGCTGACTATTGGTCTAAGTGGGGTTCCTTCTTTGTGTATCTTGGGGAGACCATAAAGCTTAGGGCATCTGGATGATTTCTCTCTGGGTATGATTCTTTGCTGGATTTCTTCACTGATGGGGGAGGCTTTTATTTTGGATCTGGTGGTTTTTTCTAGGTAGGTGGTGGGGTCTGTCTTTAGGGGTTTGTATGTGGGGTCTTGGAGTAGGTTGGTTAACTTGGTTTGGTAGTCAGATGTGTTCATAACCAATGTCGCGTTGCTTGTCTGCTGGTAGGTATGCTGGTGTCTTCTTTCAGGTTAAGTAGTGCAGTTTGTTCTTCTTTGGATAAGTTGCTTTTGGGTGGTTTGCTAGTGCAGAGGATGTTGGTGATTTCAAGTCTGATTCTATTAGCATCATCAGGGTTGGTTTTTTAGTCAGGCTGGTTTCAACTCCGCATATGAGTTTCTGTGGGGATGTGTTTGGGAGCAACAGCAAAGTTGAATCCCTTTGAAAGGACCTTGGTTTCGGCTTCGGTGAGGATCTTGTCTGAGATGTTGTGCACTGTTTGTTTCATATATATATAAATGCAGATATTATATTAATATTATTATATTAAATTTTTAAATATATGAATAAATAAAATTATTGATGTCTCAATACCATACAAGAGAAGAATTAATTGCTATGCCAAATATGAGAACGCTCAATTTTAGGATAATAATCTTTATGTGTAATAGGCCCTCAACAGCTGCCTGCACAGGCAGCCACGGGCCTTGGTGCTCGCTGTTGTGCTGCTGTGTATCTATCTTGAACTGTGAGGGCTGCCAACTAGTAATTAATCTTCCCAAGCTGAAGGAATGGGAGTTGATTTGTTCCCCCTGGCCTTTGCACCGAGAGCCCTGAAGGGGGTTAAAGCCTCTCAACAGTCAAAGAAGGATCAGATGGAAGTTACCCTTGATGTAGTCTGAGAATGGCACTGGCCGCTAGATTGCGTGCCAAAAATACCAGCCGGGAACGTGGTAAAATGGTGCTGGCCATTAAATTGAGCGCAAACACAGCAGCAAACCTTTGCTGTCCCAATCACCTCAAAAATGGCTCCTTTGTAATTGGGAGACGAGGAGGAGAGAACAAGGGCTCTGACACCCCCACCCCTTTGTTCACCGTGGGGAGGAATCGTCTCGGATGAAAAAGGACAAGTCACGCTTCTTTTAAACAGCATGGCTCAAAGAATCGCAATGGCAAGTCTATTAGCGTCTGGCCCCAATCAACATGAATGTGGCCGGATTGCTGTTGCCAATCCGATGATAATTCCGATAGCTTTGAGCTCTAATTGTTGTCAGATTTCAATTTGACATGAATTTAGAATTTACAGATGGAAGATCAAACCTCAAAACTCGCTCCTATTCTGGCCAAGGAGAAAGCTGCCTATCCAACGAAGGCTGAGCTAAAATTGGGAGACGCTAAGGAGGAGCCCATGGAGGAGGAGGAGGGTCCTACCAATTAAGCCCAGCCTATCTGAGCAAAGACTAAGCACCTCCCACTACTGGATGCTTGGAGCAGCTCACTGGAGAATCTAGTAGTTCTGCTAGATATTTTGAAACCTCCACCCAGAAGGGAGAAACAGAATGTGAAGTGGGTGTATAGGGGTCGCTAACAATGCTTTGAGCTCTAAGCACATAGCACTTTTAAGCAGTATCCTGAATAATAGGAAGCAAGCTTCCTATAATCTTTTCAGCTCTCCTTTCCATTCTCTGTATGGACCTTGGACCTTCTATCTGAGGCATTGCTACCACCAAACCAAACAGTAATGCAAATTTGTTAAAACGGTTTCAATTGTGCCTCTGTAAAAAGTGGCCAGGACAGAAGGAGAAAGATTTGCTCTCCAATGCAGGAAATGCAAATGCTGGTTTGTACACTTCACCAAGGATAGCATATTTTTATATTGTCTGAAAAAAACACACGAATATAGCTTTAAAAGCAATCTGGGACTACTTTGTCTAACCTAATTTTCAAAATATTTTTATGATAATACTAGCACTAGGTACAAATCTTTCATTTTAAAATATTAAAAATGTTCAAAACTGTTGTAAATTGACATTACAATTCAATAAAGGCAGGCAGGAAGTAGAATTATATTTCAACAGAGATTTTATTTCATTAAACAACAGTGCTGAAAGATTTTACTATATGACATACCCATTTCTATGTAGGAAATTTTCTTTTCAATAAAAGCTTAATGCACACTGAATATTTATCTAAGAACATCTTGGTTGATTTTTAGGTGTCACAAAATAAAATCTAATAAAATGTTCTGTCACTATGTTAAACATTGAGAATATTTTCCTGTCTTTGCAATATAAAGCCTTAGTAACTATGGACACTTACATAAAAGTTGTGAAAAAGCTAGGTATATATAGCACAGGAAACTAATGCCTAGAAGTAGAAGCAATTAGAAGAAAATTGTACTGTGAATTAAAAAGCCATGCCATGATCCTAGATATCAATCAATGAAAATATGCTCTCCTTGTACTGTTCTACCTTGTCCGCAAACGTGCTCCTGTCAGAAATCTTTGCATGTACTCAACAATAGATGTATTAAGTAGAAGAACATAGGGTTCAATTTCATCTCTACAAACTTAATTGTATAAGAGATTCAGTAGCTTAAGCTGTAATATTTTACACATGGAGTTAACAAAAAGGCCACAAATACAAAGAATCATAACAATAGTTCCCCTCTTTATCTATCCCATCCACAAACAAAATGATGGAATAACAAAGTACAATGTACTTATCCACATCATCCAGCTTCCAAGATCCTGGTCAATCTACACATGTAGTGTATTTTTATTCATAAACATTTTATTACAAATTAAGGTTTATTATGTGCATCATTATTATAGTGAGTTTATTTTTCAAAAATTCATCTCCTAAACATTTCTTGTGTTGTTTTAAAGACTCCCACCACCACCACCACCTGAACAAGTCTAAATTCCTGGTGAATATATATGGATAAATCCATGCAATTAATTGGCAACAATATTTGTGAAATGATTTGCCATTGACTTTTTCCTGAGAGTAAGATAAAGTGGTCCAGCTAGTTTTATGACTAAGGCAGGTCTAGAACTCACTTTCCCAGCTTCTAGCCCAGTGCCTTTAACCACTACACTGAACTGCTTCTTTTAATAAAGCTATCTTTTCAAAATGTTATTTTTCTAACTCTTCTACAATTCCATAGTATCTTTTCTAATAATTTATAAACTCTTACTTTCATTCTCTCCTCTACCTATTGCTATCTCTACCTTTAACAAGATTTTGCTTTTGTTTACAATTATTCTCTCCTTCCTTGCATAAGAAAGTTTTCTTAATAATCAGTTAATTAGACATGTTTGGGCTATTTCTGAAGTTGCCAACTTTCAAATCAGCTAGGGTAGACGAGGACAGTCTTGTCAATCATTCTACTATTCTACACAGCTTTACTTGTTTTCATCTCTTCTAGGAACTTTATGTCAAGTCTTTTCTTTATCGACAATACTTAGATCATAACCATCTATTTGCTGAACAATGACATCTTCCCTTCAAGCTCTGCCCCTTTTGCAGAACAGTTTTTCTCCTCCTAATGGACAGTATTTTTTTCTTTAATTCTCTTAACCTCACTACATCATGCTGTATGCCATCAAAAAGTATAATAAAATATGGGACTCATTTGTACAAAATAGAATAGTTAAAAAGTATGATAGCTATATAAGATAGATATATCATAATGTTTGCAGTAAATAATTATATAGAGAATTGTAATCTTACTATTGTAACATATGTTCTATATTTTAATTTGTTGTATTTTTCTTCGCTTTTAACCATTTATCATATTTTTGATAATATATTTGTGTTTTGTTTCTTTTGTTATTTTAAAAACATTTAAATTATTTTATAAAAAGTTCTATATAAACGTATGAAACTTATGTGATCTTGAAACCTTCAATAGCAAAGGGGATAGTATTAAACATGATTTTTTTTTTTTTGCAAAAACATAAGAATATATTAAGAAAACAAGCAGTACAACGTCAATTTTTTTTCTGCACTATTCAAAACTAATACAAAATGGAATCTTTTAAATGTATTTACGTGTTTTTAATGCGTATAATACATGCATACTGCAACTTGTTTTAGCCTCTTACCTGTACAACTTTGTAGAAATAGGCATACTGTCGGGCAGTATTTTTATACTGGCTAAAAATATCGTGTATGGCCTGAGTTGACTGAAGATATTGAACTTCATCTTCCTCAAAGTAAAGAGCAGTATTATATTCATTTGGGAGGGTCTGGATATAAGGTAGCCAGAATGAATTAGGGTTGTATCGTTCACAGAGAAGATGAAAAGCTAATGTGATATTGCCCATAGCTTGGAGAATTCGATCTTGAGAATATAGAGAACCTTAAAAAAAGGAAAGAAAGGACCTTGTAAGAAAATCTTAGTCCCTCTAAAATTAAGGGAAAAAAATCTTAACAAGTATCTATTTTATACCAGAATGAATTTATCTCCTATCATAGGAGATAAATACACAAGGCAATAATTTAAATATATATCATCATATTAAATATTAAGGAGGAAAGTTCTGCAATGAAAAAAATACAGAGGTAACTTTTGTAAGCTATTTTGCAGAGGACACTCGGGCTCTGAAAGTGGCACAGATCAGTGTTTAGCGGAGGCCATGGAGGCGCTAAGCAGGAGGGGCAGCTTGCTGCCCCCACCCTTCCTGGTACAGGGAAAAAATGGAGGGAAATATAAGACCTCCCGGAAACTAAGACCTGATGCCTTTTTTGGCGGTTCAAAAAATATAAGACCCAGTCTTATTTTCAGGGAAACACGGTATCAGTATGTTCTTTATTATTCCTAAATCTTCTAATACAGCATAACTTTAAATCCACTGACACAATTTAGGTTTGTGGGATTATGTTCCTTCATTATATTATTTCAGTGTTTCAATTTTTTTCTGAGATGACAATAAATTGTAGTGCTATGACTCAGGCAAACATTTAGAATTAAGAATACTCAAACATTTATCAAATTTAGGAATTTTACTAAAACAGAAATCTTAGCTTTTCCAAACAAATAACTATTCATAGTTTCTCTCCAAGTTCCCTATATCACTACTGAAAAATAGACATTTAATTATTACTACTGTTAAATATATGGTTGTTAATTCTACCTGAGAACTTATAGCATTGTTCCATAGAAAACATCCTATACATACACCTTAGATTTATCTGTTAATAGTTTCAAAAACTCTTCTTACCCAGGATTGAATTTTTAGCTGACTCTACAGTCATCAACAATTTTCTGGGAACCCAGAGAAAAAGTTCTTCTGCCTATAAAAGTCACAAGAATAGTTCACAATATTATATATATATATCAAATAAACATAACATTTCAGATAGTAACCCAGCTCCTTTTTTGCAAACTTACAAAGTGTACATGAGTTGCATGTCTTCACTATTGGGCTTCCTAATGGATAAATTCTTGGTCACAAGTTAGTCATGTAACTGTCATTTGCCTAGGCACAAAATAAGAGATTGGAGTGCATGAACTCCATGCCAAATGAACAAAGGAAGGACTATGTCAGACTCAAATTTCTGTAAATGTTTTCAACAAAACAGCATTTAGATTCATATAACCCATAGTATTTTACAGAACTCTCTGGGCTGTTTACAAAGCCAGGATATTGGCCCAACAATTTTTTTTCTTTTAATGACTCCGTAATTCCTTGCAACGAGGTACAGTTGGCACGACTGAATGGAGTAGAACATGGCTGTCAAACTTGCTGCGTTACGTTGCTGTCACGTATTTCATGACATTTTTCCCCTTCGTGGAGCTGGGGTGGGCGTGGCATGTGTGTGACATATCCGGCCCATGGGCCGCCAATTTGACACTCCTGAATTAGAGCGTTTACTGGCCGGATTCCCTTCCTGACACCTATGCGGAGCTCACACATTTTTTCTCTGCAACCCGAGAGAGTTATCAACCACGACCTACGATTGAACTCAGCTTCCCAATTGTAAGGCAAGAGCTCCACCTCTAGGCCACCACGGTGCTCATATTACCCAAAAATATGGCTCCTCATTTGAGGATGGAAGGCTAAGAAAACTGTGAGTTTGTTAGGATCAAACTCCTGGCTGCGGCCAGTTATTCTCCAATACTACATTTGTATCACTGTGCCACCAGGGTTCATAAAAAAGGAAGAAAGCTTTACTATATTTTCTGACTACAGAAAATGTCTGTGATAACTTGGGGGGGGGGCGGAGCTGGCGTCTCAACGGTACAGTGTGTGATCTTGAAGCTCCAAGATCGCCGCTGATATCTCTGTTGCAGGACGGTCCCACCGGACCTAAACCGTCCTGTAGTGACTGAGGAGGGCACATCCTGTTGATCCCAGGGACATCGCAAAGTCCCTGGTTGATCCAGGAAAAGCCCTTTTGCCAGTGGCGGAGAGGCAGCCATTCAAGCTGCTGAAGCTGGGACAGCTCCGGAACGGAAGAGATTGAAGGAAAGTGTGTCAGCTTGGTGAGATGAACTTTTACTTATTATTACTTGAAGAGAACATCCTGAAAGATTTACAGTGAAATTAAAAGTGAAGAGGAAAGAGTTTAAGCGGCGAAATTAAACAAGTTGAAGTGAAAGTTTTTTTTTCCTTTTTCCCTTTTTATTGGAACTTTGAAATTGGTAAAGTTACTGAACTTTGAACTGGACTGGTTTCTTTTAAATTTTCATCCTTGTTTTTATTTTTATTTTTTTAAAATAATTTTTTGAAAGTGTTTTGATTAAGACTCTTCTTTTGGATTTGATTTGTATTTTTTTTCAAAAAAAAAAAGGAAGGATTCCATTTTCTCTTTTTGTTTCTGGTACTGGATACAAGAGGGGGGAGTAAAAGTGAAGGGGGAAAAAAGTAGCACTGCCATTTAGAGGCTTGGACAAACAGTTTGTTTCTTTGTCAGTTTGTTTATGTACTTGCTATACTCGAGGACTCTGAGCTTTGCAATGGAAAAGATAGTGGGATGAGCATGGTAGATTGTTTATACAGGTGCTCATCTGTGAAACTAAATAATTCCTTTTCTCTTTTTTATTAAGAGAAATAATTGGATTAAGGTACATAAGTGCCTGAAGATTTTTCTTCCCCCCCACCCCCTTTTTTGGGAGTGGCAACTGCCTGCCTGTACTCCTTTTTTTTTTTCCTTTTTCCCTTTTTCTCTCTTCCTCTCTACAGGTAAGCACACAATGAGCAGAAAGACAACAGCACCAGCTTCCTCAATACCAATAGCCTCTTCACCATCTGGAGGACAACTATCAATACAGACAATCTTACAACAGGAGAAAGAGAAGGAAGTGACATTACAGATGATTATGCAAGGAATCCAGAAGATTGAAAAGAGAATGGAGAATATTGAGCCAAGAATTGAAAAGACAGATGAGAAAGTAGAAAATATTCAACAGATGATGATGCAATTTGAAGATAGATTTTTTTTAAAAATGAAGAAGATACACAAAGTGACAAGAAAATTGGAGATACTGATACTTGATTGAGTGATACTGAGAAGGGCAGATGAGAACCATTAGGATGGGAAAGTGACAGATCAGAATTCTACCTAAGATTTCAAAATGTAGAAGGAAAAGGTGAAAATCTTGCTGAAATAATGACAGAAATACTGGCAGAAGCGTTAGAAATAATCAAAGAGAAGATGATGGATGGGATGGATGAAGTGTTCCATGTATATACAAGATATGCAATGAGAAACAGACTACCAAGAGAAGTTCACATCAGATTCACTAAAAAGATTATCAAGACACAGATACTGCAGGTGGCAAGAGAGAAAACTTTAAAGTACAAAGATAAAGAAATTGTGGTGCTGTAACATGTACCAAGAAGAGTAAGAGAGATGAGAAGAGAATATTTATTTTTGACCAAAGAGTTACTTAAAAGAGGAGTAAATTACAGATGGCTGATGCCAGGTCTCTTGTTCACCTGGCAGGAACAAAGTCACAGAATTGACACAGTTGAAAAAGCTGAGCTATTCTACTTAGAATATTTTAGAGGAAAAGAGGAAGAAGCTAGAAAGGAAGAGTCACTAATTGAATTCCAAGAGGAGTGTATAGCAGTAATTGAAAAAGAGAAAGAAGAAGGTGCAGTAGGTGGTGTACCCAGAGAGCAACGAGAATTAAGACCTACTAGAGCAATAAAAACCCCTCAAAAAGCCTAACATGGATGAAAGAAAATTGATTACGATTAACATAAATGGCCTTAATTTGGCTATTTAAAAGAAGGAAAGTATTTCATAAACTAGAGAAATTGAAATTTGATATAATTTGCTTACAAGAAGTACATATTAAAAAACAACATATATACTTAAACAAAAAAAATTAGGGAAATTATTTACATCGCTGGCACAATCTAAAAAAAGAGGTGTGGTTTTATATATTAAAGACACAATTTTGGCAGAATTAATTTATACAGATGACGATGGAAGGATTTTGATGGTGGAAATAATGGACAATAATGTTAAAACACTTTTAATTGCAATTTATGCTCCAAATGATAACCAAGAAGAATTTTACAGGAAATTACATAGGAAAATAATTGAATTGGACTATGTTAATATTTGTATGATGAGAGATCTTAGTGGAATAGTTAATGATCGGTTGGATTACAAAATGCAGAAATCAACAAAGAAAGCTAGAAAGATATTACCAAAATCCTTCTTTCAAATAACAGAAGAATTCAACTTAAAAGATGGTTGGATAGAGAGAAACGTGGAGAGTAAGCAATACACCTTTTACTCAAACAGACACGCTTCATGGTCTAGAATAGACATGATATGGATGTCAGCAGAACTACTGGCTAACTTACAAGAGATCGAAATAGAAACAAGCACTTGGGCAGATCATAACCCAGTGACAGTTACTTGGAGAGGATACAAGAGGAGATCCAGATGGACCTTAAATAATACGATATTAAAAGAAAAAGACTTTAAACAGAAAATAGAGAAAGAACTTGCTTTCTTCTTTAAAGAAAATAGAAAAGAGGATACATCTCTACAGAACCTCTGGGACACGATGAAGGCCTACACAAGAGGCTTGATAATAGACTGTACAAGGAAAAGAAATATAAAACAGAAAAAGACTTTCAAAATATTAGATGATTATAAAAAACTGGAAAAAGACTTACAGAAGTCCCCGCAAAAAAAAAAAAAGACATTAAAAATAAAATGGATATAATTAAACATAAAATGGGACAAATGGAAAAAGAGGAACTAGCAAAAAAATTAAAAACTCTAAACAGAATTACTTTGAAGATGCAAATAAACCAGGCAGATGGCTAGCCTATAAATTGAGAAAGGAGAGAGAATCAAGAAGGATTAGCCAACTAATAAATGAAGAAGGACATACATGTTATGGAAATGAGGAGAAGAAAAAAATTATACAAGATTACTATGGGAAATTGTATTTTCAAGAGAATATTCAAGAAGAAAGTTAAGCAATATTTACAAAAGCGAACTTACCTCAGACACCTAAAGATATTGAAACAATGCTAGAAGGGAATATAACAATGATGGAATTAACAGAAGCTTTAAAAAACAGAATGTTGGAAAAGCACCACGCCCAGATGGCTTACCAACGGAATTTTACAAGACCTTTCAGGAAATACTGAATCTTCACCTATTAGAAGTTATGAATGAAGTTATGTTAAAGAAAAAAATACCCAAAACATGGACAGAAGCATACATTACACTTATACCAAAGGAAGATACAGACCTACAGCAAGTTAAAAATTACAGACCTATATCCCTATTAAATTCAGACTATAAAATATTTGCTTCAATCTTGGCAGAAAGACTAAAAAGATACTGAAATAACTTTATCCATATTGATCAAAATGGATTCCTTCCAAAGAGACAAATCAAAGACAATGTGAGAATTATTTTGGATACTGTAGAATACTATGAGGCACATCCTGAGAAGCAAATGGCTTTGATGTTTTTAGACGCACAAAAAGCCTTCGACAATGTGAGTTGGCAATTTATGTTATTGCAATTGGAACAAATGGGTTTTGGTAAAAAATTCATTCAAGCCATTGAAACGATATATTATGAACAAACTGCAAAAGTTATGGTAAATGGAGAACTAAGAGAATCTATAGATATAAAAAAAAGGACACGGCAAGGTTGTCCACTGTCGCCCCTGCTGTTTGTGTTATCATTGAAAGTGTTGAATAGGAATATTATAGAAGATAAAGAAATAAAAGGAATGAAAATCCAAGAGTATAAAATGCAAGTTTTTGCAGATGACCTGGTATTTATATTAGAAGACCCATTGGAAACAGCACCTAAATTAATAGAAAAAATAGAAGAATATGGAAAAGTAGCAGGTTTGAAAATAAACAAAGATAAAACAAAGATACTAACAAAGAATATACTAGTAAGACAAAAGAAAGAGTTGGAAGAAGTTTTAGAAATACATGTCACAAACAAGGTTAAGTATTTAGGGATACGTCAGCTTTGAAATTCAGCTGCCACATATATATATTTTTTAGAAAGTTAGAGGAGTTGAAAAGTTCAAGGTTATTCTGTGTGTCGTATTAAGAATTTCCAGTTGTAGTTAATTGGTTCTTGTGATTTATGAAATGTAGAAGTGGGAGGAGAGAAGATGGATTCTGTGTAATGCGCGAAAAAGCTTTCACTTGGGAAATTGCTTTTGAACATGCCAGATCTGTTCCTAATAAATCAATTGGAGAGATAACGTCTCGGAGTGATTGATATCATGGATACTTTCTGGATGCTTGACATTTATTTCCCAAGTCTAACTTTTATTTTTTGAATGGGCTTGGCTGATGCCCCGGAGTTCTTTTCCCAGAAATGGAGAAAGAGCAGCAATCAGCCAGGGGGTGTGCAGGGGGGAGCGTGTGGGGGCCCTCCCTCCAGAGCATTAATTGAACCTGCCAGCCCTTGTTTGGAGGAGATGATGGATGCTTTCAGGATGGCAGTAGGAGAAAGAGATTTGGGAGCTATACCGAAGTGTTTCAACTCAAGTAGTTATAACACAGAGGTAACCCAGCTGTCTGAAATCTTTCTCTAGCTCCAGGCATATGGCTTTTCTGTCGGATTGGAGGGAAGAGAGACAATTGGGGTCGGATTTCTCTCAAGAAGATAACCCCCAGATTATTCCTGGAAGTCCATCAAGGGTAGATTTATATCAACAGTTCCAAAATTTAAAGATGACAGATTTGGTCTCAGTCTGTTTGGATGGGTGGAAGCTTGAGACCACCCATATTCACTTACTCAAATATCGTGAGGAACGAGGAGACTATACAGATGCCAGTTGGAGGAAGTCCTTTGCTGCAGTTGCCCTCCCATTGACAGAGCTATTAAAAACAGGCCCGTCACCCACCAAACCAAAGCCGAGTCAACCCCTGGCTTGGACTATGGACTGTCAGAAAGCTTTCAAAACATTAAAATGCCTCTTTGCAAGCACCCAGACGCAAACAAGCCTTTTATTGTTCAAACAGATGCAAAAAGACTCTCACGGCTGACTGATGCCTTGCACTTATGTGTCCAAAAAGCTGACAGACGCAGAGCGAAGGTGGGCGGTCTGGGAGAAAGAAGCATTCGCCGTACTTCGGATTCCTAAAAACCCTACATTTACTAAGAAGACAGTTCTGGTGGCCAAAAATGAAACCTGATCTCGAGGACTATGTAAAAAGTTGTTCAATTTGTGCCATGATGAAACACAGACCTGGAAAGCCCCCTGGCCCCCTGCAACAAGTTACTGAACCAACCCAACCTTGGGAAGAAATCGCAATGGACTTTATTGTTGAATTACCTAAGAGTGAAGGGAATATGGTCATTTGGACTATAATTGACTTATTCTCTAAACAGGCCCATTTTATAGCCTGCAAAGGGCTTCCATCTGCGAAAAAACTTGCAAAGCTGTTCATGAAACATATCTATAGACTACATGGTGTACCTCGCAGAGTAATATCAGACAGAGGGGTACAATTTACCACAAAATTTTGGAAGGAATTTCTGAAATCCATTGGCTCCTCTCAAGGGTTATCCTCAGCTTTCCATCCTGCTTGTAACAGAGCAGCAGAGAGAGCTAACGCCATGACTGAACATTAGGTGCTATGTAAATTATCAACAAGAAAATTGGACTGAGTTATTACTTTTTGCAGAGGTTGCTTACAATAATGCAGTACAGTAGCACGGGATTGACTCCATTCCAAATCAACACTGGAATGGATTTTGTCCCGATGCCAGAGTTACCTAGACAACCTACCTCATCCTGACAGAATGGATGAACTCATTAAAGAAAGGGTGGGAGGATACAAAAAAAAGCTTTGAACGAAGCTACAAAAATTTTTAAAAAACAGGCGGATAAACATAGATCCCTTCAACTGTCTTTTAAAGTAGGGAACAAAGTATATTTGTTGATCAAGTATCTTAGGTTGAAACTGCCCAGTAAGAAACTGGGTCCAAAATTCTTGGGTCTGTTCCCAATTTCAAAGATAATCAATCCGGTCACTGTCCAATTACGTCTTCCTCGACTATTAGGGAAAATTCATGCAGTGTTCCATTGTAGTTTACTAAAACCAGCTAAAAAAATTAAAAATAAAATGGATATAATTAAACATAAAATGGGACAAATGGAAAAAGAGGAACTAGCAAAAAAATTAAAAACTCTAAACAGAATTACTTTGAAGATGCAAATAAACCAGGCAGATGGCTAGACTATAAATTGAGAAAGGAGAGAGAATCAAGAAGGATTAGCCAACTAATAAATGAAGAAGGACATACATGTTATGGAAATGAGGAGAAGAAAAAATTATACAAGATTACTATGGGAAATTGTATTTTCAAGAGAATATTCAAGAAGAAAGTTAAGCAATATTTACAAAAGCGAACTTACCTCAGATACCTAAAGATATTGAAACAATGCTAGAAGGGAATATAACAATGATGGAATTAACAGAAGCTTTAAAAAACAGAATGTTGGAAAAGCACCACGTCCAGATGGCTTACCAACGGAATTTTACAAGACCTTTCAGGAAATACTGAATCTTCACCTATTAGAAGTTATGAATGAAGTTATGTTAAAGAAAAAAATACCCAAAACATGGACAGAAGCATACATTACACTTATACCAAAGGAAGATACAGACCTACAGCAAGTTAAAAATTACAGACCTATATCCCTATTAAATTCAGACTATAAAATATTTGCTTCAATCTTGGCAGAAAGACTAAAAAGATACTGAAATAACTTTATCCATATTGATCAAAATGGATTCCTTCCAAAGAGACAAATCAAAGACAATGTGAGAATTATTTTGGATACTGTAGAATACTATGAGGCACATCCTGAGAAGCAAATTGCTTTGATGTTTTTAGACGCACAAAAAGCCTTCAACAATGTGAGTTGGCAATTTATGTTATTGCAATTGGAACAAATGGGCTTTGGTAAAAAATTCATTCAAGCCATTGAAACGATATATTATGAACAAACTGCAAAAGTTATGGTAAATGGAGAACTAAGAGAATCTATAGATATAAAAAAAGGGACACGGCAAGGTTGTCCACTGTCGCCCCTGCTGTTTGTGTTATCATTGAAAGTGTTGAATAGGAATATTATAGAAGATAAAGAAATAAAAGGAATGAAAATCCAAGAGTATAAAATGCAAGTTTTTGCAGATGACCTGGTATTTATATTAGAAGACCCATTGGAAACAGCACCTAAATTAATAGAAAAAATAGAAGAATATGGAAAAGTAGCAGGTTTGAAAATAAACAAAGATAAAAAAAGATACTAACAAAGAATATACTAGTAAGACAAAAGAAAGAGTTGGAAGAAGTTTTAGAAATACATGTCACAAACAAGGTTAAGTATTTAGGGATATGTCAGCTTTGAAATTCAGCTGCCACATATATATTTTTTTAGAAAGTTAGAGGAGTTGAAAAGTTCAAGGTTATTCTGTGTGTCGTATTAAGAATTTCCAGTTGCAGTTAATTGGTTCTCGTGATTTATGAAATGTAGAAGTGGGAGGAGAGAAGATGGATTCTGTGTAATGCGCGAAAAAGCTTTCACTTGGGAAATTGCTTTTGAACATGCCAGATCTGTTCCTAATAAATCAATTGGAGAGATAACGTCTCGGAGTGATTGATATCATGGATGCTTTCTGGATGCTTGACATTTATTTCCCAAGTCTAACTTTTATTTTTTGAATGGGCTTGGCTGATGCCCCGGAGTTCTTTTCCCAGAAATGGAGAAAGAGCAGCAATCAGCCAGGGTGTGTGCAGGGGGGAGCGTGTGGGGGCCCTCCCTCCAGAGCATTAATTGAACCTGCCAGCCCTTGTTTGGAGGAGATGATGGATGCTTTCAGGATGGCAGTAGGAGAAAGAGATTTGGGAGCTATACCGAAGTGTTTCAACTCAAGAAGTAGTTATAACACAGAGGTAACCCAGCTGTCTGAAATCTTTCTCTAGCCCCAGACATATGGCTTTTCTGTCGGATTGGAGGGAAGAGAGACAATTGGGGTCGGATTTCTCTCAAGAAGATAACCCCCAGATTATTCCTGGAAGTCCATCAAGAGTAGATTTATATCAACAGTTCCAGAATTTAAAGATGACAGATTTGGTCTCAGTCTGTTTGGACGGGTGGAAGCTTGAGACCACCCATATTCACTTACTCAAATATCGTGAGGAACGAGGAGACTATACAGATGCCAGTTGGAGGAAGTCCTTTGCTGAAGTTGCCCTCCCATTGACAGAGCTATTAAAAACAGGCCCGTCACCCACCAAACCAAAGCCGAGTCAACCCCTGGCTTGGACTATGGACTGTCAGAAAGCTTTCGAAACATTAAAATGCCTCTTTGCAAGCACCCAGACGCAAACAAGCCTTTTATTGTTCAAACAGATGCAAAAAGACTCTCACGGCTGACTGATGCCTTGCACTTATGTGTCCAAAAAGCTGACAGACGCAGAGCGAAGGTGGGCGGTCTGGGAGAAAGAAGCATTCGCCGTACGATGGGCTTTATTGACTTGGAGGCATTTTCTAGAAGGGGTGCCGGAGGCCTTTGAGGTATGGACTGATCATAAGAACCTCAAGGCTCTAAAGACCCCTAGGAGATTATCGCCCAAACAAGTCCGCTGGGCCCAATATTTCAAGCGATTCAATTTCAACATTAAATATATCCCCGGAGGGAAACACGTACTGGTGGATGCTCTGTCCAGAAAACCTCAGTTTGACAGCCACAGAGAGGACAAGCCTTAATTTCAGACGCTCAATTGGCCGGTCAAGTAATCACTAGAACCCAAGCTAACCACAACCCCAAATGCCTAGAAGATAAGCTGACTGCGGAATTGAAAACGGCCCTATTGACCGATCCTTGGTTCCTGGACCATCAAACCGAGTTGACAATGATGAACTAGCTTGGAAAGGGACTAAGCTTTATGTACCCACAACCCTAAGACTACTCGTACTAAAGCGTAGCCACGACTAACGGCTGGGAGGCCACTTCGGATTCCTAAAAACCCTACATTTACTAAGAAGACAGTTCTGGTGGCCAAAAATGAAACCTGATCTCGAGGACTATGTAAAAAGTTGTTCAATTTGTGCCATGATGAAACACAGACCTGGAAAGCCCCCTGGCCCCCTGCAACAAGTTACTGAACCAACCCAACCTTGGGAAGAAATCGCAATGGACTTTATTATTGAATTACCTAAGAGTGAAGGGAATATGGTCATTTGGACTATAATTGACTTATTCTCTAAACAGGCCCATTTTATAGCCTGCAAAGGGCTTCCATCTGCGAAAAAACTTGCAAAGCTGTTCATGAAACATATCTATAGACTACATGGTGTACCTCGCAGAGTAATATCAGACAGAGGGGTACAATTTACCACAAAATTTTGGAAGGAATTTCTGAAATCCATTGGCTCCTCTCAAGGGTTATCCTCAGCTTTCCATCCTGCTTGTAACAGAGCAGCAGAGAGAGCTAACGCCATGACTGAACAATACATTAGGTGCTATGTAAATTATCAACAAGAAAATTCGACTGAGTTATTACTTTTTGCAGAGGTTGCTTACAATAATGCAGTACAGTAGCACGGGATTGACTCCATTCCAAATCAACACTGGAATGGATTTTGTCCCGATGCCAGAGTTACCTAGACCAGTGGTCCCCAACCTTTTTGTACCAGGGACCGGTTTCAAGCAGAAACATTTTTTCAAGGACCGGGGGGAGAAGAGAATCGAAGTTTGGTAGTTTGCTTGCAGACGTTTCATTACCTGACTAGGTAACATCTGATGTTGTTACCTAGTCGGGTAATAAAACGTCTGCCAGCAAACCACCAAGTTCAGGAGCGCCTCGGCCCTGCCTCCTCAGCCCCATCCCTCAGGTGTCTCCTCCCTCCCTCCCTCAGGTGTCTGTCTCGTTCCTCTCTCAGTCACTCTATCGCTCCTCCAGCAGCCCAAGAAGCCGGGGGTGGGTGGCTTTTCCTGTCGCCACAGCTTCCCGAGCGCCCGTTTCACCCCACCCGCCCGCCCGCCCGCTCGCGGTTCAATCCACAGTGCTCCGTTCTACCTGCCTGCCTGCCTGCCTTCTTCGTTTCGGAGCAGCTTCGGCTGATAAAAAGAGGCGAATAGTTATTATTCTCAGCCGAAGCTGCTCCTAAACAACCAGACAGGCAGGCAGGCAGAACGGAGCACTGTGGATTGAACCGCGAGCAGGCGGGCGGGTGGGGTGGGGAGAAACGGTCGATTCGGGAAGCTGCGGCGACAGGAAAAGCCACCCCCGCTTCTTTGAAGCAGTTTCTTCCTGGGCTGGTGGAGGAGCAGAAAGCGACTGAGAGAGCTGAGCCAGAGAGCAGGACAGGCTTCGGTTGCTTCCTCCTCCCCTTCTTTCATTTGTGTCCTTGATCCCGATCCCAGCAGCATTCACCGAAGGCGAAGAAAGCCGCCATTTTTTTTTTTTTTTTTCTTTGCGGCCCGGTAAAGAGTGCTCCACGGCCCGGTACCGGTCCGCGGCCCGGTGGTTGGGGACCCCTGACCTAGACAACCTACCTCATCCTGACAGAATGGATGAACTCATTAAGGAAAGGGTGGGAGGATACAAAAAAAGCTTTGAACGAAGCTACAAAATTTTTTAAAAAACAGGCGGATAAACATAGATCCCTTCAACTGTCTTTTAAAGTAGGGAACAAAGTATATTTGTTGATCAAGTATCTTAGGTTGAAACTGCCCAGTAAGAAACTGGGTCCAAAATTCTTGGGTCCGTTCCCAATTTCAAAGATAATCAATCCGGTCACTGTCCAATTACGTCTTCCTCGACTATTAGGGAAAATTCATGCAGTGTTCTATTGTAGTTTACTAAAACCAGCTACTACATCGAAGATAAGACCACTACCACTCGCTCCCCCTAAACCGTTGACAGTACATGGGGAAACACATTATGAGATTCAAAAAATTCTCAATTCTGTGGCCGATTGCAATATTTGGTCTTATGGAAAGGATACCCCCTCTCAGATGCTAGTTGGGTAAAGAGTTGGGATGTTAATGCTGATCATTGGTTAACCAATTCCATGAGGATTTCCCCCACAAACTGAAGGGTCCTCGTGGGGGGGGAGAGGGGGTTAAGGACAATGTATTAACCCCTATATGTGTGTTTTTTTCTTTTCTTTTAGATGGAGGAGTTTTCAAGGGGGGACGCCTCTCAGCTTTGAAATTCAGCTGCCACATTTTTTTTTAGAGTTAGAGGAGTTGAAAAGTTCAAGGTTATTCTGTGTGTCATATTAAGAATTTCCAGTTGCAGTTAATTGGTTCTCGTGATTTATGAAATGTAGAAGTGGGAGGAGAGAAGATGGATTCTGTGTAACGCGCGAAAAAGCTTTCACTTGGGAAATTGCTTTTGAACATGCCAGATCTGTTCCTAATAAATCAATTGGAGAGATAACGTCTCGGAGTGATTGATATCATGGATGCTTTCTGGATGCTTGACAGGATATGCATTACATCAAGATGTAGTACACTGAAGGATAATTATTTTACACTCAAACAGCAGATTGCGACAGATTTGACAAAATGGGGAAGCTTACAATTATCATTGATTGGGAGAATTAAGATTAATCTACAATTAAGATGAACGTATTGCCTAGAATTTTATATTTATTCCAGACAATTCCAATTTGACTAGGGAAGGAGTTTTTTGAAGATTTAAATAGAATTGTGTTGAAATATATTTGGCAGGGCAAAAAAGCAAGAAATTAAAATTGTTACAAGATGGAAGAATAAGAGGAGGGTTTGCCTTGCCTAACTGGGAGTTGTATTACCAAGCAACAAATGTGATGTGGGTAAAGGAATGGATAACATTAAGGAACAATAGACTATTGACCTTCGAAGGGCATGACTTGCTGTTGGGATGGCATGCCTTCCTTTGGTACAACGGAACTAAAACAGGGGTATTTTAGAAGACGTTATATTCGAGAGGCATTGTTTTTGAATTGGGAAAAGATAAAAAGACAATATTATTTAAAAATTCCACTATGGATATCTACCATTGAAGCTTTTTCTAATCCAATAATATATAAAAAGGAACAAACAGATATGGTGAGATATTGAATGAAAAGGGTGAACTTAAATCTATGCAAACGTTGGAAGAACAAGGTGTAAAAATGAATTGCTTTTCATATTTGCAAATACAATCTAGATTTGACGAAGATATTAAAGCAGAAGGTATTTATGATAACTTGACTGACTTAGATAAGATTTTGATGGGTACTGATGAAAAGGTAATTAAAAAACTTTATGGACACTTATTAGAATTTAAATTGGAGGAGGAACAAGTTAAAGAAACGATGATTGCTTGGGGGAAAATTTTTGGATATGGGATTGATTTAGAAAAATGGCAAAAATTGTGGTCTCAAAATTATAAAATGACAATGTCAACTGCATATAAAGAAAATTTGTATAAGATGTTTTACAGGTGGCATCTATACCTGATGAGACTTGTGAGAATGTTTAAGAATAAATCAGATAAATGTTGGAAGGGTCATCAGATACCTGGTTCATATTACCATATGTGGTGGACATGCTCAGACGCAAAGAAATATTGGACTAAAATCCACACATGGTTGGAAAAAATGATGAACAACATATAGACTTTAAACCAGAGATCTTTTTATTGGGAATTATACCAGAAATATACAACAAAGAGTTGAAATATTTGATTGTAAATGTACTAACGGTGGCTAGGATTGTATTTGCTAAGAATTGGAAAAATGATAAAATACCTATGCAGGAGGAAGTTATTAAGAAAATTATGGACTGTGCTGAAATGAGTAAATTGACATTTGAAATTAGAGAACAAGAAGATAAACAATTTTATATGATATGGGATTTGTTTTATCAATGGTTAGACAAAAAGACATGGTAATGTAATAAAATAGATAATTTTGTGATAGAAATTTAATAGATTGATATAAAACATAATATAGACACATATAACTGTTGGTTGAAAGTATAACATAAATTTTAAGATAAAACTTGGAACATCTCGTATAAAATGATGAAATAAATAGTTTAGTCATGGATGATTAATAACTGATAAATATACAAGCATATGTTAGTTTGACAATGTGAAAATTGATATAATTTTAAGTAAATGACTACAAAAGAATAGCACAAAAGATTTGTAACCAACTGACACACTGTATGTATATAAAATGGAAGATGGTTTTATGTTTTGTATGTGTATGTTTGTTTTTAAAAATAAATATTCTTTAAAAAAAAAAGAAAATGTCTGTGATAACTTTGAGTAGTTAGTTTTGCAGTAGTTCATCTTAAAGGAACAAGAGAAGCATACGAGTAGTCCTTGACATGACCATTTGCTTAACAATGGTTTGAAGTTATGACAGCACTGAGGAAAGTGTTCATGAAGTTATTTTACACCATCCAAATGATCACATAATCCCAATTTGGGCTCTTGGCAACTGATTTGCATTTATAATGTTTGCATAGTCCTCAAATGATTGCGGTTTGTGATTTTCCAAATTTACTTAATGAGATTGATGACCTGCTTAACAATCACACTGTTTAGCAACCAAAATTCTGCTCCCAATGATAATCGTAAGTCAAGGACTATTTAGCTTTCTTCCTAACTATTCATCATCGTTCTGGAAATATTGGCAGAAAAAGTTTGAGATGATAAACAAATGCCATGTCTTAAACCTGTGGAGAGGAATAAACTTAAATGTTATGCAGCCAAAAAAGTATTAACTATTACAGAACTACAAAGGGCTATAAAAAACTTGATGAAAACAATTCACAACTTTTGAGAATTCTCTGGATATAAAACAATGTCCCTAAAACAAAAATAATTTAAAGATATTTAACACAAGGAAAAAATTAGTATCTTGTGTGAAGAATCTGGCTGACAGATAATCCACTCAATGAACCATCTACAGCAGGGGTCCCCAACCACCGGGCCCCGGACCGGTACCGGTCCGTGGAACATTTTCTACCGGGCCGCCGGTTTGCTGGGCGCCGCCATCTTGTTTCGATGATAAAGTGCTTCTGGGTGAGCTTTTCCGGTTGGAAAGCGGCGTTTGTCCTGAAGGGTCCTTGCGCCTTAGTTTCATCGAAGGGGGGGGCTTCGAACGAAACTAAGGTGCGAGGATTCTTTCAGCACCCAAGGCAAGGCGAGCAAGCGACCGTCCCGAAGCCCATTGACAAAGGTACAAAGGAGGCGTTGAAGTTGGCGGGAGAAGTGGGGGACGGCTGGCTGGCCGGTCGCTCGGCTCGCTTTGCCTTGTCATGCGTGCTGATGCCGGTAGCGGGCCGCGGATCATTTTGTGATGCCGGTACCGGGCCGTGGCACAAAAAAGGTTGGGGGCCACTGATCTACAGTATATTTGATAGGTAATAAATCAAGAAATGTATCAAAATTGGAAAGACATATAGAACTATTCAGAGAATTTTGGAAATTAAATTTGAAATGAAATAAAACAATTCAATATATTTTGCAATTGTTCATAAATGTTGTACTTGGCATTAATTGTACAATTTAAGCAATCTTATATTAACATTTTTAGAAATTATATTTAACATATGTATTTAACATAATTATATTTAACATAATTATATTTATACATATGGAAGATGGCTTGATGTTTTTATGTTTTGTTTGTTTATGTTTGTTTTTAAAAACCAATAAAAATTTTAACAAAAAGAAATTATATTTAACACTAATATAATTTTTCTAATATCATGTTAACAATTTCCAGTTTCTGTTGCATAAATACCATTATTCTCAGCTATCATCTGTATTCTATAATATATTATTTGCATTTTATAATACAATAAAACAATTATTGGTTTAACTTTGCAAAAAAAGTGCTGGGGGAGGTTCTGCTGTGCAGAATGGAAAAGCAGCTTTCTGCTTTTTTCCTTTTTTCACAGTGTAAAGCCAGCTACATACGATTTAGAAGCATGGCACAAAGGAGTGTTTTGGCACTCTCCAATCCATTTAAGTGCTTTATGCTTTTTTGTTTTTCAGATGGAGCCAGCCCCATACAGCCTGCTAGCCAGGCTGGGCATGTCTCATGAACAGCAGGAGCAAGAGGATGATGGTGAAAGTCACCTGTGCCAGGAGGCCAAAAATGCACAAATGGGGGATGGGTGGGAGATGCAATAGCCCTGCACTTGTAAATGCACATAGGCTGCCAAGCTCCTGAATTTTTATCACATGACTGGAGGAGTCCTACAACAGTCATAATTTCAGGCGTGGATCATAAGTCTGTTAGTTCAGTGCTGTCGAAGCAAACAGTTGCTGAACAGATGCTTGTAAGTCACCTATTTTAACTATTGTAAGTATAAGTTCTGATGTTAAGTATGAGGGAGGAACATTAAGAAATATAACAGAATTTGAAATACTTATACAAAATAAGTACAATTTGTTAAGGCAGTATATATAAAATATTCAGATATGATATGGAGGAGGAACAAATAAATTGCATGATAAAGTGGATGGACAACTTTTAAAAACTAGTCACAACACAACAGTGAAAGAATTATGGTTGAAATTTATTAAATTTAAAAATCATATTTAATACTGATATAAACTCATATTTAAAGGTTTAATTTATCTAAATGATCACAGTATTAACTATTTCTAGTTTTAATGGAATAAATAGCTCTGTACTCAAGTTATCTGTATTCTATTCAATAGAATAATGAATGAATGTTTTTAAAAAATTATAGACATTATAGATGAGGCTTTAATTGCATTTTGGAGCATGACATCTCTGAAAAGGCGAAAATCTCTCTCTCTCTCAAATCAATATATGTATATTCAATTCAATTATGAATATGAATGGAATCACACATTTTTCTCTGTGGTTACCTATATGGTATATTACTTTTGTAAGCCATTCAGATTATTTTGATCGAAGCAGCATTAAATATTTAGAAATAAGTAAGTAGAAAAAGATAAAAACGAAGTAATCTTTTACTCACTTTTATCTCTCGTGTGGCTTTTAATCCAAAACCCTCTTCTGCAAAATTAGCCACTTCAAAACCATCTGTGGATGCACCATTCTCTCCGGCCCATTTTATTAATTCAGAGAAATAATCTTCTCTTTTCCCATCAAATATAATAGATAAACCTGTGTTCACATTTAATAGGAGATAAAAATACACAACAAATTGATATTAGTAAGCCTATGTACATTATTCATTTATCACTGCTATTATGTGGAAAATGTAACTAACTCAGAGTGCATCCTGAGTGTATATGCAAGTAAACTACATGTACTTCTGAGCTGGGGTATTGGCATCAATGGTTGGATTGTCACTGCAGGGAAGCAGCAGCACATTTTATGACAGCTGGAAGTGCTTTATGGGCCATAATTCCAAATGATCATAAAGTAACCAGTTGTAATCATGACTCATTTAGCAACTGTCCAAAGTTACAACAGTGCTGAATGTACAGTACTTATAACCAGTCTTCAAAGTCCCAGCCGCCTCAGCAACCCCATGATCATGTGAGAGCAATGTAGGCACTTAGCAACCAGCTCATACTTACAATGATTGGAGTATCCCAGTCACACAATCACCATTTGTGATCTTCCATCTGGCTTCCCAAAAGTAAAGTCAATGGAGAAGCCAATGGAGAAGATTGCAAGTTGTTCCTGTAAATCACTTTCACCTCCAACACTTTCCTCTTTCCCGTTTCACACTCCACAGCACCCATTCTCCGCCTAGTTCAGGGGTGTCAAACTCAATTTCACTGAGGGCTGCATTAGGATTGTGCTTGACCTCGGGAGTGTATGTGTGTGGTCAGGGTGGATGTGACCACCTCAACATCACTCCTGTCAGGGGTACCCCTCCCAGGATCCATTTTTGGCTGCGACAGCCTCCTCCAGTGCTCCTCTAGCGAAAAAAGAGCTTGGGAGGGCCACGCGTGGTGCTCCTGAGCTCCGTTTTCCCTGGCTGAGCACTGCAGGAGGCCATCGCAGCCAAAAATGTAACTCGGAACGGGTGCCCCCGACATGAGTGACACTGAGGTGGCAAATGTAGATAGAATTCAATATAATTTCCTCTTTGCAGAAGTGCATGTTTGATTCAAACAAACTCCAAGAATCATATGAATGCCGATACCCTTATATCATTTGTTTTTGTGTATGATATTACTCCAATTTGATCAAAATCATCCCATTATTAGTGGACATAAACTTGAGAGAAGAATTGAAGCTTTAGCTAGTGGTTTAACATTAGCCTCAATGTATTAACCTCAACATAAGGTACAGGTATTCCTTGCTTAATGACTGGTCACTTAGCAATCATTTGAAGTTATCATGGACTCCTCCCAAAATATATTAACAATTTGGTTCCAGAATTCCAATGTGCCACCCCCCACACCTGTGGTCACATGATTGGTTGCATTTCAGGCACTTAGCAATCAGTTTCCCTTTATAAGCAGTTGCACCATTCCATGGTCACTTGACATGATTTACAACTTTTGCAGAGAACTGGCCTTTTGGGCCACGTGACTTTCATGACTTACGATGAAACTGGTGTCACATGAGCATTCTTCCCAAAACAGAGGTATGGGTTCCTTACAGTATTTGGGCCATTGCAGCATGGAAAAGTTTTAACACTGCTAGTACTAATCTAATCTGCCTCTGATTTTTTAAAAAAAATGCTTGATGACTATTGTAGAACCTGTTATCAATGGGAGACATAATCCCCACAGACCCTCCAGTTTCCTTGGGATGGAAAACCATTCCAACACATAAATGTGTTTGCATTTTGGTCTTTGGAATAATGACCATGACTTTAGATTTTTGCAATTGCCAACCTGTTCTGTGTATGGTATTGGATTATAGAATTCATTGCCTTCCTAATTCTTATTGGACAGCAACAGTTAAGAATTGCATCATCTACATACAGAAGTATCACAACTTTGCACCCTGCTAATTTGGGGCCATGATAGTGTGATTTCTTCAATGATTCAGTCATGGAATTAATAAACAAATCAGACAGGACAACTTCTGTAATGTATGCACAGACAGAGGCAGTCAAAACAAGGTTTATTATTCAAAATCTGAGCTGCGTGCCCACAGAGAGGGCTCTGCGTGCCACCTCTGGCACACATGCCATAGGTTTGTCACCACTGCAATAGGGTATGTGGATTTAGCTTGGTCTAGGACAGAGGTGTCAAACTCATGCTGTCACGGCAGCGTCACGTGACATATTAGAACATTTTCCCCTTCACTAACCTGGGTGTGTGGCCAGCACATGACGCATCCGGCCTGCCAGCCGGGAGTTTATTAGCCCTGGTCTAGGATGCTTACAGTTTCCCAGTTAAAGGTTAAGGCTGCCTATGTGTGATGAAATTAAGGATACACAATAAACAATAGCCTAATCAAGTAACAGCCACAGAGAAAACAATACTCCTATCAATTCTGATAGGGCAAGCTATGTATATAAACAGAGATCAAACCCAATTCTTCCTAGCACAGAAGATGTTACCTAGCATGTAACTACATTTTGAAATGTAGGCAAAAACCCACACCAATCATAGAAAGTCAAGGACTCTGATTTTGCTTGGAATGTATTTATTTAAATCTATTTATATGGCCACCTATTTCACAAATGCAACAGTGGCAACTGAGAACAATGAAAAGATATAACATAGATACAACATGAACAATACATTTCAAAACCAATTTACTTAAGCTGTTATTTTTAGAGCAACAGAAGGCAATTAAATACCTTGGTATTTAATGTAGTATTTCAATGCTATGTCTTACTGCTTTATTCACATACCTTTCTGCTTTTTACGAATTCTCTCAACAAGAGCTCTGATCTGCTGATATTCCTCCCACTCTTTTCCAGGACCAGGAGTTGGGCTGCTACATTCTGCAAGCATAAGCAAAAACGTAAGTTTGTGTGTCTACAAATATGTATATTCATCAGGAAATTATTATACAAATGTTATACATAAATTCTATACATAAATTCTATTCATTCCAAATACTAGAAGTATAAATCTAAAAAACCCTAAAAATCTCCCTCAATATTTCAGACTAAAATATCAGAACCTGGAAAACAGAAGGCTTACATGCAATTGATCAACAAAAATATTCTAAACAACAAAAATACAAATATATTCTAAATAAGCATTGATTCCATGTTTGAATACTGAACATTTTTTCTTCTGTAACATTTCTTCTGACATTAACTCCTTACCCTGCCAAAAATTAGGATATACTTACTCTGTAACAATTCACTAATCAGATTCAATATTTCCTTTGGAGAAACAGCTGTTGTAGTTCCAGTACCTGACTTCTGTGTTTTCACTCGGCTTTTTTTCCCCATCTTCTAGCTTTAAGAGAATAACAGTTAAGCATCATTCTTTAATTAATATGTAAGGTTCCTTTTTCAATATATATTTATCAAATTAAAGGGGAGAAGAAAATGAAAATGAAGAAAGGTTAATATACTTTAACTTTAAAATTATATATTTGATTTAAATGAATTTGGAAAAACTTACTGCGAAGTTACAGCAAAATAGCAGTAAAAGTACGTAAAAGTGGTAGCAATAAAATTGTTGACAGGAACTTACCAATCTTAATGAAAAATAGGTTTTTTTCTCTCTCTAGGATTGTGCAGGGCATTCAAAAGAGGTGATTTTCAAAGTACACCTCCTCAAAACAGTAAAGCAGTTATATGATTTAAAGCTGCTGTGAGGATTGCCCATCTCTGCATGTGTGTATAATAAATAATTTCCATAGAAACTACCAGAAAACCAATTATACATGAACTGGTAATCTTCAGTTAACGACTGCCATGTTCAGCAAATTTCAAACTTATGACTGGTCCTCTAACTTACAACTGTCACAGTATTCCTATCAAACCCAAGCACAAAGGTGACAGTAAAATCCAATTGAATCCCTTCTTTTACTCCTCCCTTCCTTTATCATGGTTTACTTATTATCATTTGATAGCCATTTGTGAGTTTTACAGACAGCTTCCAACAAGCAGTCAATGAGAAGCTGGCAATAAGTCACAAATCGCACATATGTCACATTTAATGACCATGGGTGATTCGCTTAACAATGGCAAAGGAAATTATGCAGTAAGTCTGGTCTGGTCAAGTAATATTTCACTTAACAACTACATCACTTAGCAACAGAATTGCCAGTCATTAAATGAGGATTACCTGTACATACATGCAAAAATGATAAAGGCTAAGCAAAGGATGTAGTTGCTTTAATGCTTCAAGAAAATGTGCTTCCATTTTAATGCTTTACACAGCCCTGTTTGAAACAAAAAAGGTCCACCAAATGCAACTGGATTCTCATGTATTTAAGAACTGATAGTATTAAAGAAAATTTAAAAAAAATATCAAGCAAACAAAAATGAATGTTTAACATGTATATTCAACTTCTTCAATATGAAAGTATTCAAAATATAGTATCTCAAAAACTACAAAGGTACATTGTCAAAGTTCGATAGCACTTAGACTTATATACCTCTTTATAGTGTTTTATAGCACTCTCTGAATGGTTTACAAATGTCTGAAACCATCTGGATCCTCATTTTACTGGCCTTGGAAGGATGGAAGGCTGAGTGAACCTTGAACTGGTCAGAATCAAATTCCGAGCTGTCGGCAGAGTTAGCCTGCTATATTGTATTCTGAACACTGCACCACCATGGCTTCCACATACATGTGTTGATCTTTACAACAAATTCATATTAGAAGTGTATCATGGCTTGAACAAAGGAGATGACCTCTGAAAAAAGTTGTGGATGCTCACCAGGATGGAAAAGGTTACAAAACTATTTCCAAAGAGTTTGGACTCCACCAGTCCACTTTCAGGTGGGTCAAATACAAAAGGAGGCAATTCAGCACCATAGTTACCTTCCCCAGACATAGTCAATTAATCAAGATCATACCAAGAGGAAAAGCAAGGCAGTAGTCTCAAAGAAACCCACGGTATTGTCTAAGGACTAAATATAGTCTCATTACAATCAGAATTCAGACGTAGTATTGATACACAGAGGGAAAATAAGGGAGTTGAACAATTCCTCATATAATAGACGGGTTCTTTTGAAACTCTTTAATGGCTTCAATAAATCAGCCATAATTTCTGTCTGTTATTATCTTATTCTTTTTGGAAGAAAGGCTTCACAATTGTCACTAGATAATTTCTGCTCCAGCCCATGATTGTTGGCCTATATGATATCACAAGGTTTAATCATTATTTGCATTCAACACACATCTGCACACAAAGAGACTGATTCTTACTGAAATTTTATTGAGTAAATAGCTCTACTTCTTCCTTTTATCTACTATCTCGAAGAATCTGAATACTTCCTAACTCTGTAGTCTCAAAATTATGTACTATTGTTTGTAAAATAGTTTTTATAAGAAAGAAAAAACAATTCTATATACTAGATGTTCATGAACATTAACAACTTCAATTATCTGAATCTCACTGAACAGAGGAAACCAAGCATGAAAAATTACAATAAGGAGACCATGAATTATCATCTTACAATATATCACCTGTCCTCTACTACATGGAATTATTAATTCTGTTTCTAGTATCGATATAAGTAGTGTGAACTATTATGCCATATGACTGACATACTTTGTTCAGTATCACTTCATTTAGAAAGATTAATAGTCTTTCATAAAGTTACCAGAAAATCGTACATTAAAATATGGGTTTTTTATAAGATAAATTCATGTAAGAATGTTATGATGGCAAATAAACTGAATAATAACACTGAAGATTTTTCTGTGTCTTTCCTACACTTAAAATTAGACCATCAAGTAACACCTAACATTTCATAACAAACAAATGGAAAGGGAAGACAAAAATAAAAATAAATTGGTATATGCATCTAATTATTCTAAATCTTTCACAATTAATTCCCCAATCCTTTCCAATATTTCCTTTCCTAGCTTTTCAGAGTCTAAAATTGATATATAGGTAAACAATTTGAATAAGAATATAACCTTAGATTTTAAAATGTTTTTCCCCATACTTGAGACCTAATTCAAAGAAATGAAAAAGTTTCACTGCAGAAAATTTTCTTCAAAGGATATTTGATAATCACAAAGCAATATACCACCAAAACTGAGTAACAATAACCCCTCCAAAAAACTGACTGAAATTCTGAGACCACAATTAGGAAACATAAAGTGAAATATGTAAAATAATGCTGTAAAGCAACTTTCCCTCACCTGATGTTCTCCAGATGTGTTGGATTACAACGTCCATAATTCCAATAAACATAGCCACTGTTAATTCTGGAAAATAATGCCCAACCCATCTGGGGACATCATATTGGGAAAGACTACTGAAATTTGAAAATAGGAGTTGGGTAACCAAATAAGCTATGAAAAAAAAAACATTTTCCTTCAACTAAAAGAGAGTTTCAAAATTGTTCCCTTTTTGAGAAGGCAAGTGTTTTCCTGTTAGACTAGAAATACATTTATGCTGATAATTCAGCTGCAGTCAATTAGTGGAAAAATGGAAAACACAACATGTTGGAAGCCATTTTGTTTGTTCTCAGAAACTAATAATTATAAGTATGCTGGCCTAGAACATAGATTCAGCTTTGTTTCTTTTAGCTAATAGTCCCTCAATCTAGAAGAGATTTAAAGTGTATTTTATAATTTATTGCCTAGCTATTATTGCAGAGAAGGGAAGGAACTTAAGCGGGAAAAGCAGTCACTATATTTTGCAAGATCCAAAATTAGTACTCAGGCTGATGTAACTGATACATTGGTGAAGTTGTCCCTTCAAAACTTCCTTTCACAAGCAGCAATATATTTGTACAATGAAAAGTATCTTAATTCTATTGACATTCTTAATTCTATCACAATAGAGTATGGCAGATTTGTTTGTTACTCAGCTAAATCCCCTCTTAACTTGAAAAAGTCTGTGAAATAATAGAAGAGTTAATGGCTTTTTTCACATATAAAAGTATGTTAAGCTTACTTCACTGTCTATAAACTTCATAGATCAAATTGAACATAGAATGGGGCAATCATAAGCCTATGACTATTACTAAGTGTGGCAGCTGATGATTCTTGACTCTTGACAAATATCTTTTCTTTTATGTACACTGAAAGCATGTGCACCAAGACAAATTCCTTGTGTGTCCAATCACACTTGGCCAATAAAGAATTCTATTGTACTCTGTACAATATATACTGCAAAAAGAATTCACTTCTTGGCTTTCACTACACCTGTGCAGAATAGATGGCATTTATTATATCTTTATTCATTAGATGTTAGAGAAGGGGAACTAGAATAATTAGAGCTTCACTGTGAGAAATTTTTATTCTCTGCAGATAGTGTCAATTAAAATTGCCTTGAATTGGACTCAAGCATTAAGACAAGTCACAGGGAGGTAAGAATAGTAATCTTTTATGATGTAAAAATAGATTATTTGCATCATGAAGAACTTGAGAAGACAGACAGAATATGTGTAAAGACCACTAATTGCTTGTTTAATCCCTCCCCCTCCCAGTTGATTAGATAAAAATAGGACAGGATTAGTTTCATAGTTTATGGGAGTGAGTGGCCACAATAAATTTAGAATAAAAACAATAACAGTGCACTGGAGAATCTGCAATAAAAGTATCACTTGTCTACAAACAAGAATTGGTGGGACCACAAAGTAGGCAAAATAACAGAAAATGAAGAAGCTAAAATGCTCTAGGGATTTAGAATTCAAACAGACAAGTACGTGCCACATAATACCCCAGACTTGACAATTATTGATAAGAAAGACAAAAAAGTCTGGATAGTGGAACTGACAGTAACTAGAGAAAGCAGATTAGGAGAGAAAGAAATGAGAACATAACAAAATACAAAGACCTGTAAATAAACGTATAGCTGCAGTGTTAAAAGAAAGTAAATATAGTACCAATAGTAATAGGTGGCCTGGAGTGCAATCCCAAAACAACTTTAACACCAATATCAGTGGCAAATCATCAGTCAATTGTAAAAGGCAGCTTTAATAAAAATAGCTTACAACCTACGATGATACCATTAACACTATCAAACAACTTCTGCCTATCCCAAGTCCTTTGAAAGGACTCAGTAGGATAAAATGCCAAATGCAATCTAAACATCTGGC
Source organism: Notechis scutatus (assembly GCF_049901735.1). Lineage (NCBI taxonomy): Eukaryota > Metazoa > Chordata > Lepidosauria > Squamata > Elapidae > Notechis > Notechis scutatus. Next base: position 305,295,790 of record NC_142009.1, read on the forward strand.
TGTCTATGACAAATCATCATCATCATCATCATCAGTTGCCCATAGTCACTTGCTAGCGAGATGGGTAGCATTTAAATTTAATAAATAAAAACATCACAATGAAGAGATTTGAGTGAATCACTTTATATCAATAAAAATATAGTCTGACCAAATGTATAAGTTAAAAAAAAACAAAAATAATAAATTTGCAATAATTTTCCAAAATCAACTTCACAGCTTAATTTTTTATATGAAACAGGAGAGGACAGTTTACATATCTTGATATAATTTCCTATGATTTTGGTTTCATCCAGAAAATGTTCTAAATTATCAAAAAAAAAAAATTCCCTAAAATTTAAACCTTAATCTATTTATTTTCCATAAGCATTGAATAGCAAAATTTAATGCCATAATTGCATAAAGAACAAGAAATAGGCTTACTAAAACATACAGGGATGAACTAAATAATCCACTCATTTAAAAATGTCAGTGATGCTTTTCAAGAAAGTGCAATGCATTATTTTTAGTATTTTTACTATTTTTCTCTGTTAGTAATGTTCCATTAAGAGGTTTTACAAAGTGTCCATCAAATTGATTTAAAAATAGTAATTCCATGCTGTATATAAATGCTGTACATAAAAATTTGAGAACCCATTTATTAAAAATACTCACTTCTACAACAATTACCAAAAAATTAATATTATATTAAGGACAATCTTTCTTCCTCAGAAACAGTAAGACATATAAAGCCACACAGGAAAATAAAAACTATACCACATAATAATCCAAACATTACTATCATGTGAACAAGCCTACAAAATGGATAAGTAGAAAAATTATGATGAACCTCAATCACACACTGCAAGTATTAGAATATTTTCCAAATATTTTAAACTACAATTGAGGTTAATGGGAGCTGAAGTCCAAAACCTCTGTAGAAGACTGATAACCCATAGTATACATTTGGATGAAGAATGGGATATATTAGAATAGCTGATCCAGATGTGTAACTGTATTATATAAACAGAACAAAAAGAAACTAAATACTACTAATATAAGGTTAAGTGAAAAGAAAAGCATTCACATCAAGATCAAGGAAGGATGTTTGAGAAAATGAGGATGGAAGTTCTAGTAAAGAAAAAGTGAATTAACTAAAAAGACAGACTAAAGAACTAAAGAACTGGTAGGTAAAAAAGGAGACTTAAAATTGGCATGTCACTGACAAAAGAAGAAATTAAAAGGCAGAATAGACAGGCAAATGTGAGGATATAATGATGGCCTAAGAGTATTATGGCATATTTGGAAGTCATAAATATGAAATACAACTATAAAGATCAATAACAAGATAGATACAAGTAAATTGAGACTTTTATTTATGAAAGACGGTTTGGAAATGCAGAATTTAACAGATGGATGGATAAGGAAGGTTACAGGCGAATACAAACGAAAACAAACGGATGCTTTTAACAATCTAAACTTTACATTTTAAAGTGAGGGCCCTGAGGAGAAGCAGGAAAAATTTCTCTACTGATCTGGACACCTTTATCGGAAGAAAAAGTCCCAAACAGCATGGGACGAGGCTCATTTCCAACTTAACTGCAACTGATTAACTTGGGCTGCACAAAGTTGCAATTCTATATACGTTTTCTTGGGCTTTTCTAAAGATCTCATATATACTAACTACATAAAGAGCAACGGTTCCTGCCCTTTCACGGAAAGCAACTATGAGGTAAATGTGAGCAGTGATTACAACCAAGGAGAGGCGTCGGTTCTTCTTCCAGGTTAATCAACACGGAACCATGTGGGCGTGATCGTATGGAGAGGGAAGAGGAAAGGCGGGCAGAGATCACGAGTCTGGATCGTCCTGTCCAGTCCAACGCACACAGGTGGCGATCCTTCGGAATGAGAGGGGGGCCCCCCCCAGTACTCAGGGACGAGGAAGAAACGGGCCAAGTCAAGGCCCACTGTAAAATAATCTGCACGAGTTGAGGGTGTGACAGAACAGGCCTCCCCGTTACCTTTAACCGACGACAAGGGACTCAAAAATCCTCTCACCTGACGGCTCTGCCCGGGTTGTGGAGGGGGGAAGGGGAGCGACAGGGGCGACCGCTAAACCAACCACGGCACCTCCGCGCGCAAGCGCGGAGCACACGCATAGACACACACAAACTCCCTCGCCGTCGGACACCCTGTGTTTGCCCTCATTCGCCTTTTGCTCCGCCCCCCCCCTTTCCAGCCCACGAATTGCGTCGCGGCCATTGGTTTCCAGTCCTCTCCGTAGGACAGCCGACCAATCCAGTAAGCCGCTCCCTGGCCACGCTCGCCTATTGCAGGACTGGGCGTGTAAGGAGAGGAAAAAGGAGCAGGCGAAAATATCTAGCGGGGAGGCGGGATAATAAATTTTGATTGGCGGGAAAACGAAAGTAACTCATTTCCCCCCTTTTCCCCCGCCATTCTTCTTATAAATCATTGGCTAAAGCCAACGCCTCCTTTTTCTATTATGGGTTTCCCCATTGGTCAACCACTCTGAAATGTTTTACAGAAATGGCAGATCTTGTCTCGCGCGCAGGCGGGGTTTACCGGGGGAGGGGCGGTCAGTAGAAACAGCGGAGCTTTCATTCGCGGCTTGTATCAATGCGCTTTTCTGAGGCGGCGTCATCAAGTCTCTTCACCTTGCGCGCGCCGACGCAATAACGTCAGCAACGACTTTGATTGGGTTTTCGCAAGATGGCGTCGCGCAAGGGCTGAGGTTTGCTGTTTTCGGGTTCCGTTGTACCCGTACCCCGTAAGTGGTTCCATCAATATTACGTGACTGACGGAAAGGAGCTGCATGATTGAAACTATCAAAGTGACAGAGATGCTGAGGTTGAAATGTAGGAAGTCTTTGATGAATTAATGGCAGCGGCTCCGGTGAAGGATGGATAAAAATTCGTTTTAAATGAAGGGGCGGAAAGAAATGTTTCTACTTTCCAAGAGCCCTTCTGGAAAGTTACAGCCCAACTTTCAAATACGAAGGCAGCAGTTCGGGAATTATTATTGTTAAATAGGCCGTAAACAAACTTTTTTAAAAGAATAAGTAAATACGGTCTTTCTTGATAAGTTTATTAAATAAGTAAACCTGACTTGACAGTGAAATGTGTGCGCGTTTATCCAGGATATAAAATGAATAAAATGGGAAGTGTTTGCCTAGTAATTGATACTAGATAATTTTTGAGAGTTTGGCTTTAATATGGGCCCAAATTATAGAATTGTAAAGCAGTTAATGGGAGGGCTATTTTAGTGTGCTGTTCTTTGGAAAGTGGAGGCAATCTGCTATTTTCAGGTCAAAATAACATGAGAATGGAGCTTGTTTCAAGCATTGTATACAAGTGGCTAGTTTGATTTTGATGAGCGTAGTATATGAACCTTATATTACATTTCTTGGATTTTATGTAGTTACTGGATCAGAGTTACCTAATTTAGGATTCATATTTACCACTTTTTAAATTAGTTCCAAAGTAAGGATTGGAAGAAATATCCTTCTGGGTTCAGTTCCAAGTGGGAAAAAAGGCACTGGAATCAAAGAGGCTGCTTGGAAAGATTTATTGATGAACAGGATCACATGCCTTGGAGCTCCTGGGAGAAAAGGGAAGAGATGCTGAGAGTCCCTGGATTTTATACCCTGTTGGGATTTGAATTTGAGCTTGTATTCTGATTGGTTGTCAAACTCCCATGGGGCCATGCAGGGGCAACTCTGTAGGCTATCCTGAATCTCAGGCTTGGTTGAGCCTTGCTGAGTGATGATGTAATGAAAGGGCTTAGGGCAATTCCTATTATGGCTCTGCTTGAAGGAGGTAGATCTTTGTTATGTAGAATACTCTGAGCAGGCCTTAATGGCTCATTAACAAAGGTGGGTGAAGGGGTGAGTTTCTGCCTCTGAGTTTCTACTTCTCTTTTAGGGGAAATATTCTGCCTTTTTAGTACATCCTAAAATATTTCATTTTTCTAGGAGGGGATGGTTATAACTTCCAACATAAGATTTAACATTGATTTGCTACAGTTACATATATTTATTAGATTAGCATCAAACCTTTTCTTCAGGAATTCAAGATTCCTAAATGGTGATTTTCCTTGATTTTTAATCCTCATAGAAAGCTGTAAAATAGTTTTGTCTGAGATAGAATTGTCACTCAGTGTATCATGACCAAGGATTGACTTAATCCTGAATGATTCAGGACCAATACTTAACCACTATACTGAACTTGTAGGGCATTTTGATTCGTATTTTGTTGTATGCTGTGAAAATTTCACTTTGCTGACTTCTGCATAGCAAAACTGTAAAGAACAAACTGAGTCTCATTTCATTTGGCTGTTTGATAACTTGAGTAGTAGTTAGAAAATCCTACCTTGTTGGAAACTTAGTTGATCATGTAGCTCACTGTCAATATAACTTAAGGAAATGGGCTGTGAATGATTTCTGTAACCATAGCAGGTCAGGTGTTCTCCAAAACAATGGCACTATTATTTGTTGCTATCTATCTTGAGAAATTGAAGAGCAATGAAAAGGCAATTGGGTGACTCTGAGCCAGTCACTTTCTCTCAGTCTAATTCAGTTCACAGGATTATTGAAGGGAAAACAGGAAGCTGGAGAATTAGGTAGGTTCCGGAGACTAAGATATGTTTGCTGTCTCATGTTATTTATAAAATAAAATAAGGGGGGATAAAACATTTTTTTAAAGGCGCAATAAACTTTAAATAATAAATGAATAAAAATGGAAGAAATAAGATTAGAACATTAAAAAATGCTTACTAAATTCATGGATTCTAGGAATTAGAAAGTAGCATACAAAAATGCCTGAAAACGTGTTGGGTTTTGAATTAGAGCCTCATTGATCAAGATTTATTTTTTCCATAGGTTCTAAAGTCTCATGAAAAACAAAACATTGAAAACCTGTCTTACTAAAATTATTCTGTATTGATAAATGAAGGAAAACAAAGAAAACTCTAGTCCCTCTGTATCTTTGGCAAACCTGGACCACACAAAACCATGTTGGTATTGGGATAAGAAGGACTTGGCACATACACCATCACAGCTAGAGGGACTTGATCCAGCTACTGAGGCAAGATACAGAAGAGAAGGTGCCCGGTTTATATTTGATGTAGGAACCCGTTTGGGATTGTATCCTTTTAAGATTATCTATGGTATAGTATGTAGGATTAAGATTTCATAATATATATTTTACTTGATGCTCAAATAATAGTGTTTTCACAGAAATCTTAAGTTTTAATTTGTTGGTAAAAATATATTTTTCAATAACAAAATCTTAATTTAATTTACAATTTCTTATTGTTTGCAGTCTATAATCCTCTAACTAATTTAACCCAGTGTCTTATGCCAATCAAATAATGTAACTTCTGGAACATGATTTCCTTAGCATTTCTGTATTTTTGCTCAAATGCTAAACTTAGGTTGATTTTAATAATTAAATAGTAATGTTATTGATCTGTTGAACTGTATTTATGCAAAGTAGTTAGTCATATTTTATATGTCGTTACTTATGATGTATACAACTAATTTAGGAATGTATTCTCAAACACCTGAACTTGTAATTTGATTTCAGTGTGCTATTTTTATCCATTAATTTTCCTTGTGATAAGATAAGCGGCCAATAAATTTAATAAATAAATAATTTTAGTTACTTCATAACAATTCCATGCTATTATTTTTATGACTTTGTGTAAGTGCCTGGACTAATCCCTGCAGTTTTCTTTGGCAAGATTTCAGAAGTGGTTTGCCATTGGCTTCTTCCTATAGCTGCCTAGGTCTAAGATCACTCAGCTGCTTTCATGCCTAAGGCAAAACTAGATCTCACAGTCTCCCAGTTTTTAGCCAGGTTCTTTAATCAGAACACCTGACTTGCTCTCTTTGGTCTGTTATTCAGTTTTATTCATTTATAATATTTATAGTTGAAATTGAGCTAAATATGTTACATTCCTATCCTGTATTCAGACATTATGATACACTGGCAACTGGAATAATATATTTCCATCGGTTTTATATGTTCCATTCCTTCAAACAATTCCCAAGATATGTAAGTGCTTACATTGCTTTTGGTTTACAGTATGTAATTGCTGTCTAATGCCTCACAAAAAAATAATAAAAATAACTGAACCAAAAAAATACAGCCCTGAAATAAAATACATTGCAGGAATCTAAAGGACTTGGAGGCAGAAATAAAGGGGGAGGAATATGCAATTATTTATTTGCATATTGTTTATTGTAGCTCCTGTAGGATTTAAAACGCATTGCGGAGAAGGTAGATTAGCATTTAAGAATTTTGTATAATCCCTATTTTGAATATGTTAATGCATACCATCTGAATCAGGTCTCCAGTACAAAACAGTAGTATGTCTTGCTTTTCCCAGAGAAGATTCGTTTTGTAAATCAAAAACAAATGCAACTTTAGGGTTAGGGGTTAGGGTTGGGGTTAACATTAGAGTAAAATAATATAGAAATAATATAACAAATGAATCTTAGCTATTTGATTCTTGTTTAGTTTATTAGGTCTTACTGGCAGAAATAATTAGACCAAGTTATGGTCACCAATATCAAATATATAGGCCTTGTGTACTTTAATGGCTTTCTAAAATATATTTTTAATAGGTGACTGGAGCTTGCTGCCTATTCTTAGCAGGAAAAGTTGAAGAAACACCCAAAAAATGTAAAGATATCATCAAAACAGCTCGTAGTTTACTAAATGATGTTCAGTTTGGGCAGTTTGGAGATGATCCAAAGGTAAACTCAGATGTGCTAAAGATTCTCTGACTTAAATTTGTCATGGTACAATCCAAGTAACATCTAGCTGTTTATGTAGATTTTGGTAGTGTTTATAGAATAAAATACAGGTAATCCTTGACTTAGGACCATGCATTCAATGATAGTTCAAAGTTATGATGGTGCTGAAAAAAAGAGACTTATGATCTGTCTTTGATGTTATGACCATCATACTGCCCCTGTGATCACATGATTGTGTTTTGGATGCTTGGCAATTGGCTTGCATGTACAATGGTTTTAGCATCTTGCAGTCAAGTGATTACGATTTGCAAGCTTGCCAGTCACCTTCAAACAAATAAAGTCAATAGGGGAAGCTGGATGTGATTTGCTTAATTATTGCAGTAAAAGTTATCATAAATGTCACAGTATAGAAGTACTTTTAATAAATAAAAAGAGTCCAATCATGTGATTACTTGCTTAACTACCACATTGCTTAGTGGCTGAAATTCCAATCCTAATTGTGGTTATAAGTCAAGGACTACCTGTAAATAAAACTAGAAGTAAGCTTCTATCACCAAATACTTGATTTTTTTCTATATAAAAATTGGCAATTTATTAATAATTGAAATATATTTCATTGGCTTGATTAATTTAGCTAGTAATTTCAACATGTTATTTTCAAAGGCAATATGTATTGCAGTGCTTGTGTTGTTCTCCTGTTGCATTTGCCTGTCTTTTCAGCAAAGAAATAACCCACTGCACAAGGGAAGCAGTGAAACTGGCCACACAGAGTGCAGCCATATGCATACAGTAAGCAAACTGGAAAAAATCAACATTTGTCACATTTCTTGTTAAAGTATCTTAGCCACAAAGTCTTCCAATAGCTCAGTAGGAGGTATTGTTTAATATAGTAATTTATGTTTGGAGGTCCTGAAAGTTAAAATAGATACAATTCTTTACTGGCTTGTTTCTACATAGTTTTATTTTAAAAAGTTTGTATGTCTCTAGAGAATTACATCACATGTAATTTTTGATTGTTTTGTGATTAATGTCCAGTAAAATTTACGTTGGTTGTCTATAACTTAGGCTCAAAAATTCAGCTAATCTTTTGGTACATAGCTAACAAGTGTGAAAAAGAGTATTTCCTTAATTGACTTTATGGAGATAGTGTCTTTTGTGAATCTGTTTCACCTATTTTCTGTTAGGGATTAGATTTCTTGTTAACTTCTTAAAGCAAAATCCTCACTTATTATCACAGAATAGTGGTAAAATATTGCTTAGCTCTCATGTTTTGTAGTGGCTGATGTTTTAAGTGAGAACAAACAAAAAAGCTATCCACATAAACTAACAGGGAAAAAAATCCTCAAAGCTGTATTGTTGCATCTTCATTATAGAACATTTCGTTCTGTTATTGCCTGGCAACTGTTTTCTTTCTAGTAATTAACATTTGACTGTCCATTTAGGCAGTTTCACTATTCTGCCACAAATATGCCCCCTATCCCATCCCAGATGTGATTGTTAAATCAGTAGCTGAATTTAACATTTGGACATAATGCAATGTTAGTGAAGAACAGTAAATCTTAACTACAAGAAAAACAACAACTAATTTATTGACAACAGTTGCTGATAGTCTTATTGGGAATGTGGCAGGATAGAAATACATTTAATAAATAAAAAGAAGTGGTAATTCATACCTCTCCTTCCTCTGCTTCCCCGTTTTGTCCTTTTTGACATTCCACCAAGTTCTGGAAACAGATAGGCAAGAATTATTCTTGATGAAAGTTGCTGTATAATCACAAAATTCAAGTGCCTTTATGTACTTTTGTTTAAGTGCTATGGGGATTTTTTTAAAGAATTAAAAATAAGTAAGATTAACTTTATAAGCAACTGCAAATATTGCTTCCCTTAGCATTATTTATTTATTTAGAAAATTTATATTGTTGCCTACTCGCAGATGGCTACTCAAAGCAGCTTACAAGAATATGAAAACACCATATAAAAGAAATAAAAAGAATAAAAAGAAAGATAATAAAATAATAACCACCCCACCCCTGGTGAGAACACAAATTCATACTAGCCATTTAATCGGTTGCATCCTGCTCTGAGTTCCCCAGGTCCACTGGCAGAACTACATCTTCAGGGTCCTCCAAAAGAGTGTTAGAGTGGAGGACAGACTCTAATCTCTGCGGGATGATGTTTCAGAGAGAAGAAGCCACCATGGAGAAGGCTCTTCTGGATCCCACCAGATGTATCTCGTTAGGCGATGGGATCTACAACATTTCTTGCCTCCCTGCTCTAGTGGGTCGGGTCAATGTGACCAGCAGGAGATGGTCCCTCAGATAACCTGGTCCCAAGCCATTAAGGCTTTAACAATGACAATCAGCACCTTGAATTGCACCCAGAAGCAAATTGGCAACCAATGCAGTTCCCGCAGAAATGATACATGTGCATACCAAAGTCTGCACACCATGTGGGCTGCTGCATTTTGCAGAAACTGGAGCTTCCAGATGTTTTTCAGGGGCAGCCCCATGTAGAGTGTGTTGCAATAGTTAAGATGGGAGGTGACTAGGCTATGAGTGACCATGAGTAGGGATTGTTGGTCCAGGAAAGGAAGTAATTGGCACACAACCCGCAGTTGCACAAAGGCCCTCCTGGCCACAACTGCCACCTGCTCTTTGAGTAGGAGTTGCGAGTCCAGGAGTACCCCCAGATTATGCACAGGGTCTGTTTGGGGCAGTGCCCCCCATCCATTATTGCATAATGATAGCTTTTATAATTAAACTAATGAATACAGGTATGCAAAATATTTTAAATTCAAAATATCTTGAATACATAATGACTGTACTGACTAATAAAATAAATTGAGCTCAAAGCATTGTGTGCACTCAATGAATTTACATTTGCTCTCTTTTGATATTAGGAAGAAGTTATGGTTTTAGAGAGAATCTTGCTGCAAACAATAAAATTTGACTTGCAAGTCGAGCACCCTTATCAGTTCCTACTTAAATATGCAAAGCAGCTCAAAGGTATAATCATTTTATTTCAATACATGTTAATAAATCCTTGTTACATGTAGTCTTCAATTTATGACTGGTTACTTAATGATCATTCAGAGTTACAATAGAGTCAGGAAAGATTACTTGTGACCTGTCCTTGAAGATACAATTCTACTCCACCCACCCCGCATGGTCACATGATCACAATTCTGATGCCTGGCAGTCATGTTGAACTTGTGACTATTTGCCAAGTGCTGATCTGTGGGATGCAAAAAAATTTCCCCCACCCAGTGCTGTTTCTCCCTCCCTTGTTTGCACAGAAGGGAACTCAGGCATTGGGCTGGAGAAAAGAATCTTGCATCCAAAAATCCATTTCCAGCCTTTTTGCCATTCAGAAACATTGTGTTTGCTAGCTTTCTAGCCAGAAAATGTGGTGTTTCTGAAGGGTAGAACAGTTAATACATGGAGGGGAGGGGAGGGAAACAGAGAAGTTGGAGAGATGAAGCTCAGATCCTGAATATCCAAGTTTTCTGTCTCTGACCCAGTACAGTTGTTCTCGTCTGCATACCGAGCGGAGATCCAAGGAAACTAAACTCAGATCTTTGGGATCTGATCTTCATTTTTCTAGTACAGGAGTTCTCTTCCACATATGGATGTGAGCTGCCCGCCCTCTTTCAACAGGAAGCTCTTTTGTTTCATCTGCTTAACAACTGAAACTGGGAGAGCAAGGATTGTAGTTGTTGAGCAAAGCAGGCACAATGGCCTCATGCTTAGAAACCACAGTAACCTGGAACGAAAATTCATCCCAATTGTCATAAGTCAAGAACTACTTATACTTATGGGCTGAGCTCCAAGCTTGGAGCTCAAACCAACAGCCCAACTACCAACCCGAGCTACTTATATTCCAATACATTTCTGTCTATATTTATATCCATGATTGTCATCTTGATGGATATGTATGTATAGTTCTTGTAGTAGGGTCACCACATAAACTTAAACTTATTTTTCTTGCTTTATTCTGAAGTCTGAGCCTGTAACAAGCCCTTCTTTTACTTTTAATTTGGAAGAAGGGAGCATTCTCCATTGGGACGAGTTGCTTATATACTGTACATATTAGAAAGTAAAGCCTGACACTTTTTCTATGTTCTCCAAAATTTCCAAGTGGGATGATATCCTAAGAAAGCATCTGTCTATGGTTACTTTCCCCCTTCAGGACAGTAAAGACAGAGATGGCAATTGGTTTGAATTTGATCATGTCTGATGACATAGATATCAAACAGCCCCCAGACTTCAGAGCTTGGGAAAGTTTGCCATATAATTGCTCAGACAATTCTCACTCATCTCTTCAAGTTAAAAATTGGGAAAAGGCATGCCCACTCAATAGAAATAGCATTTAGACTTCTGTACCACCCCATAGTGCTTTTATATCACTCTCTGGGCAGTTTACAATGTCAGCATTGTCAAGGAAGCACCACACTCCTTTAGTGGGACTGTTTATTGAATCCTGACAAACAGCATAGTAAGGTTCTGAATAACACTGAGAATATTCTGTCAGTATGGCTATTTATTGGCTTAACCTAGTCATTCTTTTTGTCTTTTTCTAATAGGTGATAAAAATAAAATTCAAAAGCTGGTTCAGATGGCATGGACTTTTGTAAATGACAGGTAAGACATCACTCCTCCATCTTCAGTCATATGTTATAAGCATTTTGTTCATTCTGTTGCAGATTCCAGACATTATTTTCCTCAGTACTTAAAAATATTTTAGTGAACCCAGTGACTTCTTAGTCACAAATTGTTTATGTGCTTTGGAATGTGTTAATTTAATGGAGTCCTTTGCACAAATCGCAATCTCTGGAAATAGCTATCTGCTCCTTCTCTACAAAGAGATGAAAGGTCAACAGAAAGTGAAAAAAGATGCATCAGAAATAATGGATTCTTCCATCACCTTTGGATCTAGTTCTGTCAACTGCTAGCTTCAACTCATTATGTCTATGTCTGAGGTCTTTATTAATATATAAACAATATCCTTAGACATAGGTAGCCTGTTACAGAGCATTTCAAACACCTTTTTTCAAAAATGACATGCCAAACTTTGTGTGGCACATCAATCAACAACTATTCTTGAAAGCATATCCCATTGTTATGTGCTGTTCCTGTATTCTGTGTGAGAATAGAATGTGCTCTTGTGTGGCCTCCGAAAGTTGCACAAAGGGGTTGTGTTGTCACATGACCTTGGGAGCCTCCAAAATTCTGACAATGGGGCATGCTTTTACGTGATTTTTGGAGGCTGTAAATGAGAATGGGATGTATTTATGCAGCCTCTGGAAGTCAAATGGAAGGACCATGCTCTCACGCAAACACTATAGAGATTCCACAAATTAAGTGAGAATGGGACTTGTTTACACATGATTTTGAGAAGCTTCCAAGACTATCAAAATGCATTCTCCAATGTAGCTTCAAAAACGAAGGTTTCTTGCAATACCTGTACATACTGCCCATAGTGTTTTACAGCACTCTCTGGGTGGGTTACAATGCAAGCATAACGCCCCCAATAATCTGGGTCCTCATTTTACTGACCTTGAAAGGATGGAAGGCTGAATCAACCTTGAGCCCTGTCAGGATCAAGTTCCAGGCTGTAGACAAGAGTTTGCTTGTAATACTGCATTCTAACATCTCCCAAATCTGGAGTCTGTAGAATTTGTCAGGTTTGGTTGAGGAAGAAAAGGCTCAGGCACATTCCTAAGAAGTTGAATGAGTATGGGTTTGGGGACCATCTGGATGCAGAGAATTTCCATCTTTGGATGTAGTCTCAAAATTGAGGGTGTGCTTACAGTCAGTCAGAATTGTGTTCTCCCGCCTGATCTGGTATTCTGTGATTTTCTTTCCTATTTTTTTTTTTTTTGAAGTTTGTGTACTACACTTTCTCTGCAATGGGAACCTGAAATTATAGCAGTTGCAGTTATGTATCTAGCTGGTCGCTTGTGCAAATTTGAAATTCAAGAGTGGACCTCAAAGCCCATGTACAGAAGATGGTGGGAACAATTTGTACAAGATGTACCTGTTGATGTCCTGGAAGGTACCTGAAATATTTCCAACCTAATACATTTTGTTTTTCTGATTGGTTGTATTGTTTGCACCTTATCTACCCTATATAAATTGTAGTTTATCCTGACTAGAATATAAAGCGTTCTTCATATTCTTGTTTTGAAACTGCATGAAGAAAGGTTAGTTTAATTTACTTCCATCAAATATTTATGTAAAATTATATTAGTCATAAAATTATTTGTATCAGTGTTGGAAATGAAGCCAACCCCAGAACTAGGGGTCCTTTCCTGCCCCTTTTATGTATTGAAGTCAAGATAATAATAGTAATTTATAATTAAATATAAATAGGTCCTTAAATAAAACTGCATGTTTAAAAAGAGGCAATTATTTCTATATTTTTTAATCTGAATGTTCAGTTTATCATCTTCAAAATGTGTTTTGAAAGCAGGTACTTGAAACTAATTTTGCTTTGGATAAAAGGCCCTTTGCCTTTCCAGAGAATCTTAAGATAAACCACTTTGAACAATTTTCAAGTGTTGATTGTAAAAATCGTGGCAAGGGTGTAGAGATAGTTCTCAAAGACCCTAATGACATAGAGTCCATGTTGTAGTTTATGAGAGAGGAGGAGGAGGAGAGAGAGAATCCCCCTGTTTGAAATCAGTTTTGCCCGATGAACTTGCAGGTATTTTTTTTCTTTAGTTTTTGTCTCAAGCAAAGCTAAGAAAATGCACTAAAACTAACCTTTGGATTTTTGGTAAAAACTATTAAATAAATCTGGTGTGACTTTGAATGCAATTTTTCAAGAATGCATTTGGCTGATGGTTAAAATGTGTAACTTCCTGTAATTCTCTTTCCCCCTCTTCCCTAGATATCTGCCATCAGATTCTGGATCTGTACTCCCAGGGGAAACAACAAATGCCTCACCATACCCCCCATCAACTGCAGCAGCCTCCTTCCCTCCAGCCTACACCACAAGTGCCTCCAGCCCAGCAGCCACAGCCTTCTCAGAGTTCAGAGCAGTCTCAACCCCAGCAGTCCAAAGACTCCCAACAGGGAGGGACGCAGCAGCAGCAGCAGCAACAGCCACCACAGATTCAGCCACCACAAATTCAGCAACCCAAAAAACCCTCTCCCCAGTCAAGTCCTCCCAGGCAGACAAAGCGACCTGTGGTAAGAATGACAGAAATAATGCTTTGTGTTACAAAATGTGATGGATCTGTTCTTATCTATATTTGTCAAGGGGTTCTGTACTGCATTTTAGTACAAAGAGTCCAGAAATTTGATGACTCAGATTTATTGCTAATAAAGCACTACTAAAAGATGCTGAATGTTGAAGGAAAAATACTTTTTTCTGCAGCCTAAGAAAGTATGAATTGGAATGGACGTGAGTACAGTACTAAATTAGCACAAATGATACAATATGCCTGGAACCTCAGACAATGAAAGGCTGAAGTTTTTAGCAGTTGTTACCAGTATAAAATGGTGATAAATTTTGTTTCTAGTTATATTATTTATTAAAAAAAATTAGATCCCAATCTTCAATATCAGTTCTTGAATGCAAGGATAAGGCTATTCCCCTGACTAATAATATTTGCAGCCCAGATGTGGCTTGGAGTGGTTTTTCTTTCCAGTGCTTTTAATGATGGTATTGTGATTTTAATAGTACTATTGATTTTTTTTTTCTTAGCAAGCTGTATCACCAAAAGACGAAACCAAACTTGCAGGTAAAATACTTTTTTGTATAATTAAAAAAGCTAGTTATTTACAATACATTACTATGCATGTCTGCTCTCAAGTAAATACCATTATCATTAAACTCTATAATTAAATTATTAGTTTCGTTATTTTTTAAAACAAGTTTTTTTTTGCTATTTTTTAAGCTTTTAAATGAAATGTAATCTTGTTTTGTTTTCAGAGGTGCCTCCTAAAATTGCTAAAATTGAAACTGCTCATCCACCAGTACCATCTGTGCATCCACCACCTGGTAAGTTCTACTGTGAGGTAGAAAACACTATGTTTAATAGAAAGCTAAAGATTTGTTTGTTGTGTAACTTTCTGAAAACTATAATTACATGCTTATCAATAACCCTGAGTTGTCAGCCTAAACTCAGCTGTATCCTGTATATCTGCCTGTTTTACCATTTGGAAATAAAATTTAGAAATTGGGAACTCCACCTTGGTTTCATGTTGATTTCTGAGAATTAATATAGGATGTTAAGAAGCATTGCAGCATTTGAGCTTAGAGCAGAATCTTCTTCCCCTTTGTGTGGGGAAATATTTTGGCCCTTGGTATTAATACGGCCTTAATATTTACTGAGCTGAATAGGGCCTTAAAGGACTATTTGAAAGCAAATTTTGTTTTTCGACTATATTTTGTTGGAAAATAATAACAAGAAAAGGCAGGCAGTACAGATCTTCCTATCATAATTCTGTTTCTTAAATATAATATATCCTTCCTATACAAATATTGAAGATTCTGCACAAATTATAAATTATGTATAAGCTTACTTGCTATATTTTACTGCTTTCTGTATATGTTCATCAATTACTGGAATTATGAGAGTGTGCAACTGAGATAAAACCTGTTCGTATTTCTTTGATAAATTCTACAATTATTCTGTATCAGGGATGAGAAATTTTTGATAGCAAGTACTGCTGCATGATTTTGCATGATGTCACAAATACCTCTTTTAAATATTAAAAATAGCCAATGTAAGATGTTGGAGAAAAGCCAAATGTTGAAAAATCTCATCTGTAAATCCCATCTTCTGCATGCGCCATTGCAAAGTTTTTGGTCCTAGTGATAAACATTAACTCAGCTGCTACATTTTTAGTCTAAACTTGGCATTAGCAAATTGCCAGAATTTTAAGGCAAATTAGTTAAGGAATAATTAAAGTGACAATATTTATTATTTTTCTAGACTTTCTGTTGCAAATATTTCAATATATTTAAAGTTTGGCTATGAAATGCTTGTGTAAATTAGGATATCCAGATGCATCCAAGATCTCCAATGATGCCTTTTTGACATCTCCTTTTGCACCCAACATATTCCCTGATTTTAAAAATATTGTCACAGAAGCTTTAATTTTATGAAAGGGGAAGTTGCTATACTGTAAAGCAAGGCACCGGTAACTCAGTATCATTTTTACTTCAGAGAATGCTATAGATTTTTTAGAAAATAAAAAGTTGTTGCTACAGTCCAGTGTTTTGTTTGGCCACTTGTCCAGAGGATAAATGTAAGAAAAAATGGAAGTGTCTTGCAAACAGTTGGGCTGGGGAAACTGACAGATAGCATTTTGGTAATCAATGCTTTATGATTAGTTATTCCCCCTCCCCCCATCACAACCATTTTTCAGGAACATCTTCAAAGAATTCCAAATGTATCCTTCAGCCCAACTGATAGGGACTGTTCACTGGCATACAACTTTCTCTTACATTCCTCAGTGTTCAGAGTAAAGTCAAACATATCTTTTATTAGTTTGATATTCCTTTTCTAATTTGGGGCTATCTTTCGTTGATGTAATATACTATCTTGGTCATGTTTTTTTCCCCTTCTCAAAATTGCAAGGGATCAAATTTTGGCTTCAGAATCTTCTGTTATCTGATGCTTCACCAACTGTGTTTCATATGAAGACTTTAATTATTCTAAAATCTTTTGACTTTATAGATATAGTAATGTACATATTTTCTACTGTTTTTCAGAACATAAACCTCCATTGACAAGTACAATTTCCATAGGAACTGATCAAGCTACGGCAGTAGATTCTGTAGATATAACCAAGGTCCAGATTGTTCCACCATCTCATCCAGCTCCTGTACATCAGCCACCACCTATGCCTCATCGTCCCCCACCCCCACCCCCGCCTTCCAGCTACATAACCGGTATGTCCACTACTAATTCATACATGTCAGGAGAAGGGTATCAGTCTCTCCAATCAATTATGAAAACAGAAGCACCAACTTATGGAGCTTTACCACCCACTTATGGACCGCCAACTCATTTGCCATATCATCCTCATGTTTATCCACCCAATCCTCCTCCTCCTGTCCCTCCTCCCCCACCCACATCATTCCCTCCACCCAGCATTCCTCCTCCTACTCCAGGATATCCTCCACCTCCTACTTACAACCCAAATTTCCCACCTCCTCGGTTACCTCCCTCTCATGCAGTTCCACCTCATCCCCCTCCAGGACTTGGCATGCCACCTGCAAGTTATCCTCCTCCGACAGTGCCCCCTGGTGGACAGCCACCTGTACCACCTCCAATACCACCTCCTGGCATGCCACCTGTTGGAGGACTTGGCCGGGCCACTTGGATGAGATAGCAGTTGTACATAGCATCGTTTTTGTCTTGAGCAAGGTGAAAAATATTATAATCAGATGAGGCTGCTGTTTGGAAATATAGAGGGCAATGATATTGGTTTGGTTACAGTTTGATCAGCAGAAAACAATAAAATGTAAATAGTTTTGTTGATTGCAATGCTGGATTACTTTGCAGTAATAATATGTTTTGAACGCCACATTGGCTGAGTTGTATTGGTAAGAAGAAAAAATAGAAAAGTACATGCCTACTTGAATATCAGGATTTCCAGATGAAAGGGGGAAAAGTCCTTTTTGATTTTATTGCATAACGTTCTGGCAAAACTTTGCTCTAAATTGCAAGAACAATTTATTTTATGCCTCTCTGTGTATATGTGTGAATACATACATACAACCTCACTTTCTGCCATTGTTATTTTGAAATGAAAGTTGATTTAATTTGAAAATTTCTATACATATATTTTCAAAATGTAAAAAAATCTCTAATGGGATACAATGATTTACACCTTTGTTGTTTCTGATTCTTGAAAAAACTGTGTTGACATGTATCTAAATAAACCCGCTTTTGAAAGCTGAAATTTTCTCACTACTACTCAGTGCCAATGACTTTCTTTTATTCCCCATGCCAATGTCCCCATCTAAATGAGGTACCCAACTTGGTAATACATGTTTTCTCCAAACAATTTCTGTATCTAATTTCTAATTCTTTTGCATTTACTTTTGCCCTTATACTACTGTTACATGCATATTTACCTGACAGTATTCACTATGTGTAGAGAGATGAATAAATTTATTTAGCATTACATATTATATGATTGAAAAGGAGAAATATTGATCAAACAGAACTCGAGGATGGCTTACATTTCTCCATCTAATTTTTAGCTTAATGTTAAAATATACATATAATGAATGAATGAATCACAGATTTAACTAAAATTGTAATTTTATGTTGATTTCTAAGTATTTTAATATTTTTCAACTTCTCAAAAATACAGTCATTACAGCTCCCTTACAAAGAATGTATTTTATTATCTTCAGTGGAATGCATACACTACCACAAACCCTTAATTTTTACTAAAATATTTCAAATGAAGGTTTTACACACTTAAAAAGTCTTTAAATTTTCACCCCCCCTGCCACAAAAGCAGTGCTTCAGTAAAAGGTATAAATGTGTGCTAAAATCTAAAGACATTGCTTATACACTATACATGAGCACAGGTTCTAATTTACTTTTTCCAATCATATATAGAAAATATGGCAGGGTTGTAAGATCACAGGTTTAACAGAAATCATAATTTCATACTTATTTCCAAAAGCAGCACAAATAGACTCTTTCCCCACATTATGAAAAATATACAATTTTATCACTTTACAGTCATGCGCTTTGAAAAACAAAATCAGTACTTTTTTCTCTATTCCAGTTTCTAAAAAGGTAAAAGGTCACTTTAAAACATTGTTTATTTTTAATTGCTATCTTTTGGGTAAACATTTACCTTTTAAACAAGTTTATGTTCTTTTACCAAAAAGGGCAAAGTGCACTTGGATTTTATCCAATTGCCATATGCTTTTTCCCTAAGAAAAGCAATCAATTGCTTAAAAATAGAGCAGTCGGAGGGGGGAGAACCAAACAACAGGAATTTTGTTTTGAAGTTGGTATAGACTCAATGCTTCTACATTGTAGGAGTATAAAAAACGTTATGAAGCAGGTAGTTAATGAACGTTATTAAACGGGGGTGGAAAAATGAATATTACTACTCCAGCATTGTATTTCAACTTACATTTCCTTCTACATTAATATTCAGAGTGCATTTTTTTCCTTTTGAAATTATTCATGTTTAACATATCAGTCATACACTATTAAACAGCCTTCTCTAAGTTGTTTTCCCTGGAGATGATGGGAACTTTTTATGTAATTTATCTGGAAGGTGAAGTAGATTACAAAGTTATACTGTAAAGTAAACTATTGTCCAAGGAAAACAATTTTAGCTTATTTCAAGCTAAATATAAAATAGCAATTAAAAAATACACATAGCACTATATCTGTAGAGTCTACAGTTTGTAATTTGCATATATTTGGAAGTACTTTGCATTTTCATCTACAAAAACTTCACTTAATACCATATTGGAGTTACAAATCTGGAGGACTTCACAATTTATGTTATTTGTATGGGTTTGGTTCCACAAACATGTAATTTTCACTTTAGTATATTACTAAATATTGAGTACTTTTCATTTTATTTTGGCATGTTGGGTCACTTCACCTTGGTTTTGATTTCCCTGTTGTGTTCAAGGCGTATGAATGCTTTTGAAATAAATTAAAATTCAGATGTTTTTTTCTTCAGCTTTTAGGTTCTCCAGTTGGTTGGCATAAGTCTACTAAAATAATAGATTGAGCTGCTATGCCTGTTATATACTCAAGTACATGAAGCCACTCATCATTATTATAATTAGTCATATAGCCAACCAGATGCTTAGACTGGATTTGGCATTTTGGCCAACCTATTGAGTATTATTTCTTCATGTGGATTGTACCTGCACCTCATAATCATATAGGAATCTGTTCAGGAAATATACAACAGAATTTTAAAAATCCAGCACCCTAAAAGAATGTCTACTATCCTTTTCATCTTACATCATTCCTCTATGGAACTCAAAAGCAGCATGTATGAAGTTCCCAAGACAGACTCCCAGGCAGGCACCAATCACATATGTATTCAGTCCAGATCTTGATTTTGGCATAACATAATATGAATTATGAACCCAACTATTGAGATATGTAAACCATGATTTATTGCTTCATGTGTGAAGCCAGTTTATTCAATAAGCAAACATAACTTTTGTTTCAGAACATGAATTTTCCTCTCGACTTAAAAATACTGTTGCTGTTTTAGAGGCCTGTCCCAGCCATCATTAACATGATTCAACAAATAGAACAATCAAACCAATATAAATCTTAAAATATTGGAATGAACTCTGAAAGGATATAGAACAGAAGAGAAGCTGATAACCAACTAAGTAATAATAGCACTTATAACTTTTGTTAAGTTATAATAAGCATTTTCCATGAAATGCATGAAAAAAGCTTATAACTTACTGTAACAAAATACCAAGTTATCAGCAAAGTGTTCCAATAAATTATGGGGAATTTTTTTGTACATGATGCATATAATCAACCTGTTTTCTGACAGACTTATTTTTGCAAAAAAATGTGATCCATTAGCACTAATAAGAATACTTGAATGGCCACTATAGGGAATAATGTTTATTTTCAAATGTCAGAAATTCAGCTGCTTTTAATTCAGCTAAATCAAAATAATACATGTCCTAACTTCAATTAGTTATATACAAAGAAGAATATGTGAAGGTTGATGTGTAATGCATGAACTTCTTAAATTGTAGTAACCTATTGAAAGGCCTTGGTGGGAAATAGAACCTCGAGCAGAGAAATTGTATACATCAACTTTGTTTACCAGTGTTTGCTGTAGTAATAAGATTTGAGTAAGGAACCATGTAGTTAGGCATATTGAAGGCCACCACAACTCACTGCACTTTTGTGGCATAGGACTACCCTTGTTTCTAAGCATTTGGGTACTTTAATTATTCCATTGCATTTTAGAAGACAAATATAATTTGTATACTGCAAACCAACTATTGGTTGTTGGACCACTTCTGATCATCTAAAAACTTTTAATAGCTCACCTAAATTATCTGATAACATTCACATTAATCATAGATCCTTGAAAACTCGATTTGTTCAAATTCTAAGTTTGTATTTTAAATTACTTAAGGAACAGGGAGGTTTTCACTGATACCTAATGAGACAAAATGAGAAAGGAAGTTCACAATTTGCTCCTTAGAGTACCAAGTGGTTGGGATCACAAAAAACTCTCAAAGTGGCTCAATATCTAGGTATAGGATGAACTTGCAAAACCAAAAAGACATGCTGTAATGAGAAGGAATAAAGTTGATCAGATAAAATAAATCTGAATTAGGGCAGAATCTGTAAGTTGAGAAATCACCTCAGACAGGAGCCTTCCTAGTTCTCACAAAGATAAAGGAAGGAAAATGAAAATCTATTCAGCCTTGCAAGTCTTAGTTACTGTAACCTTATAATACAATTAGCGTTCAAAATTCTGGTTTCCTAATCTTACCTACCTTGAAGGGTTGACACAGACAGAAAGAGGTCAAGAAGAAAAGAATACAGTCTTTCTGAAAGGGGTACTTGAGAGAGATACTGAAACTTGAGCAGTGGACTATCTAGGTGAGTTCTTAATGAAAAAAAATATTGAAAATAAAGATAATTCAGTAAAAAATATATCCAAATAAACAAACAATAAGTCTATGAAACCAGATTGCCAAAGGTGAAGTAGCATATTGAAATTCCACATTTCTACACAAGCAGCATTTAATTTACAGTTTTCTCTTTGTCAAATGATCCAGTGGCCAGTTAGGTGTTGCATTATATGGTTTTAGGAAATTTACAATTATCAGTTGAAATGTGATTGGAAGAAAATGATTACAGTTCAAAATAAACAAAATTGATTTGTTTGATCAGCAGCAGCAGCAGCATGAATTCTCATGACTTCCTGATGTAACTTAAAAGGATACTGTAACCAGTTCTGTATTCTCCCACTTATTTCTAAGATACCATGTCAATGTTATTTTACATAAGGAAGCATGTTTTTTTTTAATTTAATATATTAAAAAGACAAGGCCAAAAGACACATTGCAGGAACTGTTTTACATATTTTTCGAATGTGGAGTTAAAGTCAGCATCTTTAGCAACAATGTGAACATTTGCAGAGAACTCGTTTAGTCGTGTTGTTCTGCCTACTGCCTTCTCAGGGAATATCTTATCTAAGAACAGGCCAAAATCCGTAATTGGTATTGACGAGGCTCATGTGCTTCTAGTAATTGGATAGAAAAATTGTCAATGCCAGGTATAGGTTTTGGCCAGCTCTTAAACAGTGGCCATGAGCTCACCTCTCTTTTTCCTCTTCATTGGTCATTTACTTATTCCTGTGGAGCCTATTTGTATCCTTTCTCAGAAAGACAGGAAGGATGAAGTATGCAGAGATGCTCATTTCTTTCTACTCTTCCTCCAATGAGAGGTAATCAGGCAGAAGCAACAAAGAAGCAGTGAGAACATTAAGGTGCAAGACGAATGATGCTGAGAAAGTAGCTCAGGACTGAGATCTGCTATTACTACAGTATCACCCAGACTGTATCACTAAAAACTAGTGACTCACCAAGTTAAAGGCTGCCTAACCATTACACATTATGGTTTGTCAGATTCTTGACAATCTAGCATATGTGTTGCTAGAATATTCAAAGTATAGCCAGATAAAAGTTGCCTGCACCTCAGACTTGTCCTTCAAAAATAAAATCTAACCCTACAATCTCTGGCAAAACTTCCCTCAACAGACTTGAACAATGATTAATTTAGGTCCTTGTGAATTCCTTGGTATTTTCTAAAAAGAGAAGTCTTTCTCAGGCAAGTGCCCTACAGCTGCAACTCCAATAATTTCTAGTCATCATGCCGGGTTTGGTGGGAGTTGCTGCCAAATTGGGGGAGACTGCTTTGGGCAGCCACTACTGCCATGCAATTCCATGAGTAGGCTAATATAAGGCAGTGGAACTGCTCAGAGTTCATATATATATGTTTTCTGAAGTTTTCGCGGGTACTTACATGTATGGTATTCAGCTTTGTTTGGGTATTTTCCCACGTCATTGTAGTTGTGCTTTTAAAGTTGTAGCAACGTTTCGGCAGAATCTCATCTGCCATCATCAGGCTTCTGTATTGTGTTCGTATATAATCACTATAATGACGTGGGAAAATACCCAAACAAAGCTGAATACCATACATGTAAGTACCCATGAAAACTATATATATATATATATATATATATATTCTACCTAGAAATCATTGGGAATCAAGAATGTATATATGACCATACAGGAAAGTGGGGATTTCATTACAATACAAATGACAAGAGATTGGCCACAAGAGGGTAGTCATTAACTCATGTATCATTGTTCTGGATCAGGACAGCCCACAAACTAGGCCTTTAGCTGCCTTATTTACACTATGGACACAGTTAAAGGAAATGGGAAGAAGGGGTAATGCTGGCAGCCGGAAGCAAGGAAGTTCCTTTGCCTCAGATTCTTTTCACTTGTAGTCTTGCCGCTTGAGGTGCTTATAAAGGACCCTTGAACTGGTTTCCTGAAAGATGTTGCCTGATTGATGGTTTGGAGCTTGCTGCATCACCTAGTTTTCGCCAGACAACCTAAGAACAAGAAAAAAGACAAAGAACAATTTGTAAACAGGAATCAAGTTTTCCAAAAATAACTGCCGGAAAATCTGCAGCTATTGAGGTCTGGTAAATACCATGTTGTTACACTAGGAGGCATCCAGGTCCTAACATAGTTTTTAGTCTTCAGGGTTTTTTAAGTAGTAATTTTATTCAACATTACTATTAAAAAAAGAACTAATACAAACTTTAAAAAATTAAAAATAAGTAAAAATAAAAAGTGCAAAAAATATAGTAAAGAGAGAAATATACAAAGAAAGTACTTCTCTTCATAACAATTATAAAAAATTTTCAGTGTAATTTAACCTCCTCTGTTAAAAACAAGAAATTATTTTCTCATATCTCATCCCTTATCGATAAAGAAATCTTTAAAGCCTTGTTTTTCAATTCGAGTCAGCAAAATTCACCAAAGCTTACCAGAGATAACGTATCTATTTTAAACTTGATCAAATAAAACAATTTCATATTCATTTAGTTTATTTTCATATTTATTTATTTCCATGGTATGCATGCATAATCAGGTATCCTCACAAACCACCGGTTGTCCCTGAAAGATAGGTTGGGAACCATGTGGGTCAAAGCTCACATGTGGAGAATTTAAACATCCCTAGGTTCCAGACACATCTGGCTAGACAATGTTCCTGTGCTCAGTAAATCCATTCCAAAAGGCAACAATAAACAAGGAAATGTCAGCATCATTCCTGCCAAATAGTTTGTTGTAACGACTTTCAATTAACATACTTGTTTTAAAGAAGTTGAGCAAAGGAAACTTGTTAAGGTGTGGCACATTCCATTCATTTGAAATGATAGTTTTGGTAGTTGTGTAAGTAACGTGTTCTTCAGTTCTTCATATCCTTAATGGGATTAAATACAGTACAGTACTTGCAAGAATGCTAATACTGTGCACTGCTCTTGAAAATTGCTTTGCTTTAATGGAGGGCTCTCAGAGAACTTTTTGGGGACTGTCTTTGAATATATTTTGCTCTGCAAAGCAAGGAATAAGCATTTTTTTACACAGCATGTGTAAAAAACCCAGTTTTGTGCACATTGTTTTTGCTCCTGGCTCTGTTCCATGACACTGACATTTCAAAGTTACAGTACTCACATCCTACAAGTGTTAGTCATTTCCCTATCAACAGTGTCTTGTTTTCTTTAATTCCAGTAGGGCAGGACAAGTCTCCAGTATAATGGTTTCTATAAGTGATCACCAGCATTGTGTGCTTATGCCATTTCTGAAAAGCACACCCATGATATAGTAGTTGACGAAAAAGGGGACAATCTAAATAACTTACATTAAATCTTACCCAGACTTTCTCAGGGTTGGACACAATGGGACTTATTTCCAAATCAAGAGGCAGAACACTGAGCAGATGGCTACAATCCTATGTACTTCACCTAGGAACAAGTTGCATTTTTTTGCAGCTAGGCTTGAAATTGTACCCATCCCTTAAAAAAAGGTGTGTTTGTCTTTTAAAACACACTCCTTTGTCCTTTTTTTAATAGAAAAAGGACCACTTTTACATTTCACAAGCAATTTGATATGTTTGATTTTGGATCATTAAGGATTACAGTGCAAAATTTTAGCCTATACACATACTGCTTGTTATACAACCACAATAGGGAGCAGCAAATTTATTGTTAAGCTGCAGTCATTAAGTGAGGTAAATGTTACTGCACCTGATTTTACAGTTGTTGTTTTTTTTGCCATAGTCATTAAACAAGACATGCAACTGGCAACTTGCTACCTTCTCTGCCAGCTTCCTCATTTGCTTTGCTTGTCAGAAGCCAGCTGGGAAAGTTGTAAATGGCGCTCATGCGACCACCATACACTAAACCATAATGCACTACAGTTTCTGAGTGCCCAAATCATGATCATGAGACTACAAGGAGGCTGCCATGGTTGTGTGTGAAGACCGATTATAAGTTGCTTTTTTCAGTGCTATTGTAACTTTGGATGATCACTAAACAAATGGTTTTAAGTGGAAGACTACCTATAGAGCAGGGGTCCCCAATCTTGGCAACTTTACGCCTGGAGGACTTCAACTCCCAGTCCTACCCGTCAATGAATACCTCAGCTTCAACCACAATACAAGAGCACACAATAGATGCAAACTCAAGGTAAAGCACACCAAACTTGATTGCAGGAAATACGACTTCAGCAACAGAGTGGTCAATGTCTGGAATACACTACCTGACTCCGTGGTTTCTTTCCCAAACCCCAAAAACTTTAACCTTAGACAATCTACTATTGACCTCACCGCTTTCCTAAGAGGTCTATAGGGGATGTGCATAAGTGCACCAACGTGCCTATCGTCCCTGTCCTAATGTTTCTTTTTTATTCATATCCATTTCATGTATTCATAATCATGTTTATACTTATACCTGTTATCTAATACTTGCTTGACAAAGAAAGAAAGAAAGAAAGAGAAGAAAGAAAGAAAGAAAGAAGGAAGAAAAGGAAGGAAGGAAGGAAGGAAGGAAGGAAGGAAGGAAGGAAGAAGGAAGAAAGAAAGAAAGAAAGAAAGAAAGAAAGAAAGAAAGAAAGAAAGAAGAAGAAAGAAAGAAAGAAAGAAAGAAAGAAAGAAAGAAAGAAAGAAAGAAAGAAAAAGAAAGAAAAGCACCTCTGTTCTAACATTCCATGTTGCACCGAGGAGAGGCCACAAGTCTCCTGCATCCCCAGTTGCTCCTTTTTTGGCTATTAAAGACAACAGTCTTGCCTGGCAACCCAAATGTGCCTGGCTTCCAGGCTTTGGCAGGAATCTCTACCCCCATCATTGTACAGGGACAGCTACTTTGCCAGCCTCGATTCTGAGGTGCAACAATTTCCCAAAGGATGGCCCTTCCTCCTATTTTAAGGATGGGAGGAAGGTTTTAACAGATGAATAGAATTGGAAGGGACCTTGTACTGTAGGTCATTTAGTCCAACCCCTTGCCCAACCAACCCCTACACCATTTATGACAAATGACAGTCCAATCTCTTCTTAAAAGCCTCCAGTGATGGCGCCCCCACAACTTCTGAGGGCAAGGTGTTCCATTGGTTGATTGTTCTCACTGTCAGAAAATTTCTCTTTATTTCTAGGTTGAATCTCTCCGTGATCAGTTTCCATCCATTATTCCTAGTCTGGTTTTGGCTGCCTTGGAAAATAGCTTGACCCCTTTCCTCTCTGTGGAAGCCCCTCAAATACTGGAACACTGCTATCCCATCTCCCCTGGTCCTTCTCTTCACTAGACTAGCCATTCCCAGGTACATTGCAGGAATGTGGAGGAAGTCCAAAGAGACAAGGAGCTGACCCGTTGTCTCTTCTCTTCATCCCGTTTTACACAGTGAGATGCCTGATGTAGGCTCTCCTAAACACTAATTACAACAGCCAAGTGAAGTATCCATCCATACCCACATTCATACCAGCATCACAATGTCTATTGATGCTAACTATTTGGACACTAGAAAACAAAGCAGAGGCATAGGAAAAATAACGAAACAGCACAGGCAAAACACTGGATGAATCATGGTAAAAGTGCTTGTCCCATTTTGAAACTGTCAGCCAATCTGCTTGGGTGTAAGCCATTTCTTTTACAGAAAGTAACAAAAAGTGGAGAATGTAGCACTCTCAGAAATCATTTGTTACAGTACTCATTTACTGGTACTTTATGTGATTAGCATCATGGTCCTGTTTCATAGTTTTTGTTTAGTACCTTAATATATTTTTGAGGGAGATGGAGACAGATGGTTTGGACAGTCACACACGAGCAGGGCAAAGTAACATTGATGTTTCTTCCTCCGTGTCTTTAAATTCTCCTGTCTTTTCTTATGCTACTGATTTTTACTCTCTACTGTACTCTCTTTCATCTTTTACCTTTACCTTTTTCTTTTTCTTTTTCTTTTTATTGTTATTTGTTTATGCTTCCTTACACTGAGGCTGTTTTCACTCAGTTTTGATTATGAGAGGTCCGATTCTTAACCCCTAATTTTCCACAGAAATAGGTGCTCTCTCAGCTCCCGTTTAACATCTACATGAAACTGCTGGGTGAGATCACTCGTCAACATAGAGTGAGATATCATCAGTATACTAATGATACTCAGTTGTACATTGTTATTAAGGGATGCTACAACTGCCCTTTTGCAGTGCCCGAAAACTCTTTGAGATTTGGATGGGGAGCAACACGCTAAAACTGAACCCTGGCAAGATAGAATAACCTTTGGGTTTGGAGCTCCTTGGTTCTTGGGAAATGACTATTGTTGGTCATAGATAGGATTGCATTGTCTCAGATAGACCCAGTGCATAATCTGGAGATTCTTTTGGACTCATAACTCTTGCTTGAGGAAGAGGTAGCAGTCATGGCCAGGAGAGCCTTGCACAATTGCAAGTTGTGTGCCAGTTAAGCCATTCCTGGATCTCCTCACAGTCATGTTCTAACAACTTCCTGTTTGGACTACTGTAATGCACTCTACATAGGGCTGCTCTTGAAAATTATCTGGAAGTTTCAGTTGATTCAAAATGCAGCATAGTTCTACACAAGTCAAGATTTGAACATGTGACATCTCTTTTGCAGGAGCTGCATTGGTTACTTATCTGCTTCCAAGTGCAATTCAAAATACTGGGTTATCATCTTTAAAGCCCTACATGGCTTGGGGCCCAATTATTGAAGGACTGTCTCTCCTCGGTTACCCAGCCCACCAGAGCAACAAGGCAAGGTATGCTGAGGGTCTCATCTATAAGGGAGGTACATCTTGTAGGATCAGTAAAAGGGCCTTCTCTGTGATGGCTCTCTCCTTTTTGAATATCATTCCCTCAGAGATAAGATTGGCCTTCACCTTGCTACTTTTTCTGGAAGACCCTGAATATGTGGTTTTGGCAGTGGACCTGGGGACTCCGTGGTAGATACAGAGCCAATCAATTGGCTGGTGTGACCGTGTGGTTACCACCACTGGGGCAGATGAGAGTTTATGGGTTTTAATTGTAAGCTGCCTAGAGTCACTGTGTGTGAGTTGGGCAATCATATAAATTTATCTAACAAATAAATAAAATGGTGACAAAGATCTTAGAAATGATATCATTTAGTATCCTTTTTAATAGATAAAAACAATTCAGGCTTCAGTCCTATCCAATTGGGTTCCTTGTAAGTCTGCTCACCAGAAGTTTGGGAATTTTTGTTGAACACAACTAGAAGGCACATATTTGGAGAAGGCGGGCATACAACCTTACTTGAAAATTAGTACCACTAAATTCAATCGGATTTCCTTGATTAATCTTGGACTGCATTGTCACTTGCTTTGTAATATGTTTTTTCTTCAGATTGTGAGGACAACAATTAAATAAGTCTGCACAGACAGAACAGATCCTACAAGATATTGAACATCAACACCACAGCTAGAAGTGAACAGCTAACACATGAAAGACTGTGAAAATGGATGAATTACATTGCACATTTCACGAACAATTGCTTTCTCCTTTTCACTCAGGTCTTCTTCATAGTTTTCTTGTATCTGCCTGTCCAAATTCTCATGGACTTCAAGGACCTATAGACAAGCACAATGGAGATGAAATTATAAAATATGTCACATCATGATTTATTACAGCCAAAACAGAACAGAACAAAATCTCACAACACACACAGAGAAAGAGAGAGAAAGGAAGAGAAAGGATAAAGACTGAAAAGATTAGAATGCAGCAATAAAATATGATCAAAGTATTTCATCCACATGCCATATAACTCTAAACTTAAATTAGTGATCGGCAAGGTAGGAGATCCAGGAAAGTATGTAACTGATATTTAAAGTTAGATAAACATGTAGACATCAAGTACATTTTACTGGGTTCTAGATACAGCTAAGACATGTGTACATCCCAACACTGAAAAAAACAATACAACACACAAGATTTCAAGATGTGCTAATAATGAATTAGGTAGACCAGTGATTTAACTCAGTTCCTATATTTCTCCTGCTGAAAATTATTTCAATGAATACAGTTCTTTATCACTGTATAAAGATTTGGAAAATACTAAGTGTAGGGCTCACTCATGGAAAAACCAGGAGAGCTGCCGTCAGTCAGTACAGCACAACCTTCTTCAACCTGGCAACTCATTTGTATTGGGATCAAAACATCTACAATTTTCAGCCAGCTTCAAGACATCTGGAAAGAAGGTTGGAAAAGGCCAATCTAAACAGTTCTAAACGAGGTAGAAAAAAGGAATTTTCTATGTTTTCACACTCAAATCATTTTCTCAGGATTTTAATCACGTTTGAATGGAAACATTTATTAGTTTGATGATAACCTCATACTCTTTGACTGGCTTACATACTAACTATACTTCCACAAAGGAAAGGAGAGAGATAATATTCATCCATTTCCCTTGAAGTCTGATTATTCCTTAAGTTCCCATAGTAATAGATGCAAACGGGATTGCCTGAGAAGGATGCTGATGAAAGAGAACCTGCCAAGTGCTTGTTCTTGCCAGCAGAAACAAGCTGGGTACTAAATTAAAAGAATAAACATGTTTCTGCGATCTTTGTTTTCCAATCCTATTACTGTATTATAAACCCATTCACTAGATTTTTTTAAATTAATTGTTATTGAAGAAGTTACAAAATAGTAAAAATTATACAAATTTGAGAAAAAGAGAAAAAAGTAAAGAAAAATATGTGTAAAGAAGAAGAAAAAAATAAGCATCTTCTGATCTTTAAAGCAGTTACAAATACATTTATCATCTATTTTCCATCTTTAGGGTTACATCATCATTTCCTTTTTGTCATATTTACCCTTTCTAATTATCAAATTCATAAATCACCAGTTCATTTTTTCCATTTTCAGTAAAAAAAAAATCCATCAAGGATTCCCAGTGAAACATGCTTAGGATTATAAAGAAACATTTTTGCAAATTCTGTCATTTTTACCAATCATTCTCCTTCTGTAGGTATTTCCAAATCTTTCTGTCTTTGTGCATATTTCTACATATTGTCCATAACTCATAACCAAAAAAAATCTTGTTTCAGCTAAATGTTAATTGTTACAATCCTTTATATCACTATATGCATTTGGATCAAGAATTTTTTAGCTTTTTTTACCAACCATAATGTGTGATAAAAATCACCTTTCATGTCTTTCACATTTCCAACATAAATTTGAATTTTCTTTATACATACTTAATAATATTGGGTTTTTCTTGGATTTCAAAATGGGGATAACATTGCAATCAATTTTGATTCAAATCCACATAACGATGTGGGTAAAATATACTTTTCCAAAATTTCATGCCATTTTTCCATTATATAACTGCACGTTGATTGCTTAGAATTAGACTAGTACTGTATTTCCTTTTTCCGGCTTATTTTTAAATCCTCAATTACAAAACTGGGTCATTTGCTTACTTAGCTTAACCTACTTTAAAACCTTATAATTCACTAGCTTAACTGACATTACGATCATTGTTTGCATGGCTTAAACTAATTCAATCTGTTGCTTTCCTTTTTTTTTGATGGGGAAGGATACAAGGAAAACAAGAAGGATTTACTGACAAATAAAACTAGATCTTTAATGAAAAGGAAATAATTAATTATTGATCCAAGTGATTGCCGACTGTGCTGCTAACTCATTTGGCCTCCATATGTCTGCCATACACTTAATTGTGTGGACAATCAAAGTTCAAAGCTCAGAGTCAGAAATGGCAACCAACTCACTACTCCTGGAGAATAAATGAGCCAAGCAAACCGAGATGGCTTGATTAATAGTTGCTGGTTATCCAGTCTAAGAAAGTCTGCCATGTTTTATTACCTGCTCAAAAGTCTTTCCTCATATCTCATTTGTTAGAAATACAAAGCTCTACAATAGCATTGTTGCTTATTTTGCTGTCATATCCTATTGCACAATATGCCATTATTTATAATATGAATGACAGCACATTTTGGGGCAAAACTTTTAAGAGATGTTATACTGTTATATTTCCGCACTCTACATTTCAACAGTTTCTTCCACTCTGATGTCCTGCAGGTTCGAAAAATCTAGAGGACATTAAATGGCAAAAGCTGGCAAAGGATATCAGTGGCTTTTGAAAAAATTATCCTTTGCTCCAAAACAGAAAATATAATTTATCACGCTCACAAATAAATATATACGTACCTTCATAGCATGTACTACTGCTTCAGGTTTCTGGCTTAGAGGAATATACCCAACTTGAGGAGTAGCAGCAAAATCAGGAGTCATGCGAAAGGGACCCTGTCAAAATATAAGAAAAAGTAAATCTTTATAATATATAGCTTTGTAATCCCTGCTTCAAGTTCTTCTGTAATCACATATACCTAACAAATCAAGAAAATCAATGTGGTTTGTTGCTATTTTGGATAAAACTCCTGAAAATACTGTGGACAGCCAAGAAAACAAACAAATGGATCATCAAACAAGTCAACACAAAGTTCTCACTCAAGCACAAATGATCAGGTTCAATTATGTCAAATATTATGCTTCAGTCACGTGTAAATACCCAGCTCTGACCATCACCAAATAGCCACCATTTCACACTTTCTGCTGCTTTGGCCTAGGGCAGGAGTGTCAAACTCAAGGGCCAGGGGCCAGATTCGGCCCACGGGGTGCTTAGATCTGGCCCATGATGCCACCCTGGAAACAGTGAAGGACCGGCCTGCGGTGGCTCTGCCAGCAAAAACAGAGTTTCATTTTTGCTGGCAGAGGGCTGCAGGATGCCGTCATGGCTGAAAACGGAGCTCAGCAGCCCGTTTTCACTGGCAGAGCACTTGGGCCACCACAGGAGCACCCAACACGAGCGACATCAAACTGGCCATGCCCACCCTGGCCATGCCCAGCCTGCCCCCTGAGGTCAAATGCAATCTTGATGCGGCCCTCAATGTAATTGATTTTGACACACCTAGCCTAGGATGATATTTCCACTGTAATTGATTCCCATGATTGCTAATGGTTTATAGTATCAAATGCTGGTTTGTTCTGGAATGTGAGGGTGCTGTTCCTCAAGTTCTTGTATAATGAACTGTGGCTTCTTCAAATCAAAAGATTCGAGTCTTTTCATAAACACAAACAGGAGATGAATGGTGTTTCTGAATTACTCCAAAATATGATGTGATCACATTTTGGAGGGCTATATTAGTTTACTTGTCCAAATGTCTGACTACTCTTGGTTTCCCTAAAGCCAGCAAATTGAGTTTCTGCTTTGTGGTTATCACTAACTTAAATCTAAAAATCTATGAAAAAGACAACAGAGAAAACAGCAAAAGCTTTTAAAACTAAAAATAGTGGTTCACTTCTTGTGGAACCCAAAGACAGGGCAATTTTTAACAAAGTTATTCACCATTAAGGCTTTGCAAAGTTTCAGATTTGATTATAAAAATATTCTTTGACATATATGGGGATACAAATGAAAACTCATTAAAGAGCAGCTGCACAACCCTAGAAACAGCCACAGCCATCTTAATATATAGTACTGATGATGCTTCAAGTAAAACTGTACTGGTTTGAATTTAGAGAAGTGTTTCTTAGCGTTGGCAACTTTAAGATGTCTGGACTTCCCCAGCATGGAGAATCCTAAAGTTGACAAGGTTGACAACTGATTTAGAGAATCCCTTCATAAACATCTTGATTTGGAACAAAATATTGTGACTCAACAACAGCAAATGAAAACTATATATATGTCACTACCATTGTTTAAACGTTTCATAGTATTGCAGTGGTATAAAGCAGGGGTGTCCAACCTTTCACCTTCCCTGGGCCACATTAGAAGATGAAAATTTGGTTTGGGCCGCACATAATTAAATTAAATAATTAATCAAATCAAATCAAATCAAATCAAATCAAATTAAATTATTAAATTAATTAAATTAAATTAAATTAAATTAAATTAAATTAAATAATAAAATAAAATAAAATTATTATTTATTATTAATTATTTATTAAAAATTATTTATTTTTTATTTTATAATTTTCCGGTCAAATTTTGCGGGGTGGGGGAGGGGGAAGAAAGCTCGCCGCCTCGCGCCTACCTCTCCTCCTGCAAATGCAGCAGCGGTGGCGGCGGGGCAGAAGCAGCAGTGGTGGCGGCGGCGGCGGGGGCAGAAGCAGCAGCGGCGCGGCAGCAAAAGCAGCGGCGGCGGCGGCGGGGGCCAGAAGCAGCGGCGGCGGCAGGGGCAGAAGCAGCAGCGGCGGTGGGGGGCAGAAGCAGCAGCGGCGGCGGCCGCGGCAGAAGCAGCAGCGGTGGCGGCGGGGCGGCAACAGCAGGAGATGGCGGGGCGGGAGTTTTGGGCTGCGGCTGCCCGCCTTTTCTGTTGCTCGCCTCGCCCCGCCTCGCGTCTACCTCTCCTCCTGCAAATGCAGCAGCGGTGGCGGCGGGGGCAGAAGGAGCGGCGGGGGGGCAGAAGCAGCAGCGGCGGCGGCGGGGGCAGAAGCAGCAGCGGTGGCGGCGGCGGCGGCAGCAGCAGGAGGTGGCGGGCGGGACTTTTGGGCTGCGGCTGCCCGCCTTTTCTGTTGCTCACCTCGCCCCGCCTCGCGCCTGCCTCTCCTCCTCCTCCTCGCTGGATCTTTCATGAAGGTTGGGGTGGGCGTTGGGCCGCATTACGAGGCGACCTGGGCCGCATGCGGCCCGTGGGCCGCGGGTTGGACAAGCCTGGTATAAAGTATTGCTGGATGCATGAAACGCTAGAGCAGTGTTTCTCAACTTTAGTAACTTTAAGATATTTGGCTTCACTACTCAGAATACCCATGTTGGCTCTAGAATTCTGGGAGATGAAATAAACACATTTTAAGGTTGCCAAGGTTGAGAAATACTGCTTTAGAGTAACATTATGAAGTATGACATAATGAGAGGAAGCATAAAGTTTAAGACACACTTGATAGTAGTGTAATGAATTGTAAACAAATCTCATTGCAGAGCCATTTGCCTAATTTAGATATCGAACCAATGTATCCATCACCTTAATCCCAGTTTTTTTCTTTTAATAGTTGAGAAACACTGCTCTAGCATTTCATGCATCCAGCAATATTTTATACCACTGCAATACTATGAAACGTTTAAACAATGGTAGTGACATATATATAGTTTTCATTTGCTGTTGTTGAGTCACAATATTTTCCAATTTATGAAAGCTACTGTATTTCTTTGGCCTCAACTTAACATGTTTATGACATTAACAGCAGCTTGTGGATGACTTAAACCATTTTTCTTC
Organism: Notechis scutatus; assembly: GCF_049901735.1. Taxonomy (NCBI): domain Eukaryota; kingdom Metazoa; phylum Chordata; class Lepidosauria; order Squamata; family Elapidae; genus Notechis; species Notechis scutatus. The sequence continues at coordinate 305,330,381 of NC_142009.1, forward strand.
ACCACCGCATGCACACATGCACGTGCACATGTGTTATACACACACATAACAAAATTCTTGACTGTGATACAAGAATGTGTTTGTGCCAAACGTAACCTAACATTACACTAAAGGCTGAAATTAGATCTAAAATATGTTAAAGGCTAATTAAGGCTAATTTAAGTCAGGGAAGATGAGTAGAGACCATGAAATTTCTGAATACTTTCTTTAACCGTTTCCACTACAGGAGAGGAAAAGGTACCGATAGTCACTAAACAAGGACCACCTAGAATTTGACAGTCCTCTGGCCATGAATTGGATTATGATCTCACTATATTTTGATCAGTCCTGAGCTGCATTCTGACCTGCTTTCATCCATCAAGTTAGGAATAATGTTTCTAATAATCAAGAACTATCTTGATATATGACTTATTATTGTGAAATCTAAGCAGAAGAATAAATACTATACTTTCACAATTCATTAAAAATATGAGAACAATCTTCTCTACTAGCTGAATAACATACTGATAACTAACTCATCCAGTTGTTGGTTCTCACTTGATTAACTATCTGAATTCATCCAGTACATGATCATCTATTTTGAAGGTCACACAGGAATCCTCGGATGAAACTCTAGGTATATTTCAAATAACAAATTGCTTCTTTCCTTCCTTCCTTCCTTCCTTCCTTCCTTCCTTCCTTCCTTCCTTCCTTCCTTCCTTCCTTCCTTCCTTCCTTCCTTCCTTTTTTCTTTTAGAAGTCAAACTATAACTCTCTGTATAAAGACTATCAGGAAATGTCTAATCATTTAGGGTCTACATTTATTGTACAACTTTAATTGATATTTCCCCTTTGTCCTTCCTGCTACCCTTTTCCCCCTTTCTGAATCAGTTTCTATGGAAACAAACAGCAAGATAATGCATAAATGCATCTACTGATATCATATGAAAAATCAGTCTGAATGGGAAATGCACGCTATGTGATGGAAATCTGACAGGTTCAGTCACCTGTTAAACTCAGCACATACACCTTAGTTTTCAAAACACTCTATTTTCCAAAAATACTCTGTCAGCCATTGTCCTGCTACGTCTTCTACAATATTAAAAATTCATGAATAATAAAATGCAGAATAAGACTACTGGATCAAATGTTAAAATGTAGACTTCTGAAAATGTCTCTATCAGTTCTTTAATGATAATATTTCAAATGTATATGCCTATTTATATTTTTCTTGACAATGCTATATAAATAATTCCCATTACCTTCTCCCAGGATGTTTCTTAAACTTTGCAATCTAGCCACTAATACTTAAATTCCTAGGTAATTCCACTATTCAGGCATAACTACAGTTGACCATGCTTAGATTTTGAGTTAATCAAAACTGACTAAAGACTACATAAACATCTGCTAAGACCTCTTCTGCTTATATATTGTATTTTTAATAATGGTTTTACTGTATTTTTTGTTGTTTAATTAATCAGTATTTAATGTGTTGTAAGTTAACTTGGGGAAATTTTCCAGTTCTGAAAGGTAGAACACAATTTAACAAATAACATAGCTAAATAAACAAAATTATTTCTCCATGCTTTAAAATTTAGGGCACCCCCAATTTGAGATAATTTGAATTCTAGAAGTTCAATACTATGGATGAACTCCAGTTAACATCACTTGTCTAGTTTTAATCATGGATTCTGGATACCAAATTTGGATTTCTAGAACCAAAAGCATTGGAGAGTAATGGTATTTTTACACTGGAACTTCTTGCCACAAAGTTCTCATCAAAACTGGCTTTATTTTTTGTTTTATTGGAAGTTAGTAGAACCCATTTTGTGCGATAGCACCACTGAGCAGGATTACCTAGAAACTCACTTTTTAGTTCTGCAGCAATTGTGTGGGCTTTGAAGGTTTTTTTTTAACCCCCGCTGCAGATGGTTATGTGGTAAATAAAATTATACAAAAACAATTACATTGCTGCAGACTACTTTCAGGCCCATTTAAATACAGAAAATGTTCCAGTCCTTCAAGGATAAAAAGAAAAAACATTCAAGGGGCCAGCAACTCAATAACAGAAAAAGAAAAATCAGCATTTAAGGCGATAATTCAAATTTTTCACATTCATGCCTGACTCACATTGCACATCAGGGGAGACAAGCCCAGGCCCTATCATAAACTAGATTGTGGTAGCAGCTCTTCCAAGCAAGCATCTATTTAACTTAAATTGCAGATGATTCATTCAGAAATGTGCCGAGAAATCACACCATTCAATTTTAACATGCTGTCATAATCACTTGCTGAGAAGTACAGTTGGTGAGAACATGTTAAAAAAGAAAAAGAAAGAAAAAGAAAAACTACCCCCTCCTTCTCCTCTTGCTTTCAAATCTGAAGCCTTTAGCATTTTTGCAGAAGAAAATATTGCTCATTATGGAGGGAGGGCACTGAACCGTGAATGACAACATATACACAAAATCCAAACAATAAAACAAGCAATTCTTCTTTCTTTTCCTGCATGGATATAGCTTTGTGCTGAACTGAAACGATTCCTCGGTTATTTGGAAATATGAAGGAGCTTTCAACAGAGGAATCTTCCTTATATTTCTAAGAAATTTATTTACAATTAATTAATCACAAATTACAGGAAAGCCATGTTTATGATAAAACCAACCAATTTAGGCATGGCTGAGTACACATTTTCTTCGGTTCATTTTCTATATGAACTGAGATGGGGACAAGAGTTCATCTAGCTGTAACTGGGGGTCCCACAAAGCACAATGTAATTAGTCTCTTCCTACTAATCCAGATATACTGTTGTTGTTTTTTCAAGAGAAAGATTTTCTCAAGGCAGGTGTAAAGTAAGGTAAGAAACATTGAAAAGACCTAAATCAAAATAAGTCTACCATCTTCTGATTTCAGAGTTTGGGACCGTTGATTATTTTTTTTAACACTGATCACAAGTGGCTTTTTCCAAACTAGCTTGAAAAATGAAAATATAGAGCATGAAATATAGAGCTTGAGGATTTACATACAGAATTAGAGAATTTGTGCATGTTATGTACTGTATGTGTAAGAATTGATGGTATAGTTTATATATGGAAGGACTGAGCTCAGATCTCTTCTTGATTTGAATTTTAGTTTCTGCTATCTAGAGATAATCCAGGAATAGGGAAAAATTGCACCATAATGGAGATGGTAAACTGGTTATATTAATTTGAATTTCTTGGTCCCAAATCCTTTGGCCAAAATTTGATCAAGGCCATGTATAGCCTTGATATTGCCATAATAGAAAAGCTGCAGTATCATGACTGATCACGACTGATTTGTCTCCTTAGGAAGGAGATTAACCTCCCTAACAAAAGCAGGTAAAAAAGATCAAGAACGCACTGCAGATAATTTGTTTTAACCAGAACCTATCGGGACATGTATTCATAATCATGTTTGTGTTTATGATTATGATACATGTTATCTAATACATGCTTGACTAAATAAATAAATAAATAAATAAATAAATAAATAAATAAATAAATAAATAAATAAATCAAGCAAGCAAGCAAGCAAGCAAGCAAGCAAGCAAGCTCCAAAGAAATGCAACCAAATAAGGGCATTAAGAGTTAAGTAAAAGGAACATTCGGTGGCCTTGGTTTAATGAGCTTCAAAAACCTTTCAAACTTACAACAGGCACTGAATAAGTGCTAATTACAACTGGTCCTGGAATTCCAGATGTTGCAGCATCTCCCCTCCCAATGATTGTCATCCACTTCTTGGTACCTGGCTCATGATTACAATGCTGCAGTGAGCCATGATCCCAATTTCTGACATTCCCAGCTGGCTTTCCACAAGCAAAGTCAATGGGAAATATGGCAGGAAGTTGGAAGTCATGATTATATGAGGTCCTTGCTTAACAACCCATGCAATTCTTACTTAAGAATGACAGTTGGGACTGCCAATCATTGCACTTTATAACTGCATCACTTAGTAATGACAATTCTTGTCCCAATTACCATAGTAAATCAAGGACTACCTGTACAGCTTTTACAAATTTTGATTGAATGACTTGAAGTGTTTTAGAGACGTACAATTAAACACCATATAGCATTGCAACTAAAATGTTAGCACTAAATAATTTAGCTTCTGTTTGGGCAGAGTTGCTACAATGTTGGACTGTATATTTAACAATCTCTAGGGTTGTTTTTAAAGTTTTATTTTAAGATCATTCACTTGCAGGTACAATGGATGGAAGTTTGAAAGTAATCCCCAAAGAATTTAGAGCAAATAACTGGCAACATAAGCACTTTCTTGGGAATATTAATACCTTTATTTTAGTATTCCCTAGAGCCAGTGTAGAGGGCCAGTTTGGTGTGCTACTTATGGTGCTGAGCTAGAAAGCAGATCAGACCTCAGATCAGTCACTCTCTCCCAGCCCTAGGAAGGAGGTAAAACCAAACCATTTTCAAACTCTTGCCAAAAAAACTGCAGGGACTTGTTTATGCACTTGCCAGGATCAACACTGACTCAAAGGCACACATGCACACACACAAAATCTGTAGAGAAGTAAGATGATAGAGTTTTAAATAATCTATGCATACTGAGATGAGTTATAGATAGAATTCCTAAATCATCCACATATAAAAATGGAGGTGAGACAGTGGATGAGAGATGGAGGCTAGAATTCTGGTTTAGCAAAAATTTCAGTGTTATCACTGATGTAAATATTGAAACGTTCCTTGTTTAATGTCTTTTTGGTGGATATGTGTTCAGTTGAATTTCTTTTGTGATTATTCTTCTGTTGTGAAGTAACATCTGGTGCAATGTTGTTATAATTAAAAGAGACAGCATTCAATCAATGTAACAGCTAATTTCTTCCAGAGTCTGTCACATGGAATTGAATCAAACTCTGCCCTTTAATTTAAAAAAGCAACATACAGTTTTTGATTAACTGGAGTATGCCTTGGCTAGGTAATGTTAAATTATGCTTAGATCCATTGCTGAATGTTGAAATCTGAATACTGCCTGTTCAGGGATCAAAACGTTCTCTCATAGTACCCAATTCAATAGTCTCTATTATAAAATGTAACATATAATTTGCTGATTAGGAATAAAAGACTTTTTGGTCAATAATCAGTTGGGTCACACTTGGTTAGGTGTGGAAAAGAAAGAAAAAGAATAAATGGATTAAAATTCTTAAATTTCTTAGTCTACCACAAGGATAATTGATGGATTATATACAAGAGAAAAACTTGGATAAGAAGGAAAGAAACTTAAACAATTTCCCAAAACTACTGAGGGTGGGAACTGCTGTTCAACCGCAATCAAGAAAGTAAGTCTTGTGCTTTGATTTGCACAAATTTATTCTGAGATCCTAAATAGTTTTGATTTTTTTTTTCTTATCTTATATGATCACAAAGTCTGGGAAGCCTGTTCTGGGTTTGGAATGAAAATTTAGACTCTTTAACAAGATAATATTACTCAATTAATTCTAGGTTCATATAACAGGGTTGGCATAATATTCACAGGTAATTATTTTCTTTCTTTCCCTTCCCCTAATCTCTCTCTCCCACGCAGACACATATAGAGAGAGCAAGAATTTCATTTTCTGATGAAGGATAATGGAGCACTAATCATAACCCAGTAATTTCTTGTTTTAAACTAATGAATACCGTCAATGTAACAAATGCTATTTTTACTACTTTTGGTCCAGTGAAGCTTTAAATCTAGTCTAATCTTATTCTGTTAAGAGTTTACCAAATTATCAGTTTGTTAGTATTCTATCCAGCCAGCAAGCTGCCTTTTATGGTGCATACTAAGAAGACATTTGATTCAAAGTAACTGTGACATTTCATTATTGGACATCGACTATTCACTTGGACTCGCAGGCGTCCAATTTAAAGCAAAACTAGCCTGGCTGCTTCAGTCTCTGTCTTTCATATTTAAAGAACAGTGTTGTCCTAGATCACAAGGAGGTGGATTTGCAAAAGTGAAAAAACAGAATACTCTGCCATAGGGCATAAACTAGGGAACACACATCTTTGCAGAGAAGGGAGAGAATAACAAGACTGAATAACAGATTTTTTCATCTGAGTTAAAAGAAACCCTCTGTATTTTACTGTGTTCCTCTGAAATATTTAGTCATATATATAGAACTATACAGTAGATAGTTTTTAAATCAACAGCATTAACAAGAAAATGGGAGGAAGGGAAAGGCTATTTTCCCTTCACACTAAGAAAAGCTTTATTCCAGATGCTATTCTCTCATTGAATATTTGATTTGCATCAGATACATCTACTAAACAGGTGCTCATGAATTAACATTTGGGATTGTTCAGAAGCCAAACCAATCTACCTATCTGCCTAGCCCAGCCACTATCTTGTCTCGTCAGACACAATATATCATTAGCATCATGGCAGTGTTCCATAAAATCTACTCAACCCAACCAAAAGAACTTACCCTTTTCATGGAATAAGGAACAAATAAAAAGGTTTGTTTAAAATGGGCATGTGCGCACGCATGCACACACACACACACACACCTGTTCCTTTGGTCCTATGAATCTGGCTCCATATAAGCTTCTATGAAACTGCCCTTTTGGAAGAATAATTATGGGATTTATGCCCAGTTACAAGCCACATTCTATGACTCAGGGAAGGCATTCTGCCCTAGGAATTTGCTAGGATCAAAACCATAGGATATCCAACGCTGTGAGTGTGAAAGCAGGCAAATAATGAACTGCAAAACAAACTTGCCTCTCCAGGGTAACTCACAGAATGAGCATCCCACTGTATTCGAAGTAAGATTAAAACTTTGGAATGATTATTTATTATTAAGTCTGACTAGTGTAACCAAAAGGTAAAATTTGCTTGTTTTAGGATGATCTTTTCAAATCTGATATTTTGCAATCCATTGAACATTTCAATTACTTCATGCATACACTATACTTCTCCTGGTACTAAATATTTCTTTCTGCATATAATCTTAACTTTTGCAAGTAATTATTTGGCATATTTTAAAAAGCTTTTCTTTACCATTAGTATAAGCATCTGGCTCAAATGAACAAGGATTCTTTCATCCTTGACACAAATGTGAAGAATCAGTAAGCTAGCCAGTCTGAAAACTACAGTTGGCTTTCCCTCATGTTTAGGAAGACATTCAATAGCTTAAAAAACAAATTGGACCCACGGACCTTAATATTTGATTAGTAACAGATGCATGTAATAAGTATCACTTTGCACAGAAATCACAACAGTTATTTTAATTTTCCAGTGTTAGACCTAGTTGAGTAAGTAGAGGATAGACTTTGCACTTTCATGTAAGATTAAGTAAAGACCCAGTTACTGTGTTACACCATAATATGGTTAATCTAGGAAGATACTGCGTGGATACCAGTACTACAATGTATAATCCATCATTTATGGTTAGATGTATTATGTAAATTTTGTCAGTTACAAGTTATTCAAGTAATTATAGGTGATATGTCATATCCTAACACAACAGTATAAATGTGCTGTATATAGCTCTCTATGGTATTTTGTGATGTATGAACCCACATATTATGGCTTATACAGTATAACATGATGTGTTATATGGATATTCTTTTAGGTTATTGAGCCAAACTATATGTAAAGTGCATATATTTACTCTGTTTTCCTTACTACATTCCTTTTAATTCCTTCAAAATGACCTAGCACTGAGAATAAGCAGTGCAACATAATATTTATCACTTCTCATATTGTATTAAAGTATTCTAGTACAGTTAACCCTTTAAAGAAATTTGATAATTAGTCTTTACTGTATAATCTCTTATCAGCAATTAAATTCCAATAATTCAAGATTCCATAGTCCTAGATAAATATTTAGGAGATTAAAATGTGAAGGCATGTAATTACTGACTTATGGAGATAACAACAACAAAAAAAATCCTTACGTTTCTCTGTAAAACATTGAACACAGAATTAAATGGTTAGGGTTAGGGTTTAGACTGAAAAAAAATGTCAGTCTAAATAGAAAACTACAATGTAAGTAGAACATGGTTTTAGGCAATATTGTATACTATACACAATATGTACAAAACACAATGGATGAAGCCAATACAAAAAGCCAATACAAAAACAAACAATACACTTAGCACCATATATATCCAGTTATTATATCAAAGGCTTTTGCTTCATCAATATGTTCATAAACTGTTGTTTTGACAATGGAAAATTTGGGGAAATCTCTGATGATAAATTCTAGTCAATCTGCTTCCTATAGGGGACAAAGTACTTTCTTAATTTTCCATATATACTATTTAGCACATGAGAATAGATGTACAAATCTCTATCTCCTGCTTTATTTGACAATCTTCCAGAAATGAGTATTCTTCAGTTGGGTTCTGGCTCCTTTTTTATACAAGTCTAAGACTCCCACCGGCATAATGACGAGTGGACTTCTGTGTATATCTTACATTTTGCATGGCATCCTGATACTGCGACAATGAAGACAGTTGAGACTCAGAATGGTATGGGGATAACCCTTTCCTAAGAGTCCTCAGATCCCCAGTGCTTGATTGCTGAAAAAAGAGAGACAAAGATGAAGCAGGACATCTGTTTAGTCCCAAGTAAAGCATGAAATTTAATTCCATTGTATTTCCTTCCTTGGCTCTTATTCCATCACCTAACATCTTGTTCAAGGCACATTTACCGTTGGACTGTATTTAGGGCTGGACACTATTGGTTGGAAGACATCAGCTACATACCTAATTGGAAGAGAGACCATATTCCATTATTCCACCTCTCCCTGTAGCCCTCAGTATCAAACATTTCTGAAGGTTTAAAGAAGGAATTTTTTTTCAGAAATCAGAAGGACTGCACAGTGGAGAAATAATTATGATAGCCTGTTGGCAACAGCTTTCTGCTGATGTTCAGTGGGAGTAGGTCCTGAGAATAATTCAATTCCACAAAATCAGAAAAATTATATTTAAATCAAGAATTTTGGGGGAACAAACTATTTTCATGACTACAAGTAAAGTATTTTCTAAAACTTAAGAAATAGTTTTCCAATTGTTAAAATTTTGTGCCTTGATGTTATTCTGTTGATCTTCCATGTCAAATAATATTTTTGGAAGAAATTTGAGACAAAATTAATAATGATATAAAGGCTATATTTTTTTCATGTCTGTTGTCTTTTAAGGGTGGGAATTATGATTTGAAAATTCTGAAAACATAAAATGAGTTACAAATCTTTAGCAATTCCTATTATTTTTTTTAGAAAATTAATAATGATAAACAAGTGGGCAATTTAGAAATAAGTTTTGGAATGCATCCATTATCTATTCAAAGTCCATTACTTTTTCTCAATCAATAGCAGCTGCATCTAAACATAGACTTAACAATATCTGAATCTCACATAAATTCACAGGTAACATGGTCACTTATTCAGATGAGGAAATTACAAACATACACATGAACACATAGCCATTAAACAAATATGTGACACATCAAAGGAATAGTTTTCACTGCAATATTACAGATTATAGCTTATATATTGCAAAACTGATTTGGGTATACTTTGCTTAAACCTTTGAAACTGTTTTGATGGTAGTGTTGGGGACACATTTGTCATTTTGAGACTGTGGTGGAATACTCAAAACCGCTCTGGGAGATATCTGTTTTTAAAAAAATGGCAGGTAAAAGAGTATGGCCAGTCACAACCTATCAGGTTGTTCTAAACCAGGGGTCACCAACCTTTTGGACCTCAGGGACCACCAAACTCATAATTTTAGATTCCAGGGACCACTAACTGGTTCTGTGGGTGTGGCCTAATTTGTGGGTGTGGCTTGGTGGTCATGTGACTGGCTGGGCATGGCTTGTATGTAAATATTATAAATATTTATATAAATATTGAATTTTTTATAAAAAAGAGAAACTTTTACCCCAAATCAAGCAAAGCAGGCAGGCAGATTGAGTGGCTCACAGAATCACAGATTCATTCAGAGATCTATCTATTTGCCATCGGCTAGTTCAGTCTGTCACATAAAATTTGCTTGCAAGCAAACTCATAAAATTTGCTAGCAAGCCAACTCACAAAATTAACTCACAACACACCATGTATGTAAATATTGAATTTTTTATAAAAAAAGAGCCACTTTTACCCAAAATCAGGCAAAGCAGGCAGATTGAGTTGCTCACAGAATCATTCAATGATCTATCTATCTATCTGCTATCGGCTAGCTCAGTCTCTCAAATTTGCTTGCTGTGAGTCTGCACTGAATTTGCTTGCAAGCAAAACTGCAGTCCTAAGGGAGGTTCAGCCGAAGATCTAAAGACTAGCTAAAAAGCAAGAAATCCAACCATTTCCTGCTTCCTAGCTAATCTAAATCTCCTGGCACAGCAGAACAGATGATGGTTGGAAAAAGGAAAAATAGAAATTTAGCACGCAAGTTTACCGGGTAAGGAGTGAGTGGGCGGGGAGGGTTCCTGCGGGCCATGTGGCCGGTGCAGCCTTGTGTTTCTGCGCAGCCTGGATTAATTGCTTTGGAGGGGGATGCTCTGGGGGTGAGATTTTTCTACAGCCCACCAAAATTTTCTCACAGCCCACTGGTTGGCGACCGCTGTTCTAAACCATTTCATAGTGATCTTTATTACATTAGAAGCTTGCTTTCAACACACCAACTCCTTGTCTGTCTAAAAGGTCAGATGCACCAGGAGGTTGTAGATATAAGGTAGATATTTGCTGACATATGTGTGTTCATGAGCACCACACCACCTACTTTTGACATATGATCCTTCTTGTTTTTTTCATCTAAGGATATTTTCTATTTTCCCAGTACAATAACAGTAAATAATAGAATAACAGAATTGGAAGGGACCTTGCAGGTCTTCTAGTCCAACCCACTGCCCAAGCAGGAGAACCTATACCATTTAAGACAAGTGGCTGTCCAGTCTCTTTTTAGAAGCCTCCGGTGATGAAGCGCCCACAACTTATTTCTCCTTAGTTCTAGTTTGCTTCTCGCTTTGATTAGTTTCCATCCATTGCTTCTAGTCCTACCTTCAGGTGCTTTGGAGAATAGACTGACTGCCCCGCTTCTTTGCGCCAGTCTCTTAGATATTGGCATCATATCACTACTTTATGAATTTCATTATTGCATCATATCAGTTGCTAATGTTAGTTACTGTCATGATTATATTATCCACTTAAATAATAGAAATGTTTAATTAATTAAATGTGTGTGTTTCTTTTCTTCATAGAATTCCTTTCGTATTCATTATGTGCTATCAAGTTGATGTTAACCCTTAACAACCACATACATTTTATATTAATACAACACAGAAAATAAATACTGTACTACAATTATTTATATAATCCCAAAAATATATTACTACCACCCCCAAACCAGTATGTCATGCCCCAGGTGGAGTCTGACTCTGAGGAAGAGGAGGAACAGCCAACAGGGAGTGGGATTGTGGCTCCAGAGGTGGTAGAGGAGGCTGGGGGAGGGCAGAGGCTGGCTGAGCAATCAGAGGAGGATCCAGGCCCATCCCCTATCCATCCTAGGTCACGCAGGGAGGAGAGGATCAGGGAAAAGCGAGGTCTACTCAAGAGGAGATTACCATGATCCTCCTCGTGGCTTGCAGGTGGGAGCTATGTATATAAGTTTGCAACTGCGCAGTTAGAATTTGCAGGAGTCAATTTAGTGTTCACCTTGAAAGAGGCTTATCTTTGCTGGCGTTCTTCCCATGGACTTTTCTCGGTTATTTTCCTGGAGTTTATAATTAGTTATCTCGGCTTGCTTCAGAACTCTCATCAATGCGGTTTGTTTTGGTTTTCTGTTTGCCTCATTATTTAGTTTTGTGACTTTAAACCGTGCCTAATAAAACAGTGAAGTTAAGTTGAAGGCTTTACCGGACTTTAATATATGTTTTGGGTTTTGGGTTATTTTGAGAGACTACGGGTCATCACACAGTAGGTATTGTTATAATACCAGTTAAGCACATTATTTTTATTTCAATAAAACTATATGTTTGTGATATATCACAATAATGCTATAATATAAGGCATTTGTTATTATTTATTTGCAATATTGCTATTATATTAAGTCATTAATATTGCATCACACAACAAAACCTGCATAATAATGCTACTGTATGTCAGCAACAATGCATTCAATGTGAACCAACTTAGGCTCACATACAACAACCTTACTACTTTATTACATAAGAAAAATTAGAGCCACTGCCTTGGAGAGGATTTTTTGGGGTGGCAGAGAGGAAGCCTGCAAATTTTTCACACCATTAAAGTCTCCTGAATATCAGAATTCAGATCAGTAGGAATCCAAGAGTATGTAAAAGAAATCTGATGGGTGATACTTGATAGCCTGGGAAACTACTAATCTTCATGAACAGAAGTTCCTCTACCTCAGCACTGAAACAAGCAGCAATTTGGACACATCTTCAAATTGTCACTCAAAGAATGTTTCATGTAGTAGCATGGTATGAAGCCCTATGTTGAGCATCAATTTACAGCTAGTAGACATTTTGACTATGACTCATCTATATTGGCAAAAATAAAGGAATGTTGCTGAAAGAGATGCTGTATTTTTCTCAGAACAACAGTAATTAAAGTCTTGTGTATCACCCAATGATAAAAAAAAAACAGAGCTGTGGAGGGCGGAGCTGGCGTCGCGATGATATGGCATGCGATCTTGGAGGTCTGAGATCGCTGCCAATATCTTTGCTCCTGGACGGTCCTATCGGATCTAAACCATCCCGAAGAGATGGTGAAAGTGAAGATGTACTTCTTTCTTATTATATCTACAAAATGATTTTAGGATAGATTTGGGATGATAATATGAACTGTTATAAAATAAACTAAGTAAATTATGGTTATCTTGTAAAACATGAATGAATAAAAGCATAGTCAAATGATTGATTAATAATGATACTAAGGTATTTAATTTTTGATTGACAATATGAGATTATATGTAATGTAATTGTAATTGAAGACTACGAAATGGAAGCACAAAACAATTTGTAAACCAACTGGCACACTGTATGTACACCTATGGAAGACAGCTTGATGTTTTTATGTTTTGTTCGTTTATGTTTGTTTTTAAAAACCAATAAAAAAAAATTAAAAAAATGGAGCTGTTATAAAGTATGATGATTGATTAAAATATAAACAGGTTGAAAAAATTATGAAGTTGTGCCAAATAGGACACAGTTGGCTAGTTTAATTCTGCTAAGCTTGCTAAGAAATTACTTCTACTTTCCTCATTATAGTCAGAAGAGCTTCCAAAAGCTGAAATGGCTTGTTGAACATCATGAGGTAGAATTGCTCAAGCATCATTGTCGGAAAATATGGAGAGAAAGTCCAATTAATATAAACAATGCTCAGGTAAAGTTTATATTTATTTGTTTAAATTTATATGACCATCCATCTCACTTGTACGTGACTCTGGGCAGTGTACACAGTTAAGACAAAAATTAAATCAGAATCTTCCACAAATAAAAATGAAAAGGTACATTTAAAAACACAATAATAAAAAGAGAAAAGTGCACTCCAACTAGATATCTAGATACAACTAGATAATCATTTAATAGGCTCCGTATTTCCTTGGCACATCCTGATGTCACATCCAGGTTTTGAGGGCCACCAAGAAGGCTGGCAACATTGGGACCAGTTTCACCTCGGGGAGAATATATTCCAGTGGGTGAGTATCACAGCATATGAATTATCCTATTTGCACTGATACAAACATTTTCTGAAGTGCATCCTGTTCCTAACAAATGTCTTCCCTTGATTATAACACAGAACTATAATTCTATTTCTAAACAGCTTGAGTGGTTTTGATTATTTTAGAAACTGCAAATGTACAGTAGCTTGGAACAAGCTAAAACAAGATTTGCAGACATGTCACGTCCCTGATATTGCCACTGCGCATATATTGTGAACAATGTGTTCCAGTTTTCACTCAAACCTAGTAAGATATTCTAGCAGCCATAAGAGGGATAAATCATTTTAATTACCTTCAGGAAACATTACATACTTTTGAGATGCTTCTAAATTCTTACTCATTAAAGCAAGCTCTGTAATCTATTTTTAAAGGTTTGCTAGGGAATAGAAAATCCCAAGCGACCATTAAAAAGACAAGAACTAATAACACATCAATGGAAGACAATATAATTTTATTTAAACCTGTACTTTAAAGTCACTCAGTTGGCTTGGTTGGTATGTTCATTCACAAAAAAGTGATCCAGTATTGTTATTATCTTTCCTATTTTTGATTAGCAGAGAGATTATGCTTGACTTTAGTCTTGCAAATATTTATTCAAAGGTGGGAGAGAATATCATCTATTCTGTTGCAACCGCTGCCCACCTTTTAAAATAACACTATTTTGGAAGAAAAATCCAAGAATACAGCTTGAAATCTAATATCAACATGAGCTTGGTAAAAGTTCAGGAAACGTGTCATTTTTTTCTCCATCTCTTCCAATATGCTATCACTTTGCCTTATTTCTTTAACTTAATAAACTTAATTTCTAAGCCAAGTTTATCATGAAAACATACTATGGGTAGTTTTCTTTAAAGTAATCATTTCCTGGCATTAATCAATAGCTGGGGTCAAACATTGGCTAACCATAGAGCAAGCTATATGGCTTTGCCCTAACATGTCAGTCTGTGCTCCATTCAAAATCCAAGAAAGAAATACTCAGACTCCAATGATTAGAGCAAAGTTTTTTCTTTTACTGAAATTCAAAGTGGAAGCTACAGGTACAATTCTGAATCTAAAGAATTTGGCGTGCAGATCACATATACAAAGGGATGGAATTGTTCCCACCCCCCAAAGTCCAAAAGACTCTTCCAATTAAAAGTTCTGAATATGATCGTGTGGGCATCTTCAGGTGGTGATGAGGCCTCTGTCCGTTGACCTTGACATATTTTGATAAAATTTCGCAGCTGCGCAAAGGAAAGAAAAAGCTAGGCAAGGAAATAGAAACTTAAGAACAGGAATTTATACTCCCCCTCCTCCTTCTCATTTACAGCACAGGAATGTAACACCTCCAGCTTTCTTCCCCTCCAATTCCCCCCTCCCCCCACCCCGTTACTAATGACAGCCGAGAGATGGAGAGCAGTGAGAAAGATGCATAGCCGTAGAAAAGATGTAGAAGAGATCTTGAAGGCTGACATAACACTACAGTTGAGCTCAGGTACTATGATTTATGAATACAGTTTAACAGAGTTGGAAGGGACCATGGAGATCTCCTACTCCCAATCCCCTGCTCAAGCAGAAATCCTATACCCATGATGGTGATGTCAGTGTTCCAGCAAACCTCCATTCCAATCAGTAACTCTGACACAGACGTCATCTCAAAAGTACCTTTATTAGAATAGCACCTGGCACATCTGTGGAATCTCGAAACTAAAATCCTCCCGGACTTCCCACAATGTCCCAAACTACAAGCCATCCCCTTTTCCCTCATCATCTCATCACATGAACCAATCCCAAAGTAAGTTCCTTTTTGTTCCTGCGCCACACTCCATGACTTTGAACTAACAAAATAATTCTATTTTGTCTACTTAGAGCTACTCAATTAAAATCACCCCCCTCCCACTTTCCTCAAGCTATGTGGCAGCGTTGAATAAAGTTTCCAAAACTGACAGGTGAACCTATGGCACGCGTGCCGGAAGTAGCACGCAGAGCCATCTCTGTGGGCATGCAAGCCGTTGCCCCAGCTCAGTTCCACTGCGCATGCGCACATGCCTCCCGCCAGCCAGCTGATTTTCAGGTATCTGCCACGCATGCATGGGGGGTGGGGCGCATGTGGGAGATGCATGTACATGTGCAGGGGGGCGGGGGGAGCACAGAGGGATCCCATGCGCATGCTCAGGGAGGGTGGGGGCATGGGGGTCACACGTGCATTGCATTATGGGTGCAGGCACACATGCATGCTCTCTTGTGTGCATGTACAGACTTTTGGCACACAATGACAAAAAGGTTAGCCATCACTGCCCTCTACCATTCTGGACAAATGGTTGTTCCATCTCTTCTTAAAAAACTCCAGGGCTGGACCACTCACAACTTCTGAAGGCAAGCCTTTCCACTGATTAATTGTTCTTACTATCAGGAAATTTGAGCCTTAGTTCAAAGTCGCATCTCTCTTTGGTCATTTTCATTCATTACTTCTTGTTGCCCTCTTGTTGCTCTGTAGAATAGGTTATCCCCCTCTTCTCTGTGACACCCCTCAAATATTGGAAGACTGCTATCAAGTCACCTTTCTTACTATGATGTGTAAATCTAGCTGACTGTGGGCTTATTCAACATGCTACTTTTAAAGGAAAGTGTGGATCAGTGCAATAACTAAAGTCACATATTAGAATCACCTTCTAATATATGGAGGGGTTTTAATTGCAACCTTATAGAGACAATCTGCAGTTAATAACAGGAGAAATGCTCTGCTTTCCAGCTCAGGGACCCATTTAACTTTAAAAAAAACAAACTTTTCATGGAGAATGCAGAAAGAAGAAACTTAAGACCTGGGTCTTGCTTTGGGTTGAAACAAATCAAGCTTTTGTTTCAGCATCGTATTCAAAAATGCATACATGAACTGGATTTCACGCAGCTTTAGCTCACAGCAGTCAACTGCCATTTCTATCATCACAGCATGCAGTGCTTAAAAAATTATTATATCTTCCTGATTTCAACAAAAAATAATAGTAATAATATAATATGAATGGCTGTTGTAACTGTTATCCTTGGCCATGGTTCCCCTAGTACCAAAACTCTTTTGTAGGGATGTACTTTTCCCAGTACAGTAATTACCAGCATGTAAGATTGTCATGAAATAAAATGAGCATTCCTGGATGTTCTCCTTTCTCCTTTGAAACCACTTTCAAACTGAAAGCATCTAACTGGGTGAAGCCTCTTAGTTGTCCCTTTGGGTTAATATTATTGTCCCATGCTGGCAATTTCTCCATCCTCAACTGCAGAATGTTCAGGTTTTTGGTCATTTTGTTAGCTTTCCTAAGCTAGAAGAGTCAAAGATGGAAACAGTAACAATGGTGGTGATGTATTATATTATGCCTTTGTTTTTATTTTATTTTATTTATTTCCACCTTTATTATTTTTACAAATAACCCAAGGCAGTGAACATATCCAACACACCTTTCTTCTCCTAATTTCCCACAACAACAACAACCCTGTGAGGTAGGTTGGTTGAGAGAGTTTAACTGGCCCAAAGTCAGTTGGCTTTCAAGGCTAAGGTAGGACTTGAACTCACATTCTCCTACTTTCCAGCCTAATGCTGCAACCATTAGACCAAATTGGCTCTAAAAATTTTACAATTTTAACATAAGCTGTTACTTTGGGGTCCTTTTGGGAGGTGAAGGTTGGCACACATTTGAGAAATGAATTAGTGACTGAGTGAATGTGTATGTGTAATTATTTATATAGATTTAAAGAATACCTGATTTCCAATGACTCTGCATACAGAGCACAGTTGTCATAATCGTATCTCGATGCAAGTAAAGATAGAACTTCTAATCCAATGCATCTGAAGGCCATCAAGCCTTATGATCTCATTAAAAATGTAGTGAGGCGATTGTTCTCCCAAAGATAAACTTTGTCACTGTAATACTATTTTTTACCTCTCCTGAGTAATGTATCACCCAGAAAACTTTCTGCCTTGAACTGTCAAGGCTGCCAAATGCTAGCCTAACTTGCAAAGGGATAGGGACCAAACATCAATCTTGTCAAGTGCCATCCCATTAGAAAGCTTCCTTGATGATAATGCAGGTGTCTGGAATTTTTAAGTTACTGTCAGAAATTCAAGAGCAGCCTAGCCAATAAATATAACAGTAACAGGCTATTTCAGAGAACTTTGCAAATTGCTAACTTTCCAGTGAGTTATCATTGCCAGAGTGCAACATTTAAGCATGTTTTTGCTGGTTTTAAGATGTTGATATGTATTTTAAAAGAGCAGATTTTTGACTTACAACAGTTCTTTTAGTGATCGTTCAAAGTTACAGCACTGAAAACAAGTTACTTATGACTGTTTTTCACACGATTGTTGCAACATCCTCTGGTCTTGTGATCAAAATTCTGATGCTTGACAAGTGCCCTGCAAAGTCATGTGATCACTTTTTGCAACCTTCTGACAAGCAAAGTCAATGGGGTAGATTCATTTAACAATCGTGTTTCTAACTTAACAATAGCAGTGATTCCCTTAGGAACTGTGGCAAGGAAAGTGTTAAAATGGGGCAAAACTCATTTAACAAATGTCTCACTTAGCAACAGAAATTTTGGACTCAATTGTGGTCACAAGTCAAGGACTGTCTGTATTTTATCCTCTAACTAAAATTGAGCAAAGGTGAGAGAACATCACTGCACATGCAACAAAAATAGCAAATATCAAAAGAAAAAAAAATCAAAAGTGCATGTAATTGCACGGAGCTAGTTAGTGTATGTTTTGCATGGAGAAAGCTCAACTGTCAGCCCTTCAGATTTCAATCTGTTATATCTACCAGCTAAAATGAGAAAGAAGTTTCACTCCTTGAAAATTGCTTCCAATGTTTGCGTAGTGTTTATGATTTCTGTGACAGCACTGTCTGAAATTAATGTGATTTATATCATAAAGCCATTTTTATGGAAATATTTTAATTACAAATAAAAATATAATGTCATTTAGCCAACGTGATTTATTATCATAAAAGTAGGTATGCAAAATTTAGAACTATAAACCAGCAAAATAAAAAAATAAAAGTATGAAAAATTGAAATATTGGATTTCTCCCCCCCACTCCGCTACAATGTTTATTTCTTTTTCCCCCCACAAATATGTTTATTGTTCTATCCTAAGATTCTTAACAGAAGTTTCTGGATTTCTTTCAGACAGATCAAACTTTAAAATGAAGAAGGTAAATAGAGTAGAAATGCTATAAATATCATATATTTATATATTATCCTATATACCAGTGGTGGCTAACCTTTTTCAGCTCCTATGCCAATAATTGTGCGCATGTTCGCTTGCGTGCGCTTGTGTGCCAACACCCAGAAGGCAATGCGTGCTGGCCCCCCCATGCCCCCTGCACATGCGCGCGTGATCCCCCCTCACGCGCCGCACATCTGCGCATGTGCACACAACCCCCTCACGTGCAACACATCTCTGTGCATGCGTGCGCATCTCCAATTCACCTCCCCTCCACCCCCTGCACATGCACGCCAGATACCCGACAAATCAGCTGTTGAGCAGTGGCGCGCATGCACAGTGGGGCTCTTCTAGGCAACCTCTCACAGGCCGGGGGAAATGGCTCTGTGTGCCACTTCTGGCATGTGTGGCATAGGTTCGCCAACACGGCTATATACCATCATATTTTAGTATATTTTCTGTTTCATTTATAAATGCTAAAGTTCAAATAGAATTTTCAAAATCACTATAATTATTGAAAGGCCTCCCTCCCCCCTTTCCATTGTCCCATTAGATTTCAGTCCCTTCCACAGAAGGATGGTATCTTTCATTTGTGGAAGTGATCCTTTGGAAATTATATTGGGCAGAAGTCCTTAGAAACAAGTTTGGGAGCATGTAATTTTTTTTTTATATCCACCTTTTCTCCAGGTCTACAAGTTCCTTAACTATTCCTTTTTCTCTGTAACTATTCCTTTTTCTCTCTTAGAGAGACAACAAAGGCTAAGATTAGCCTTGAGAGACTGATTATTCAGTCAATAGCTTTCATGGCTATGGGTGGGGCCTTCACATTCCTAGTTCAACATCTTAATTAGTAGATGAGATTAGCTCTCTTCTCTCTCTGGTCATGTAATGTCCATTTACATCGAATTAGCCACTGCAGTAAGATGGCTCTAGAGCAGGGATCCCCAACCACCGGGCCCCGGACCGGTACCGGTCCGTGGATCATTTTCTACTGGGCCGCCGGTTTGCTGGGCACCACCATCTTGTTTCGACAGACATGATATTCTTCGGAATTCTGATTTTTGGGGGGAATCAGCCCCACGCCCCCTTCCCACCCCTTTCTTCTCCTCCTTCCCCTCCCCTCGGAGGCCCCCTGAGTCAGGAGTTGCTACTGCCCGGTGCGGCTCCATGCGGCTCCAGTCCCGCATTGCCTCGGGAAGGGAAAGGCAAAAAGGAAGAGCCGCGGCGGTGCTTTGCAAAGAGGACTGGCGAAGGCGAAGAGGTTTTGCAAACGATTCCTGGCCGCCCAGATGTAAATAAACGTTTTTTGCCCGGGAAGCCCATTCTCATGAGTTTAAAAGGCTCATGTAATAATACGCCTTTCTCTCTCCCCCCACACCCCCAATGGGCCGCGCTTCAACAACTCCTCAGGCCGCTCTTGCTCTTTCAAAAGTGTGAGGCGGGAGTCAGTTGCAGGAAAAACCAAGCCAAGGAGCGAGGACACAAGTCTCAACCACAAGGCTAGTGGCGGGTGGAGTGGGGGGGGAAAGAAGACTATTATTCCTGTTATTCTCGTGCTGTGGGGATAGTGAGTGGGTGTTTGAGTGGGTGTTCTATGTGTGGGCGTGTGCGCGCGCTGATGCCAGGCGAGAGCTGCCTTTGGGGTTATAGAGCCACCGCCTCTCGCCGAACTACCTGCGCCAGATGCAAAAAAGTTCTCCGTGGGGAGGAAAGTGGACCCACGTCACGCCCCGGGTCTCTTCTCCCCCCCTCCCCCCCAGCTGTCAGGTGCCTGCGCGATCAGCCCGGAGGAGCCCTGCTGCCTTTAGCCCGCAGCTCAGAGGATCTCATGCAGGGGGGGCAAGGAAGAGCCCGAAAGCACCAGGTGAGGCTTCCGTGCAGGGAGGGGTTGCTGGGGAATACCTGGAGGGGAGGTGTGGGGGGAGAGGAAATGCCTTGTCATGCGTGCTGATGCCGGTACCGGGCCACGGATCATTTTGTGATGCCGATACCGGGCCGTGGCACAAAACAGGTTGGGGGCCACTGCTCTAGAGTATACAGATCTCTGATGTAAACTAGCCGAACTCTTGTGAAACTCTTAGATTCTAAGAGAAACCAATGGCACCTCAGCATGTAATCGCAGTATACAATTAATAAAAAATGAGTCATCATCTAAAGTACTTTTGAACTCAGTATGACCTAGGTAAAAAGTAGAAGATTAAAACAAATTTGGAGTACCCAAGGGAAGTCATACTTGGTTCATTATGTGTCTGCCTCATTCATTTTATAAAATCTTTTGGATCAGGGCTCTCAGATAAATGAACAGAAGGGCTTAAGTATAAGACATGAATTGGCTGTTCATGCTTGAGGTGCTTCCTGTAGGATTTTGCCCAGAGAATGGTTCAATTTTGTGCATACTGGGTAAACTTCT
This sequence comes from Notechis scutatus, assembly GCF_049901735.1. NCBI lineage: Eukaryota > Metazoa > Chordata > Lepidosauria > Squamata > Elapidae > Notechis > Notechis scutatus. The sequence continues at coordinate 305,351,663 of NC_142009.1, forward strand.
TTTCAGATATTTGTGCACAATATCTTCTCTAACTTTAGGGATGTTATCCATCTAAATTGTATGAAATTAGCTAAAATAAAATCTGAAATGAAAACAAATTCAAAAAAGATAGTAAGATAGGACAAAGCAACTGAAAATAGAAATCATATGGATATGACCTTTCAAATGAGGAAAAAAGAAATCAGGATCTCCGAACTGGAGAAAAGAAATGTTTGACTTGTTCTGGAGAAGCAATGCCAGAGATAATGTCTGCAGAGCCATGACATTATTTCTATTAGTGAATTTTGAATGAAATGTTGTTATAAAAAGAACATTATGTTTTCATTTTTTCAAAAGAAAATTAAACAACCTCTAGAAGACAGTTGAAATATTCCAGAAAATAAATTATGAATCTGCCATTAGTACTACTATTAGACTGAGTACAACTTAGTTATATTGACCATTTTTCTAGCCGTAATCTCTCTGGGTTTTATTAATAAATATCTTTCCCTGAGGAAAAAAAATGACATGAAGGAAATGTGAATGCCAGGGTTATTGAGTGGAGGGGGGCTGGGGAGAGAAACACATCATTATTCACTATCGGACCATTACAAATATAGTAATTATTCACATAGAATTGGACACATCAAAGGCACTTTTTCAGTGCTATTCTAATTTTGAATGGTCACTAAACAAATCATTGTAAGTTAAGAATACCTATATTGCCGTACTGCAACTCTTGTCTTTGGGATTCATGTCTTTTAGATAATTCTAACAGCTTCAGATAATTGGGCAGTATGAAAGCATTGCAGAAAAGGTACTTTTGCCAGGATCTTAGAAAAACAAGAATATACAATAAAAAAGAAAAGTGTACTGTATAAACAGAAAATTATTTGTAATTATTATGAATTGTAGGGATGTACTGTTGCGCAGGAAGAATGAAGTGAAACATGCCATCCAATGACCCTATTGGGTTTGTCTATGCATATAGAAAATATGAATGATATATAAGAGGAAAAATTTGACAATACAATTTTGATCATTAAAACCAAGATGAGAAAATTTGTTGCTTCAGTCAGAGTACTATCATTGGCCTTACTGCCTTGAGCTGTTGAGTTTCAATATATTCTATCTAGATAGCACACGCAGCATTATTGGTGCAAAGTGCCTCAGAAATTTTACTTGTATTATGTTTTGTAAAAATCCAAATAAAAATTTTATAATAAAAATAAAAGAAATTGCCCGGAAAATAATTAGTTCAGTTATTAAAGAGAAGAGGATATTCTCTTCTGGAGAGAAGCAACCTAAAACCTAGAACTGTCAGTTAGAACAATTAATCAATGGATTGACTTGCCTACAAAAGTTGTGGGTATCCAACACTGTAGGTTTTTAAGAAGAGATTGAACTACTATTTCTCTAAAATGGTGTAGGGTTTCTTGCCTGAGCAGGGGGTTGGACTAGAAGACCTCCAAGGTCCTTTCCAACTCTGTTATTCTGCAGTTCTGTTACAGTATATAACTGATTCACTTAAAGTAACTTCTGCTCTTACCATCAACAAATGGTGCTGAATTGTCAAATAACTGAACATCCTGTTTAAAAATATGGACTCACTAAATAGAAATTGCAAACATTTGTATCTGCAAGCTAGACTCCAAACAGCAGTAAAAACCAACCATTTATAGTACAATCTAGATTTTCCTACATTCAGAAAGCAAAAACTCAAATTTTGTGGATTACCTTTCTGAAAATTCCTGATAAGCTGTTTGAACCAGCCAGCTGGGACGGAATAATATATTATTCATTGCAAATTATAATGTAAAGCAAAACAATATTTATAAATAGTTCCCTAAGATCTCCATATTTTTTCCTTTCCTTATATGCACATTTATCTTTCATGCACCTAAATAATGAGTTATTGTGAGTGTAATACCTATCAAAAAACAACACAAAAATGTGAGAACTTAAATAGAAAATCTCATAAGATGTATTTTTAAAACAGGGATTGCAAAAGTGCATAGATAATACTGCTTTTCACCACAGTTAAAAAAAGAGATCAGTTAGTATAGAACTGATGAAATTAAGATAAAAATATCAAGTGCTCCAAATTTCAATGTTCAAAAGCCCAGCTTTTAAATATGCAACAAGAAATTATTATGAGTTACAATGGAAAAGATGCTGTAACAGGCATTTCAATGAAGTGGTGCAAAGTAGAATTCATAACTGACAGCCAGGAGATAATTCTATGAAGGAAGATGTTAAAAAGCAAGAGACTGTTAATAAAGGGTTTTGCAGTGCGATACATCAGAATGTAAAATTAACTCTAAAAATATTTAATGTCAGCATCTCTACGGGATATAAACATCAAAGCTACATGTGGCATCATGTGCTGTGCGTTCTACAGAGGCAAGCTGAAATGAATAATGGCATTCATAGACCTTCTCACACATGGAACTGGCAATTGTATACAAGTAATCCTTGACTTATAACTGGATGTTTACTGAACAATTAAAGTTGTGAAGAAACACTCATGGCTATTGTGTTTCTCACAAAATAAGGCTGGGCCTTATTTTTTTTTGATCCCCCCAAAAACAGCTAGGCCGTCTTTTCGGGGGTGACTTAATTTTCTCCCCCACCTAGAGCGGCCCATACGCACGTACCTCTCCATGAGGCCGCTTCTATCAGCCGACGAAAGCTCCCTTAAGACAGAGTCCCCAGCCGCTTCGGGGCGTGGCGTGGCTGCCCGTGTCCCCTCACCATTAGGCAGTGTCTTTCGGGCGATGGAAGCTCCCCAAGGGCAGTCACCAGCCACTTCGATCGGCTGGTAGAAGCGGCCTCAGCCACAAATGGGGGGAAGGGTTGGGGTGGGTGGGGAGAAAACTTGCCTTTAGGAGTGCCCTGCAGGTAGCCTAGGCTAGAATACCCCAATCTACCGATAGAACATCAGCCGATAGAAGCTCCCTGAAGGCAGAGTCCCCAGCTGCTTTGGGGCGAGGTGTGGCTGCCCATGTCCCCTCACCATTAGGCAGTGTCTTTCGGGCGATGGAAGCTCCCCAAGGGCAGTCACCAGCCACTTTGATTGGCCGGTAGAAGTGGCCTCGGGGCGAGCACACACACACACACTCCCCTCACCAAGAGGCCGCTTCTATCGTCCGACGAAAGCTCCCTTGAAGGCAGAGTCCCCAGCCGTTTCAGGGCAAGGCGTGCCTATGCATCAGGTTCCCAACTGCAAACTCAATGCAACTACAAACTCAATGCAATGTACATATGCTGTTGTCAGAATAAATATCAGACGACCCCAAGATTCCTGCTGTATTTCTGCTTCCTGAGCCAGCCACTCTTCTTTGTCCCCTCAGATAGCCCTATTCCCCCTCACCTTGATTTCCCACTGCAACCATTTGGATCGCTGGAGGGTCACTAAAGAAGCTTTTGTCTTCTCCTGTCCCACTCTTTTAAACTTCTCTCTGCAGCCTTGGAAATCCTCTCCTGGGGACTCCATCCAAGCTCCAACCCTGCTTAGTTTCCATCCTAGACAAGCCCCCTCCCAGGTGCACTCTGGGAATCCAAGGCTTGTTTCCTCCCCAACTCTGACTTGAGCAGAGCAGGCACGGGGTGGGGGAAGCAGGGAGGGGGCAGAGTGGAGGGGCTCCTGGGTTTTTTGCCTAAGCTGGGTGAAGATCATCCTGGTGGGCCCAAAGGGTAGTCTTTCAGATTGCTTTAATGATTAACAGGACACTTCCCTGAACCCCCAACTCCCTCCAGTGGGGAGGACAGTGTCTTGCTGGGACCGGGAGAGATGCTGGCTGCGTTGCAGGGAAGAAGCACCCCCCCCCCCAAAAAAAAAGCCCCTTGGGGAAACATAAATGAATGAATAAACTCAAAGGGTCTTGGGACAACCCCCCCCCCAGTAAATTGCACCAACAAAAGAGAGGTGGTGGAAGAGCAGGGACCTTCAGGTTCAGAAACTCAGTTAAGCTGCTACTTCTTCCCTCCCTGCCCTCATTTCACGCTGCCTTTGATCACAAAGCAGATCTTAATGATAAACAACCCTTTTGTAACTTGCAGTGGGAAATCGAGGCAGGGGGAATAGGGCTATCTGAGGGGACGAAGAAGAGTGGCTGGCTCAGGAAGCAGAAATGCAGAATCTTGGGGTCATCTGATATTTATTCTGACAACAGTATATGTACATTGCATTGAGTTTGCAGTTGCATTGAGTTTGCAGTTGCATTGAGTTTGCAGTTGGGAACCTGATGCATAGGCACGCCATGCCCAAAAGTGGCTGGGGACTCTGCCTTCGGGGAGCTTTCGTCGGCCGATAGAAGTGGCCTCATGGCAAGGGGAGTATGCGTGTGCACTTGTCCCGAGGCCGCTTCTACCGGCCGATCGAAGTGGCTGGTGACTGCCCTTGGGGAGCTTCCATCGCCCGAAAGACACTGCCTAATGGCGAGGGGACATGGGCAGCCACACCTCGCCCCGAAGCGGCTGGGGACTCTGCCTTCAGGGAGCTTCTATCGGCTGATGTTCTATCGGTAGATTGGGGTATTCTAGCCTAGGCTACCTGCAGGGCACTCCTAAAGGCAAGTTTTCTCCCCACCCACCCCCACCCTTCCCCCCATTTCTCTTCACCTCGTGTAGTTCTAACGAACAATGTGAGAAATGGCGGGGAAACGCATGGTTTAAATAGGCCTAAATTTTGGGGGTGGGGCTTAATTTCACCTCATGCCTAGAAATAATGCTGGGCCTTCCTATTGGTGGAGGCCGTATTGTTGGAGAAACACGGTACTTACAATCTTGATTCAAAGTTTCGATGACCATCCTCCCACCTTGCATTCACATTATGCCATTTGGGGCACCTAGCAACTAGTTTTCATTTACAGGTGAAACTTGGAAAATTAGAATATCATGCAAAAGTTCATTTATTTCAGTAATGCAACTTAAAAGGTGAAATTAATATATGAGATAGACTCATTACATGCAAAGCAAGATAGTTCAAGCTGTGATTTGTCATAATTGTGATGATGATGGCTTACAGCTCATGAAAACCCCAAATCCACAATCTCAGAAAATTAGAATATTACATGCAATCAATAAAACAAGGATTGTACATAGAACAATATCAGACCTCTGAAAAGTATAAGCATGCATATGTACTCAGTACTTGGTTTGGGCCCCTTTTGCAGCAATTACTGCCTCAATGCGGCGTGGCATGGAAGCTATCAGCCTGTGGCACTGCTAAGGTGTTATGGAAGACTAGGATGCTTCAATAGTGGCCTTCAGCTCTTCTGCATTGTTCGGTCTCATGTCTCTCATCTTTCTCTTGGCAATGCCCCATAGATTCTCTATGGGGTTCAGGTCAGGCGAGTTTGCTGGCCAATCAAGCACAGTAATCCCATGGTCATTGAACCAGGTTTTGGTGCTTTTGGCAGTGTGGGCAGGTGCCAAGTCCTGCTGGAAAATGAAGTCAGCATCCCCATAAAGCTCGTCTGCAGAAGGAAGCATGAAGTGCTCCAAAATCTCCTGGTAGACAGCTGCGTTGACCCTGGACTTAATGAAGCATAGTGGATGACATGGCTCCCCAAATCAACACAGACTGTGGAAACTTCACACTGGACTTACAGTGTGTGCCTCTCCATTCTTCCTCCAGATTCTGGGTCCTCGGTTTCCAAATGAGATGCAAAAGTTGCTCTCATCAAAACAGAGGACTTTGGACCACTGAGCAACAGACCAGTTCTGTTTTTCTTTAGCCCATGTAAGATGCTTCTGACATTGTTTGTTATTCAGGAGCGGCTTGACAAGAGGAATACGACATTTGAAGCCCATGTCCAGGATCCGTCTGTGTGTGGTGGCTCTTGATGCATTGACTCCAGCCTCAGTCCACTCCTTGTGAAAGTCCCCATCACTTTTGAATGGTCTTTTCCTGACAATCCTCTCCAGGCTGCGGTCATCTCTGATGCTTGTGCACCTTTGTTGAGGCAATTCCCCGTTAGGAGAATGAGCGCATACAGGGAGACGTATTTTGAGAGTAGTGTTTGAATAATACACATACAGCACACAGATACACTGTACAGTAAATGTAGGGTTTTACTTTCAATAAAGGTTTAAGCAAAGTTCAAAATAGGCAGTCCAAAGTCATTCACAGGTTAAATCAGTCAGTTTTCAATCCAGGGATAATTCAATAACAGAGTCCAGTGTCAAAAACAGTTCAGTAACAGACTTACATTAAATCCAGGAATATCAGTCAATTAGGAAAAATGGAGGAACGGCAATACTTTCCAACAGAAGGAAACAGAGACTGACTCACACTCTCTTCTGAGACTAAGACTAAAACAACCCAGGTTTCTGGCTCCATCTTATGGCCGTTTGAAAAACCACACCCAATTGCAGTTTTTGCAATCTCTTAAAGATACAGTTTTAAAATGTCTATCCTGGTTTATATATTTCTAACCCAAATAGCTGTTAGGTGACTCATATTCCCAACAACCTTTTTCTCCCACACTTTTCCCTTCCACATAACTTTCTATTAATGGGCTTTGATACAGCACTTTGGGCACATCCAACTTCTTTTGCAATTACCTTTTGAGGCTTTCCCTCCTTATGGAGGGTGTCAATGATGGTTTTCTGCACAACTGTTAGGTCAGCAGTCTTTCCCATGATTGTGATTCCTACTGAACCAGACTGAGAGACCATTTAAAGGCTCAGGAACCCTTTGCAGGTGTTATGGCTTAATTAGCTTATTAGAGTGGGACACTTTGAGCCTAGAATATTGAACCTTTTCACAATATTCTAATTTTCTGAGAATGTGGATTTCGGGTTTTCATGAGCTGTAAGCCATAATCATCTCAATTATGACACATCACAGCTTGAACTATCTTGCTTTGCATGTATTGAGTCTATCTCATATATTAGGTTCACCTTTTAAGTTGCATCACTGAAATAAATGAACTTTTGCACGATATTCTAATTTTTTGAGTTTCACCTGTATGGCCGTTTGCACCATCCAGCCGTCAGATCATTTTTTGCCATAAACCAATATTTGCTTCTGGTCTCCAGCAAAAAACACGCATTGCAGGCCATGGATTTATTTAACAACACTGTGGAACTCACTATACAACCACTGCATTTGCTTAGTGACCAGTGCATAAAAGAAAGTCATAAAATTGAGTGCGGTTAGAGCGTGATCCACTTAATGACCGACATGATGTATGACCATAATTCCAGGCTCAATTGTGCTGGTAAATCAAGGACTACCTGTGGAGCATTATTTCATGTGTAACTAGATTTTCTTTTAAGATGCTCAAGCATCTTTTACCTACCAACACTTCTTGCATTAAGATAAAAGGGGATTTGTGTGGATGGAAGGATGGGAAGTCTTCAGTTGAATGTAGATGCACCACCCATCTGTCATTTGATGAAGGGGTATTAACAGTTCCACAGGACAGGTTCATTTCACATAAGTAAATGGGATTGGGATTTTCAGCTTTTTATATATATTTCTATCTTTTAGTTCTGAGAACTTGTATTCTCTCAAAATGGCTGCCATGGAGACTGTGACTCCAAAGGAAAGACTTTGACAGAACATAATTTTTTTGAAAAAAACTTAAAAGACAGATAAAATGTTTAGAAAAAAGGAATGTATTCTCTATACTGAATGACAACTGAGTCACATCAGTACCAGTAAACAAATACAGAGGGATAGAATAGAAAGATATGAAAATACAGTAAAATTGGACTAGGAAGAATATAATATAAAGAGCTTATAGAATATAGAAAGCTAAAAAGAATATAGTTATATGATTAAGATTAATTTCTGAACTACTTGAAGGCATTTATAATTTAAAACTCCCTTTTTTAGTAAGTTTTCCTTTTCTACCATAATCCTGCCTAGCCACTGAAGGGAGATACAAAAATTAAATGTCCAAATCTCTAATGCTTTGTGCCTATTGAATCTGGGTGAATCTAATTGTGGATAGTACAAATAAGAACCAATAGTAGATAACATTTGTAGTTCTGGGTGGTCCTTAGTGCTCTCTGAACCTGGTGGTTTTTTTGTAGATATTTCATTACCAACCTAGGTAACATCATCACTGCTATGGAGGATAAAGAAATTCCAATTCCCAGTGTAGCTCTGCCACAACAAAATGCCTACCACCCATATAAATACTTCCAGGCTAGATTCACACTTTGTCTGGAAACCAGCATTTTTTTCCCTAATTCCTGGGTTGCTTTTAATCATTGGATATCTATCACTGGGTTGATAACCACTAAACATTCCTTTGCCCAGAAAAGATATAATTGAAGCCTAAGGCTTTTTAAAAATGTAATTACAGTATGTCAAAACAAAGGAATTTAAAGAAGGCTTATTTCCCAGTCTTTTGAAGTCATCTGAAAGCCATTGGGGCTGAAGACTGGGGCTAAGAATCTAAACAAGCAAGCAAGCGGCGTATCAAGCATAGCTTGTACAGTTCATGAAAATTTGAATACTGAATGCGGGTATGCTTTTGCATGTCTATTTTTGTGCCTGGTTATGTGTGAGATACAAACAAACATGCAAAACACTTCAACATTTTATAACAAAATACCTCAAATTATAAGTTATTCATTATTTTTTGAGTCGAAGAAGTTGAATGTAGAGAATGGCACTCTTAACGCAATGAGTCATTCACTCTCAAGTTCAGAAACAGACTTGTGATGTTGTACATTGAAATAATAGCAATTGCCACCCCCACAAACAGGAGGAGACTTGGAGAAATAAAGAGAGGTTTGCACTGTTATGTTACTTGTGGGAGATGCACACAAAGTCCCTTAAGGAAATAATTGGCACGTTTGCAAAGCTAACAAGCACCAACTAGAAAAGGGTACACAGGGGAGGAAGGGAGGGGATTAATATTTATTGCTAATGAGAAGTCTGTGTTAAGGAACATAGAAGTGGGAACCACAAATGGCTGCTAATATAACAGGACAAAAAAAAAGATGTCATTCCAAAGACAGAAGGAAATACTTTCCTCCTTTTTATAAAGCTGGCAAATATAAATATTAACAAAGTTACAAAGGCCTCAAAAAATTTTCTTACAAATTCACAGACAGTGACTAAATATTTAAAATCACATATTAAAGTATAAAAGGAAACTATCCCTGCTTCTCATCTTAATGTAAGATTTATCTTCAGCTTGCCATTTAATGAAGATAATCCTTCTTCATGCATCTGGTGAAACAAACTGAGCCCATAAAAGGCTAGCTAGCCTTTAAAGTCTTATAAGATTTTTGGCTGTATAAAACTCAGCTGCATGAATGACTGCAATGCTCATTCTGAAAACATATCCTTGCTCACATGAGTACCATCATGGGAGAGTTAACAACATGTGATGGATAGCAGATGTAAATCTAAATCCTAGTACCAGCACACAGATCTGTTGGAAGCACCTCAGGACACGGCATGAGAAGTAATGTGAAGCTTTTATTGAAATCACGCCATGAATTCGGTGAAAAACATCCCTTCAGTTTTCAGTCTTGCCGACTTGCTCCTGAAATGCATGCCCAATTGAAATCAAAGCGCTTTTTTTCTGGGTCTGAAGCAACCAATGAATAGCCTGGGTCCAGTGTGCCAGTTTTGTTCTGGTATCATATAGCGGATTCCATGCAAAAAATTAGAACAAAGTCAGCCCCCCTGAAGCTCATTTAAGGTCTTAACGTTTATTCCAGTGGTAACCTAGAGACTGTGCAGGACAGACATTTCTATTTCACAATTAAAACAAAATGGATATGGAGAAATCTTTTTTAAAGAGTGCTAGAAGAACAGATGGCTATTCAAAATGCTAGGCTTTCAGTGGGGGAGGGGAAAGGGGGAGGGGCATTAACTGCTTTAATTTAAGCTGCATAATTTATACCCAATCTGCCGGAAGGTTGAACCTGGGACTTTCTGCGTGCAAGTTGTGTGCTTGCTTTTTCATTCAGCTCTGTCCCTTTCCCTGTTAAGACTTCCAGGGTGATGAAGAGGCTGGGCCTAACAGCTTGCAAGGTGGGAACTAAAGGTAATAAGAGGAAAAAGTTACACAGAATGACATACAGTTTAAAATTCTACAGAGTTTGCTATGACTCATTTCTTTTCAGAACTGAACATGACAAACCACTGAGGCAAATGATTAGCACAAGGCTATTTTTAGAAGTTCTCCTGTTCAGAATTGAATGGCACAGATCAAACTACGCAAGCAGTTGCTTTTTGGTAATGAGCGTACAGCCAGTTTTCATGGGAACATGTGGAATATTTGTTGCAGTGAAGCACTATCGTGCAAAAGCTCTACCTTTTGCTTTGATTTCCGTAAATTATTTCAGTGCCAGAATTTTTAGTCTTATGTGATTAAATAATTTGACATTTCTCCTCCTACGACGTGCATATATACAACAGACAATCCTGCTCATCAGAAGCCCTATCCTAAAAGTTAACTATATGAAGATTAGTCAAGTTGCTTTCCACCCTTCTGAGCACTGCCTTTTAAAGCCACCTTTGCAGGTTTTCATTTGGTTTTGTTTGGTTCAAGGAAACAAGTTGATACAAATATGAATTGTAAACTCTCCTTCAAAGCTTGGAATTCTAATAGAGCCAAGAGTTGAAAAGAAGTCTGATCCCTGTATCTTTTATCCTTCCGTGATGACATTTTATGTGCATTTGGAAAGTTGATTGCTTCCTGGTGGAGAACTGTGTTGACAAGACCCTGAAAGTGATGAAATCAGAGGTACTAAGCATCCAACAATGCCTTGCATTAAGAGATTAGCAAATAGCTAGTGATTATGGAAGTCTACCTGGCATCTTTCCAAGGGCTGTAGAAGCAAACTGAATACTCTCTACTAGACAAGTAATTCCAAGTAATTTGATCTTCTGGCTGCAAACTTCATTGCAAGCTTTTTGTTTTAAAGATCTCTGTTGTACAGAATCCTCAGGACACAGGGATTCTCTACTAGTAGATGTCTCTCACAGGAAACATATTATTTGACCTGCTCATAGACTGCTCCATAAGGTATCAAACCCTCCTTTGTATCTCCTTCCACTCACCATCCCCACCTGAAAAAGCATAATATTTCTAAATGAGCTTCCCATGCCTTCAGATGTCTCTGTAATCTTTCAACACATAGAGACAGAATGTTGGTCATGTGAATAAAAGGACATTTGCCAGAACCTCCTCTGATTTCCTTTTGTGTTGTTACAGTTACTCTTGATATATATCTGTCAATTTATTTTTTTAAGATCTTCTCCCTGCACAGACAGAGATATCTTTGACTAACAAGCAAATTCTTTTCATTTTTAGATTTGACTTATTCATTTTTTTTTTCATTATTCCATTATTTCTTTTATTGGTTCAAAAAATGTCAATAATTACATGACATTGTAATGCTACAAGCAGAAAACCTATGCAGGTGTAGCACCAACAGTGGTATTATAATACTGTTTAGATATCCAGCAATATAACTCTATGCAAGAAATAATCTGGATCTCTGTGGTTAATACAGAAAGCTGCCCCAAAGCAAGTCAGGTCAATTGACCTTTGATCACAGATCTGTGACCGGTGCGTTTCCCAGAGTCTCTTGTAGAGGAAGTTCCCATAGTTTACTAACGGATTTTAATTAATGGACATGTGAGAGGCTGAATTAATTTGTATCCCGCCTTTATTATTTTTAAAATAACTCAAGGCGGCAAACATCTCCAACACACTTTCCTCCTCCTATGTTTCCCCCCACAACAACAAACTTATCGTTGAATTAAGTGGTCTTGTGGGCCATTAAGTGGACAGAGTCCCAAGTAAGGAGCATGGAGTGTCTCCAGGGGATGGGAGAGACCCTGGGTGGTCCATAGAAACCACACATCATTATCTCTGCTCAGGAACTGAAAATCCTACTGTCAAAATCTAAGCAGGATATTCAGCCCTGAACAGAGAGACATACATGAATGGCCTGCACCAGGGTTCCCAGCCCCTCTCCCTTTCAGGCACTCTTGTACTGTTTATCTTACCACACTAAGAACTGATCAGGGCAGAATATACCAGAACACCTATTCTTCAGGTTTCTGGAGCACAACCAAGACTTAGATGACCATAACTGAGCAGCAAAAATCCAGATAACCATTAAAGAGAAACAATGAGCTGCAGAAAGTTCTAATTTGCAGCTGTTGACTTGCTGCCATCCCTACTACTGTAACTCTAAGCTGGTAGCTCCTGTCCTGTGGAGGCACCCCCCACACACAAAAAAATTTGGCCAACACCAATTCTTGCTTTATCCCCTAATCATAGGATTGCCTAAAGTTCTCATTAAGCAACTATAGCACAAAAGCCCTGATTTACCTTAGTAACTTAACATGATTCTAACAATAGAAGGCACAATATCCATGAATTCCATAAATTTGTTTTAAGAATGTTTTTTTTTTCATTTCTTCTCCCAAAATTTCCTGCTAATTTTTCAAAGGGATGCCAAAATCCCAGTATTAAAGCACTATATACAATCTGAAGCAAATTACCTATCATTGTTATAGCTATTTATTTCAATTTATATTCATTCAATTTATATATCACCCATCTCACTTTTATGTGATTCTAGGTGGCTTAAAATAAAATCCGTAAAATACACAATATAGTGCAAAAATGAAGATAAAACATGTGGTTGCCAGACATTATTCAACTCATCATCCACACAGTCAAGAAATGGGCTTTATCCCACATTCAGGGCCCCAGGTTATTCTTCTGCATCCGATGCTCAGAATCAGTTAAAATGGCATCACTATGCACAAAAGAGAAATATTAGTTGCTTTAGGTTTAGAGGAAACTTCAAGCTTTTCAGAAGTACAAGAGTAAACTACAACAAACTAAAAGGGAGAGTGTTCAGAAATAGATTAGAGACCGCTGAGCAAGCTTAAGGGCCACAGAATTTTCACTGACAATTGTGGAGAGGAATCAGAAAACTAGGGAGGAAACAAGAAGGGAGCAAAAAAGACTGCAATCTTCACTAGAACATTTTGTACTACAATATTTTGATATAGGTTGATACAGGTCTCATTTCTTGTCTTTTTGCAATGCTATCTATTCTTTTCTTTCACAATGCCCTGTAAAATGCAGGTTTAAATGGACCTAGGGCCAAAGAGCTTCCAGTCTAAGCACTAGAGAATTCCTCAGTCAGAGATAGAGCAGGTACTGAGGAATTGAAGAAACTTACAAGATCAAAGAATTTTTCATTCAAACTCTTGCTAAATCTGAGGTCCAGCTGCTAAGCAAAAATCTTAACCTACTAAAAAATACATATTGCTATGTGGTTGAGCATTTTTGTTGCCCATGTGCTTTTCACCTATTACTTATTGTTCCTTCTTATACTCTTCCTTTTGTAACTCATGTAAATTAGGAAAATATAGGCCCAAGAGTACAATGAACCAAAAGTCAGTTACAACAACCCAGTCCATGGTTCCAGACAAACCTATTCATTCAACTCTATTTTTAAAAACACTTTCCTTGCTCAAAAGGAAAAAGAAGGCAGTTTGAAAACATAACTAGTACAGCACAAAACATTAAAATGTAATGTTGCTCCTTAAAAATCATATGCATGTCAATGGAAATTATGAAATTCTTACATATGTACCTTCCCCAGATTGGCGCTTAAGGTGCTGGATTAGGAGTAGAGACTCAAGTCCAAGTCTACCCTCAACATGGGAACTCACTTTGAACCAATCATTCTCTTTCAGCCAAACATATCTCACAGGGCTGTTATTGTGGAATATAAATAGGAGGATACTGTATGTACACTGCCTTGGGATTCTGAATGAAAAGAAGACTGAAAATCAAATATATAGATGTATACTACTATGTTTATCTTTACCTAAATAAGTTCCATTCAACTGAGAGGGACTGGATTATAACAATGCACTAAGATAAACCTAAACAAGCCATGTTATGACTTACTCTGTTATGTGAATCTAGGTTCTGAGAAATTATGCATAAAAAATAAACAGAACATGTAAATTCCAATAACTTTTGAATTCTGATCTTCATTTAAAACCAAAAGGTTCTTCCTCTTAAATTTTATATTAGAACTTAAGATATTTATATCTGGTTTATTACTTCATTATATCAAGGTTTTTCTGAACAAAGTTTATTTAATAAACCATAGTTAGCTGAATGTGCAAAACATATTACACTGAAACCAATAAATATTATGGCTTAGCATGATTTGGGAACTCAGTCTTCATCTCTAAGTGTCAATTCTCTACTTACTAAAAAGCTAGTGGTATTTACAGTAAGTGGAAAGATCCATCCATATGAAAGATTTCAAATTTAAGCTCATGTCCTATTGCTTATTGACTATATCCTGTTGAATATTTAGTAAACAACATTTCCTTTAATCCAAAAACCTGCCATTTAGAGTAGGTGATACAGGACTGTTATGCTCCAATGGTGTAATATATGGCAGAATCATTAATTTTGGGACCACAAACAATCTAGGTTAAAAAAAAGTCAGTAATTTTCATAAGCTTCATAATTTTCTGTAATGCTACTAAGAATGAGTTTAGTAACTGAAAGGAAAAATTACTTGGGAGGATGAGGAAACTGGTAAATTTAAATAGGAAGAGACTTTTACAGTGGTAGATGCAAAAGGAACTAAACTTTTAATACTGTAGCTATATGAAGATACCCTGCGAGTGAAATTAGGCCAGTTTTGGGAGTGGTCTTATGCCAGAAAGGAAAGTAATGCCCCCTTCCAGATCTATAACAGCATGTTCCGTAACCTTTAAACATCTCCAAAGCAATTTATCTTTAAATAAAGTTATTAAATTCAGCATAATATAAAAATCCGCAAGAGTAAGCAACATGTAAGCTTCAATGTTAGAAAATATTCTTAGAATTCTTAGAACAAATTATCTTAGAATGTGGAACACTGCAAACAGCACCTTTGATCACAATGCATGGATAAGTCTGCAATCTCAGAATCTGAGGTTGCAAATCTTCCAAAATTCGACACTCCCCACAATCTTGATATGTACAATTAGATGGGGGGAAAAAAACCAGAAAGCAACTTTTTTTCTTTGGAAACTTTCAACAAAATTTAACAGGAACATTTTGAAATAGGTACCACCTCCTAGAAATTTGCTCCGCACATTTTTCCACCAAAGTAGAAAGCATATTCTTTTGTTCTTCCAAATTGCCTTTCTTGTTTATTTATATGTCACTATTTATTTATTAAATGTGTACAATATACTGCCCAAATGCTTAACAATATTAAAAAAATGGTCTTGTTTTAGTCCCACCATTACTGTAGAAGTCTAGTGTTCTTCTTAATTCTCAGAGTCAGTTTGATCCATTGCGAAGAACAAAAACATGGTTATTTATTAAACAACTAGCATTGGAGAACATGAAAAGCCACCTACCTGAGAAAGAAGTTTGTTATCATCCTCTAGCAGTTTGACTTTTGTTTCAAGTTGTCTGATGTAGTTGGAAGATGAATCTTTAAAGAAGAAAGGGGGGGTAGAGATTAATCTTCAGAAGAGATGATACTTTAAAATCAGGCAAGATAGCTTCACTGCTAGACTTAAGATTTTCTCATGAAAAAAAAAACAAACTAAAAAGAAAGGAACACAAAAACACAGGGAAGTGAAAAAGCCTACCATAACCCAAAGTCTGCATTTGCCACAGAAGAGTGGAAAAAGTAAGGGGCTGGCCCGCATCGCTTTGGCCCGGTCTACCCAATGTGAAGAGGAAACATGCCAGCAGTTTGGGGAGTTGGCCACATCCATCCAGTTGGGCATGTCCACCTGACACCCCTCCCGAGGTCAACCACAACCCTGATGCGGCCCTTAATGAAATTGAGTTTGACACCCCTGTTCTAATACTAGAGAATCTTGTAGATAGAGGATATCTTTTAAGATGTCTCATTGTTGACATCTCTACTGTAGAAGAATTTCAATATGCTCCTTCCAACTCTGTTTGGTCTTTTCTGAATCAATTACTATCTGGTTCAATGGTTTCCTTTAGCATATCAGTTTGTAGTTGGAACCTCCTTCTGGGTTCAGAGATCTTTTGGAAGACTGCTTGTTTTTCTTTTCTGTTTCTATCTTCAGTGTTGTTACATTTATTGTAATATTGTTTTTTGCCTCTTTCTGATAATTTTAATTCTTAAATTTATTTCAGTGATTTGTGGTGGAGGGGAGGGAATTAAACATTGACTTCTTTTTTGTTTTTCTTGGCAAGTTTTATCGTTTGTTCTGACACCCAATTTGTTTTTTTCTATTTCTTCCTTTTTCTTGAGTTCTTTTAAACCCATCCAATTTATTTGATTCATTCCACATTCTTTGGTTCCCAAACAATAAGGTAGAGGACCTCAAATTCCTGATGTTCTCCTTGAAAATGGTAGGTATATGCTTAAAAGCATATCATGTTTTTTTCTTCCACTTTAGCTTAATTAGCTTAATCTAGAAATCATTGGATTGGCTGAAATTGGTAAGGCAGTTTCCTGCTTCATTTCAGTTTCCTAGACAGTATAATTATCCTTTTCCCCTTAATATTTCCAACTTCAGAATTCCAGCCTCCAACTACAAGCAGCTTACTTTGCTTGCATATTCTGTCGATTTCAATCTTAATTTGAAGATAAAATTCCTTCGGTATCAGTCTTTAGAGCAGAAATCTAGATAATTGTCATATTATTCTGAATTCTAATTGATATTATTGTCATTGGTTGCATTCTAGTAAAGTACAGTTCTTGTTATAGTCTTCCTAGTTATGAAGCCATTTTAGAACCTCTTTTGTTTTGTATCAAATTTTGCATTATTTGAAAGATTGCTTTTAGCAATAACAATATTGGTTTTATTCAATTCTGTATTTATTCTGAATGACTTTTGCTATGCTCAGTAAATATCTATTTTATCAGATATTTTAACCAACTATCTATAAATTTAAAAAAGAATAGCCATATTCACCATGAAAAATATATACCCCAAATCATATTTTAAAAAAATTATACACACGCTTTTAAGAAAACAGAACATTTCCTATTTTTTAAAATACTAAAATCATTGCTTACTGATAACTACAAGAACATTTTCCATCCGCATTTATTGATGTACCAAAATATTTATAGCTGCCAATTAAGCAAAGAACAGCTTAGCAGCTCCAATAATGGAAACTACAAGTTACACTCAATCAAACCGCTGCATTGAGACCTTAATTTTCATTTAAATGAAAGAACTATTTAGATCTTTGCATTCCCTCCCATAAGGGAAAGCAAAACATTCGTTGTGACATTCAATTTCACTTAGGCATGTTGTATCAGTATACTATGGCAGGAAAGGAAAACTGAATGAATTATGCTACTGCCAATGCAAATTGCCTAGGGAAAAAAAGTAACCTGGTGCCCTTTATCTGCTTTTCTTCAAGATTAATCTCCAACATCTTGTCAGCATTGTTCATCTGCTACAAATGGTGAATGTATAAAATGGGTGGGTGGGAGGGAGGGAGGAAATTCTACAATAAAAAAAAACCCTTGACGTCTACAATCACAGTGTCCTCATTCACACACCGGACAGAGCCATAGTTAATTTCATCACTATTTCATAAGTAAACTATAATTGGCTTCGTTCACATAACACTGCCAACTCAGGTTACAGATTTCAAACAATTAAGCCAAGTTAGTTCTAGATCCAGCACATAAGCAGTCCTTACCGAATGGCCATTCATTCAGTGACTGTTCAAAATTACAAAAGCAATGAAAAAAATGGTTGGTTATGAATGGTTCTCAAAGCTGCATTGCAGCACTCCCACAGTCACATTATCAAAATTTGGGCACGCTTGGCAGCCAGCGCTGATAGTATTACCTAGTCAGGTAATTAAATGTCTGTAAGCAAACAACCAAGCTCAGAGAGCATCAAGGGCTCCACTGATGCAAATTATGATAAGCATTAATGTAACAGAAAGAAGCATTTGGAATGATAATTATGAGGAGGCTATGATTTAAAAAACCAATTGTGCCTTATTATTGTGAATTTACTCTGAATTATTATAATGTAAAGGTCTAAAAGGGTACAGTTTGCATTAATCTATCCCATTCATTTTTCCCCAGAGGCAAAAGAAACTGAAACAAGTCCAGAACAATGAGATAACATTTGGAAGCAGCTCGGCAGACATCGGATTAATTTACTGGAGTATAAGATGGAGGTAGGTGGCTTTAAGCTTCCTGTAGAGTTGATTTCCTGGTCTTGTTTTCTTAGTGAAGCTGGGGGTATGACTCAATTCACATGTAACTGGACTGGACTGAAAACAAGCCAAGAACATTGCCTCCACAAAGAGTTTATATTCAAGTAGTAGGTTGGTAACCACAGAGTTTACAAGAACAATAGGGGTACATATATATGAAATGGCACCCAGGAAATCGAGCTGGCTGTCAGAGGAGAAATGGAATACTTGTCCCTAACTCAGCTTAGAAAGCAACACATTTCACAGAAATGCAGAGCATGGAACACTCCATCCTTTTTCAAGCCCCCAGGAGGCCACTAAATAGTTTGCAGTCTAATAGCTTTTGTGAGTTTATTTACAAGCTTAGAGGAAACTAAAGTCCCAAATACAATATCAATACTAATGACAAGAAATACATAGTAGAAATAATGAGGAAATATGTAGGAAGCAGAGTGTACACCACAATTTACTCCTGTGTCTTGTCACAGAGCAATCATTTTTTGGAAGCCAAATTGAAAAATCATTATAATTTCTGAAAGAGTTTTATTTCTGGCAGAAATTTTTTGGTGACAAGTTCAAACCTGGTTTCCTTTCACATTTCTCTGATCTCATTAATTACATGTTTTTACATTTATTTGTACAGGGTTGTTGTTGCTGTTGTTGTTGTTGTTTGCTTCTTCAGGTCAATATTGACTCCTAGCAACTGCCTGGAGAAGTCCCTGCAGTTTTCTTGGCAAGATTTCAGAAGTGGTCTGCACTGCCTTCTTCCTAGGGTTGAGAGAAAATGAGGTGGTCCAAAGTCACCCAGTTGGCTTCGTGCCTAAGGCAAGACTAGAATGCAGAGTCTCCCAGTTTCTAGCCTGATGCCTTAACTAGTACACCAAACTGGCTCTCATTTATTCAGCTTACAAAGATCAAAATCATTCAGGCAATGGTATCCCCTGTAGCATTGTATGGAAATGAACGTTGGAAAGCAGCAGAACAGAAACTACTGATATTTTTGAACTTTGGTATTGGAGAAGAGAGGGACGCAGTAGCGCAGTGGCTAAGACACTGAGTTGTCGATCAGAAAGGTTGGCAATTTGGCAGTTCGAATCCCTAGCGCCGTGTATAGGAGTGAGCTCCCATTACTTGTCCCAGCTTCTACCAACCTAGCAGTTCAAAAGCATGTAAAAATGCAAGTAGAAAAATAGGGACCACTTTGGTGGGAAGGAAACAGCATTCCGTGTGCCTTTGCTGTTTAGTCATGCTGGCCACATGACCACGGAGACGTCTTTGGGACAGTGCTGGCTCTTTGGCTTTGTAACGGAGATGAGCATCGGCCCCCAGACCAGGAAATGACTAGCACTTATGTGCGAGGGGAACCTTTGCCTTTATCTATTGGAGAAGATGTCTGGGCATAGTCAAGAAAACAAATAAATGAATCACAGAGCAAATTTACTCAGAGTTTTCACTTGCGGCACAAATAATAAGTCTCAAATTATCACACTTTTGCACATTTTATTTGATATCTTTAGTGTTGGGAAAGGTGGAGAAAAGAGAAGAGAATGATCAACAGCAAAATGAATGGATTCAATGAGAATAGGGTGCATTTCTGGAACAGCCAGATTGGGGATAAATAAAAAATAAATGAATTTAAATGACTGTCTATCAGTAATATATAGAATATCCACAGCCAATATTACAGGATGTTTTGAAAGCTTCAGAGAACTACTATGACCTATAACACTAATTCTGTGCTTAATTACTGTCATAAGTTGAAGACAAAAGCTACACAGGTAGATTTTGATTTAAGATTATTCAGTCAGTGACTGAATGAAAAGTAACTTACAACCGGTCCTCACACTAATGATGACTGCAGCATCCCCAAAGTCATGAGAACATGATTCAGGTGTTTGGCAATCAGCATCTATTTATGATGGTTGCGGCTTCTGAGGACATGTAGTCTATGGAGTAAGGGTTATTTGTTTAATGCTGGTAGTGATTTACTGAACGACCATGGCAAATAAGATTGTAAAATTGGGTATGGTCACGTGATGACTCATTAAATGATCATATCATTTATTGATGGAAACTCCAGTCCCAATTGTGGTTGTAATTGGAGGACAATCTCTGTACATGCTTTCTTTTGTTTTTCTCCTCTCCTTATTTTGTCAACTTTTTGTTATTATGGTATTAAGGTATTTCATAGAAAACAGCCAGCAGCTGTCTTTATTGTTAAATAATCCTTTTTCTTGTTTCTGTTTTTTAAAGAATTGGTAGACTTTAGGAATGGATAAGTCCCATCATCCCCTAGCATTGCTCGCTGTAGCTGAAACTGCTGGCTTATTGGCTAGATCAGTGGTGGGATTCAAAAATTTTTTACTACTGGTTCTGTAGGTGTGGCTTGGTGGGAGTGGCAGGGGAAGGATACTGTAAAATCTCCAGTCAGAGGTGGTATTTGCCAGTTTTCCAAGCTACTCAATATTTCCGCTACCGGTTCTCCAGAACTGGTCAGAACTTGCTGAATACCACCTCTGGGCTAGATGGTAGGAGAGGAACCATTTTCACACCTATAAGATATTTTATGTGATCACATAGAGCACAGGAACTTGGAAGTTATATTCACACACTGAAAAGCAAAATATAATAACTACTGCTGCTGTTCCTAGCTTCTGGCTTAAAAAATCCTTGGCTATTGTTTTTATTTCCCTAGCCTGAGCATCTGGAAAGCTAATGTCTGCTTGTGGGATTGGGATTAAACTCATTAAAGTTTCTTTGTAATTATCATAAATGTATGCAGATTTTAAAATATTCCATCTGTCATGGTGTATAATTTGATGTTATTTTTACTTTTTTTTCAGCTAACAAGTTATTTCCTTATTATTACTGTAGGTAAAGCAAAGGG
The DNA here is from genome assembly GCF_049901735.1 of Notechis scutatus. Classification (NCBI taxonomy): domain Eukaryota; kingdom Metazoa; phylum Chordata; class Lepidosauria; order Squamata; family Elapidae; genus Notechis; species Notechis scutatus. The sequence continues at coordinate 305,372,717 of NC_142009.1, forward strand.
TTATAAATTGTAGTTAATCAGTATATTTTCAATGATGGGGAAATCTAAAGCACTAGAAAGGCTCAGAAAGGCTGTAAATGATTGATAAAACCTGTCCTGTATGTTCTTCTGTATCTGTTTCACAGTCACAACTTTAGAAATGACATCTCCTTCGAGCATTGCAACAGGAATTTTATCAGGCTTCAACTAGAAAAGATTTGACGTGTATACAGTATTACACCAGCTCATGTCAGACAATCACATTTCAGAAAGCTCAAGCTCTGTCTGTGAAGTGTATCCTAGTGACTTATACTACAAAAACTACCTACTCAGTGGATAAAGGAAAAGCAACGCAGCAGGGTGGGGGAACCTGCATCTCTTCAAATACTGCTGAACTGCAATTCTCAGCGTGCTTCAATGTTCACCATGCTGAAAGCAAACAAGTGAATGGAATTCTTTAAGAAAAAGGAGCTTGCAAGGTATTAGTAAGAACACACTATACAATAGTATAAAAATCAACACTGTTGGTTGTAGCAGCAGTGTGTTGCATTATTTAGAAGTAAAGGCAAAAGACAGAGAAGGAGACTTGGAACTGTTCCTAAGGAAACAGAAGATGGGGAAACCCAATTTGTAGTTGGTGGAGTACTTCAATAGTTAAATGTGAAACACCTAATATATCTTGCAAATAGAAAGAGGTAGAAGGCAACTTTTTTTACAATTTACAAATAAAGAAGGTAACTTTGTACAATCATTGTGAGAAGTGACAAATTATATTTAAAAATTCATTAAAATTACAGCCTTTTAAGAGTACTAAAAATGAAAAATGGTTATACTTCAAAAATAGTAAAACAGTATGGAAAACAGATATAGCATGTATTTCCAATTCAAATCTTCTAAAAAATGACAAGACATCAATAATTAAATTACCCCTGTTACTATATGGATCTCTAAGGAACAGTTGAACAGTGAATTAGAATATAGTTATAACGGGAGAACAATTTAAAAATCAATCGGGGGGCGGGGGGAATCAGTTACAGTTGTGCTCATAAGTTTACATACCTTGGCAGAATTTATGATTTCTTGGCCATTTTTCAGAGAATATGAATGATAACACAAAAACTTTTCTTTCACTCATGGTTAGTGGTTGGCTGAAGCCATTTATTATCAATCAACTGTGTTTAGTCTTTTTAAATCATAATGACAACAGAAACTACCCAAATGACCTTGATCAAAAGTTTACATACCCCAGTTCTTAATACGGTGTATTGCCCCCTTTAACATCAATGACAGCTTGAAGTCTTTTGTGGTATGTGTGGATGAGGCTCTTTATCTTCTCAGATGGTAAAGCTGCCTGTTCTTCCTGGCAAAAAGCCTCCAGTTCCTGTACATTCTTGGGCTGTCTTGCATGAACTGCATGTTTGAGATTTCCCCAGAGTGGCTCAATGATATTGAGGTCAGGAGACTGAGACGGCCTTTCCAGAAGGGGCGTTGGTACTTACCTGACATGCCCTTTCTCTGTGAGCTGTGAAGAGCATCCATTGTTTGGGATGATGCTTCTGTCGCTCATTTGATAGGCTGGGCTTTAATTGAGAGGACGCTCCTCCTCCTCCACGGGACTCCTCCCTAGCGTCCCCAGTTTTGGCGAAGTCGAAGTGATGAAATATTTCTTCTCCTTCACCCTTTCTAATACTTGGCTGGAATAGCATCCCACCAGACGAATAAGGGTGGGGATGGATGCTCTTCACAGCTCACAGAGAAAGGGCGTGTCAGGTAAGTACCAACGCCCCTTCTCCCGATGAGCTGTTCAGAGCATCCATTGTTTGGGACATACCAAAGCTTGGTGTGTCCTACAGGAGGGCTTCCGTCTGGTTCGGATTCCCCTTTTCTTGGTCCCTATGGACCCTTTGTAACACTTTCCTGTCAAAGGCAGCCTCCGTAGAGGCGAAGACATCATTCTAATAGTTTCTAAATAAAAGGCGATGGTGAGGCCCATGTTGTCGCCTTGTAAATTTTCGCTATTGGTGCTTGTGGCCCATATTGTCAACATCACAGCGTTCCAGGTTGAATGAGCAGTGATGCCCCTGGGTACAGGAAGAGATTGTGTCTCATAGGACTTGGGAATTGTGCTCTCAGCCACTTACTGGTCATTGAGGAAGGGGTCTTGCACCCAATGGTGGTTGGTTGAAAAGAAACGAAGAGACCTTTGTTTCCTAACACATCGTGCAGTTGAAATATATGCAGGAAGCTCGCCTTACATCTAGATTGTGGCATTGTCGTGCCAGATTTTATGTTGGTTTCAGACAAATGTACGGGAGTATCAGTTCCTATGATCTGTGGAAACCCAAAATTATCTATGGGTGAAAGATGGATCTGGACTAAGGACCACTTTGTCCATGTGAAAAATACAGAGCTCCTGTCTAACTGACAAGACTACTAGATCCAAGATGTAACTGGCCAATGTAATGGCAACCAAGAGAACCACCTTGTACGTTAGGAATGGAGACGCATGGTCTACATGGGCTCAAAGGGAGTTTTCTTGAGTGCGGTAAGGACCTTGTTGAGGTCCCACGTGTGATATCAATGCACTACAGGAGGCTGTAAGATTGTAGCCCCGTGCAAGAAAATGGCATATGCGTGGGTGATGAGAGGTGGACTGCAAGTCTCTCCTAGTGATGACCAATGCTAAGGCTTCCCCTTTGCCTGTTTATATGAACAAGATAATAATGAAATGTTATATAAATAACACTGCCATCTAACAGGTGTTCCCCTGAGATGAACAGCCAGAGCCATCAGAACCTTCGTAAGAACCTTGGGCAGATGACAACCCAAAGGACAGTGCAATATATTCAAAACGTTGAGTATTATAACAAAAATGAAGAGTTTTGTTATGTGAGGATCTAATTGGAATGTGGGGATGGGCCTCCATTAAGTCAATGGAGGGTAAAAAATTGCCCCTTCTGAAGCTCAGAAGTATGGAGTTTAGTATACTCATCTTAAGCCTCCTATGAACTATGGATTGATTAAGTCATTTTAAAACTAAAATTGCCCCTGCTGATCTGGTGCCACAGGTCGGTTGCCTGGATCTCCAATAAATGAACAATAGCTGTCTCCATCATGCTCCCTTTAACAGGATCCCCAGAGACGGCAAGTAATGCAAAGGTTCCGGGTAGAGGATGGAAATTTTACAGCCAGGACTAATCTTCTGATACCTCTAACCCAGGAAACAGAGGTAGAGGCATCCCATCTGTCCGTGAAAGGCTTGAGCCTTCCACCAATAGGGGCACAGTCCTGAGGATTATGTTGTGCCTAGGAGACCTCTATTTCATGTTCCTCAAGAGATTCCTTTGCTCTGCCCTCCCCTTCAGTATCTATCTCCAGATCGGAAACTATCTGACTGTTGGTGATTCATGCGTCCAGACGGTCCCTGGAGTCTGGAGGGAAAAAGTCCCTGGTAGAGGGAACGAAGGAACCCTCCAAAAAGCTAGGAAGGACTATTTTGGGGTCTATGAAAAGAGAGGAACTTATTTTCTGCTTCTAGTCTCTATCAGAGATAGGTCAGGGCACCACCAACCAAATTATCTCCCTATATTGGGGAGGAAGCAAGCTTCCATTAGTTGTGTGATATCTACTTGCCAATGTCTGAGCCATAGCAGTAGGCGAGGAGTAACCTGAGACGCCCTGGCTTGAGCAGATAATTTAATAGAGTTTTGCGGCGTCCTTGTGTGCCCTCAGATGGCGGAGCAACCTGAGAGACAATCTAGTAAAAAAAAGGGGGGGGGATGCGGCCGACTCCGCTCTTATGGCCCTTACATCAGATCAACATGCCCTACATGGGGACAACTCGACCCTGTATATCCTTTGACTTGAGAGCCTCTTCTGCTTCTGTTGGAATTGCAGAGGAGGATGATAATTGCCATTATTGTTTTATCTACTATCGTGGTGATGAGCAGAATGAGCAAACCAAATTAAAAATTTGCTATCATATCCTGTAAGAGGGGTATACGCCACTGAAGAGACCCCTTGTTTCTGGATGAGGTCCAAGAACCTCTGTGGGACAGTTATGACTTCCTCTTACATTATTGGTTGAGAGAAGATTAAATCATCTGACACCCCCCCCCCTTATAGTAACAATTGTTGGGCCGAGGGGAAATGGAATATCAAGACATGAAGTAGGTTTTTTTTTTTTTTTTTGAAACAATAGAGACTTGAAAAAAGTCTGAGGGCAAAACAGACCTGAAGGTCGGTGGTCTGGCTTAATGCCTTCAATGTTTGACATGCCCCCATTTTTAGGGGATCCGCCTCTGACAGATTTTGGTCACTGTCATGAGTAGACCCTTCCTCAACCTGTTCCATCTGGTCTCTAGTTCTCCCTCATCCTGTGCATCATGTGAATGTGTAACTGGATTATATAATACTCCCCTAAAGGAGGTACCTGCTGGTAATGAAGGTCTATTCTGCATAGTAATTAAATCGAGTGAGAATCGAGGTCAGATTGTGGAGGCTGCCTAGCCATCAACTTTTACTGTGCCCCGGCTGCGATGCCTCTTCAAGTTGCCATGTCCCTCCAGGCCTTCAATTTGTCAGGGATATCCTCTGGGAGGAGGAATTCTGGTGTGGTCCCACAACTGTCTGTCAGGCAAGTAGCGCTGCTGAAGGCCTGGGTTGAACCGGTCTCTCTGAGGCTCTCCTGGATGGCGTTGAGAGATCCAGGGATGGAGGCAAGGTGAAATATGGAACACTTCACAAATTGCGTGTCATCCTTGCGCAGGGGCCATGCTAATCTTCTCTGTATCATTCCAATTTTAGTATATGTGCTGCTGAAGCGAGCACTCTGGAACTGGGACCAGCCTGGCTGGGGAAGAGGACTGAGACTTCTGTTCTACCTCCCTTATGCATTTTTTTTTTAAATTTAAGATATGCTCATCTAACACATTTTGGTGTCTCTTGGCATCCTTTGTTGCCTTAGAGGTCTCTCTAGGACGTTTTTACCTACTTTGAGTTGGTTTATTTTCCTCTGGGGGTATTTTTGGTTGCCCTTGAAGATTCTGACCTAAAGCGCACAAGGTGAGATATCTATATCTATGTATCGATATGTGTATGAGATATTAATGGACTGTTGACTGGTTCAGAGGACTGATATAAACAGAGGCAGGGAATCCTCTTGATATTTGCCCCCCCCCCCCGTTTTTTGGTAAATTCAATTTGTTATTATGTTATTATTCATAATAATATTGATATCATTAATATTGTTATTATTGATATTTTTGTTATATCTGTGCATAGCTACTAACATAAATTGTTGTGCTGTTACCAAACTCATAATTAGATGACTGAATATGGAATCAAATTTTGAGGCCAAATAGAGAACACCTTTCAGGACCTGTATTGCACTTGGGTGGTCCTGCAGTCACTGACACTCAACAGCTTCCTGCCCAGACGGACACAGTCCTTGGTGCTCGCTGTTACTGTGCTGCTAGAATTCTGTGAGGGCTGCCAACTGAAAAAGGAAGCCCAATAGTCAACCTCAGAAAGAGGTCCGTAATTGGCATAAATGTCCCCTGGACCCTTAACGGAGATCCTTGTGAGGGGAAGTGGCTTCTCAACAGATAATGCCATGGAATTCTTATTAAAAAAATGATGCTGGCATAGTTTTAGTCATCAAGATGTAGCATCAACCATCACCTCTTAATGTGAGCCGATGCAAATCTAACTAGAATTTGAGAATTTGAGCAGGAGAACTCTGAGTCCTCTGGCTCCACCCGATCAATAGCCCTTGCTTCTTCTATATACCTTGCGGGAGTATATCTGAAACTACAGAATCTCCTGTGGAGAGATACCTGAGGGTAAGGATGCTCTGTCCTGCTTAGTGACCAGAGTTATAGGGAATTCCAGTCAGAAGGAGCGCTCTGTTGTTCAGAGCAGTATGCTGCACCCCCGCAGAGATACATTGGCATATTGCTAATTCCATCCACGGTCACATCTTTGTGGGGATCTTTTCTGGTAAGTCATCATTTTGACAGAATCTGGCCGCTTTTGGAGCAATGTGGCCACAGAGTCACTTCGAGTCACTAGTACTGATCTAGATGGGCTACCTTATCTTGTGCAGCTACGCTGCATCTGGATTACACAGACAGATTCAGGGGTGGTTGCAGAGGGGGATTGGAGCCGAAGTAGGCCTGGAGGAGATGAGGTTTGAGAATTTTCTTCATCCTCCCACATGAACTTCTTCATGTGTTTTTCTAGTACCTTATGGCACTTGTTAGCATCTTTTTCTGCTGCTTAGGAGATACACTTAGAATGCTTCAATTTGTTTTGAGAATTTGACATGGCTCTTGAGCTACTGCCGCTTGCCATTGTGACCGCTTATTAAATTTTACTGTTAATGAGGCTGAAATGTTGGGCGGTTGGCACACCCAGGGGCCTGAACCAGCAATGGCCAGGGAACTCTAAAACAATGCTCCCCAGTTTGGTATAATCTTATGTAAGAATACTGAATTCTTATTCTTGTTCCTATTATTATTGTTATTATTTTGTTATTAATATTATTATTTCTGAATTAGCCAAATTAGGAACACCTCATAGGCCTAGAAAGGAGGAATTGTTGAAATAAGATGTAGGCCTGTGACAGCTTCCTGCACAGGCGGACACGGGCCTTGGTGCTCGCTGTGGTGCTGTGAGGGCATAAGCCAACAGTTTCCTCCTTAATGAATAAGGGTCCAAAATAGAATAATTATATCTGAATATCTATCTAAATATATATATACATACACACACGTATATATTAGGGTGATTTCTCTCGGGTTCCAGGAAGGAGACCCCTGCTTGGGGAAAGAAAAGCCTCTCACAGTTCCAGAAATAAAATGCAGATCACTACCGCATGGCTAGTGAGTCTGCAATGGCACCAGCCGTTATCTCTTTAGGCGCATAATGAGTTACATTGGCTCAGCAGCACTTCCACGCCTTGTGGGGAGTCGATACTGCAGAATTTCCCCTTGAATAAATAGGCGCGGTGGGGCAGGTGGGCGCTGATGCCCCCACCCCAGACGGTGTTCCCAGGGGAGAGAAAAAAGCCTCGGACCCTTTTAAAATGGAGCCTCTCCCGTCGGGCACGAGCGGCGGCGATCGTAGCGGCGGCGGCAATCGTAGCGGCTTGAAAAGTTCATAATGTGAGTTGTTAGCCATGCAACTGAGGTGTTATCACCTCCTATCGTCCTGGGGGCGAGAGATCATTATCTGAAGCTAAGGTGAGCTCCCTTGGCTCGAGTTATATATCGTAGAGAGCTGCTTGACTCATTGAAACTAAAAGCCTTAAAGGAGTTGTTTAGAGTTTAAAAGCAAACCTTTTTGTTGACTCCTTTTGAAGCCTTTGCTATTCCAGCCAAGGGAAAGGAAATTAAGCTGCCTATATCCACGAAGGCTGAGCAAAAACTGGGGATGCTAGGGAGGAGTCCCGTGGAGGAGGAGGAGCATCCTCTCAATTAAGGCCCAGCCTATCAAACGAGCAACAGAAGCATCATCCCAAACAATGGATGCTCTGAACAGCTCATCTGGAGAACCTTCACTTTATTCTGCTGTAGCCAATGACAGGCTGACTTGGCCTTGTGTTTAGGATCATTGTCATGTTGGAATGTCCAAGCACGTCCCATGCGCAGCTTCTGGGCTGATTAATGCATATTTCCTCCAGTATCTTTTGATAACATACTGCATTCATCTTGCCATCAATTCTGACCAAATTTCCTGTGCCTTTATAGCTCACACATCCCCAAAACATCAGTGATCCACCTCCATGTTTCACAGTAGGAATGGTGTACTTTTCATCATAGGTCTTGTTGACTCCTCTCCAAATGTCGCATTTATGGTTGTGGCCAAAAAGCTCAATTTTGGTCTCATTGCTCCAAATGACTTTGTGCCAGAAGGTTTGAGGCTTGTCTCTGTGCTGTTTGGCATATTGTAAGTGGGATACTTTGTGGCATTTGCATAGTAATAGCTTTCTTCTGGTGACTCGACCATGCAGCCCATCTTTCTTCCTTATTGTGCAACTTGAAACAGCCACACCATATGTTTTCAGAGAGTCCTGTATTTCATCTCAAGTTATTTGTGGGTTTTTCTTTGCATCCCGAACAATTTTCCTGGCAGTTGTGGCTGAAATGTTAGTTGGTCTACCTGACCGTGGTTTGGTTTCAACAGAACCCCTCATTTTCCACTTCTTAATTAGTGTTTGAACACTGCTGATTGACATTCTCAATTCCTTGGATATCTTTTTATATCCCTTTCCTGTTTTATATAGTTCAACTACCTTTTCCCCGCAGATCCTTTGACAATTCTTTTGCTTTCCCCACGACTCAGAAGCCAGAAACATCAGTGCAGCACTGGATGAAAGATGCAAGGGTTTGTCAGGAGTCCAAGAACTCATTGACCTTTTTATACACATACACACACACACACACACACTAATTACAAGCAAACAGATCACAGGTGAAGATGGTTACCTTTAATAGCCATTCAAGCCCCTTTGTGCCAACCTGTGTGCATGTTATCAGGCCAAAATCACCAGGGAATGTAAACTTTTGATCAAGGTCATTTGGGTAGTTTCTGTTGTCGATATAAAAAGAGTAAACACAGCTGATTGATAATAAATGGCTTCAGCCATACACGAAGCACGAGTGAAAGAAACGTTTTTATATTATCATTCATATTCTCTGAAAAATGGCCAAGAAATCATAAATTCTGCCAGGGTATGTAAACTTATGAGCACAATTGTATACCAAAACCAGTTTCTTATTTCTGGTAGACACATAAGAAGAGGCAAACAAAGATTTTAAAAAGTATCTCCTTGGAACCAAGTCTCATGAATTTCTGCAGTATGAATGAATTTCTCATTCAAAAATGTGCAAAGGATTGTTTCTCAAGTTGCCAGTCCAGCAAGTAGAATACTAAAATGGAAAGGTAAGTTTTAAATAATGGATAAAAATGTTGAACTTTGCTGACCCATACACTATTACATACACTCAAATGACAATGGATATACTTTTCCATGCCAATTTGTTTGGGATCCCATAGTACCCCAATATTTTTGAGAAAAGTAATGTTTTACCATCTAAATAAGAATGAAAAGAATACAATAGTATAACTGGTTTGCAGAGCTTTCGTATCGCTCTGAGGAAAAGACATTGGAGGAAAGCTGATTCATAAACTTAGTAATACTCAAAAGTCCAAGCACAGTTCTGTGCCTCAGGCTTTTTTTAAAAAAATACAATACACTTTTTAAGTAAGTTGTGACTCCCAAGAGATTGTGATCTACAATTTAAGTACTGTGCCAAGCTATACTGCAGTATATTTGATTTTGGCTTAACCATTTGCAGTTTGTAGCCTACAGTTTATGGCTTGGTGCAATTCATGAACTGTGATACTATGGCTTATTGGACAAGTCATGATTATAACTTTGAGTGTGGATATTTAAAATCTTGATATCTTTCCCAAGTTCTTTTTACTTACTTTCATTGGTTATTTTCAGTTCTTCTATAACTTTCCTGCTTATTGTTATTGTTTCAATAAAAGAGGAGAAAGCTCTTGGTTTAGCATGTTATGGGGCAGATATATATTAAGAAATTGCCAGGTGGGAAGAGAGAAAGACTGAAGTAGGATTTTATATATCACATGGAGTGTAGTATGTCTTGCTTCTTTGTGGCTCAACATATTGTGAACATCCAGACAATTAGGTCCAATAGCCGCAATAAGTCAGCAAATTCAACAAGTGTTGGTAGAACAAATCATAGTTTAGCATAGGTTTAGCACACCTATCCTAAGATGTAGGATAGAAGAGTAAGTCACCTGTAGACTCATGAAATTCCATAGCTTTAATGAACAGGAAAAGGTTAAAATGACCAGATGGGCAGTCTCAAGTCATTTAAGCTTCTTTTCTTTCCTCTGCAGTTAATCTTGATAACATTAGTCACATGACCCAGAAGAAAAAAGAAGCCGATTAGTGGCTTTTCCACTAGTGAGAAAAATTGAAACAGTTTGTTACCATATTCATGTTTTGTATAAACTTGACAGTGCTAATTGCTTCATACTCCCTTGTCAAATTAGGTCAACTGGACATAAATCTTCAACTAATTCCTACAATGGACCCAAAATGAGGTCATCTTCATTTTCTCTTGAAATGTCAGTTACTTCTTTACTGTAGTGCTAGCATTACCTCTAATCTTTAATATCTCCTTTATAATATACCTCACTCTAAGAAATATATGGATGGTAACATTAGACAAAAATGATCATTTGTTGTTTGCTACATTAAGGTAAATATAAAGTTTAAACTTAAACATGCAAAGTTGTCTTATATAAATCAAACCATTGTTTCCTCACCTTGTTATTAGTATGTACAGACATTGTATAGATACAATCCCCAAAAACTATTTCAGTGTGCACAAACACAACTCCTGACTCCAACATCTTAAAATAACTGCAGCTATGCAATACCAAGAGCTTATGCAATATTTGTCCTATAACACTGAGCAATGAGTCTTCCCAGCATCTTCCATAGCCCCACTATATTGCTCAAGAGAACCAACCCATGCTGTTTCTTACGTGTGTGTTTTTATCAAAATGTTGCAGTGTGGGGTTTTCCTGATCAATATTCCAGTCTATTGTATGGTCTGTGAACTTTTAAGCATTCCATTTTTTTCTTCTTACTGATAGCAGTTGATCAAAAGTTTCCTACCTTCCTTCCTTCCTTGGAGTATTTTTAACTCAGTTGATCCCTTCCCTTTTTTGTGTGGATAAAACTAATTTAGATTCATAAGCAATGGCTCTTATACTAAAAACAGAAGGAAGGCTATTGTTTTGTTAATTGTTTTTATTTAATTACAACTGCTTTGATACAATGCAATCAATGTAAAAAAATGGAATTGTCCTGATTAAATATCCTGATCTTGCTTTTCCATTCATCCTACACTTAGTTTTGCTCAAGCCCATTCTATAGACCTCAACTGCACTCTTGAGATAAAGAATTAGTTGTAAAGCTGCTGTCTAACTTAATACTTTTGCCAGGCAACAAGAATGTATTCATGAGAACAGTCCTTTCGCCCTTTTGTTCAAGAAGGTTTCTCTCCAGACAATAGTATCTGCAGGTCTGTGGAGAGACTGCATAAATCACCGGAAATCATAACGAATCCTATTTTCCTTTAGCTGAATCTTAGCTATCACCAATCTGAATTGCAGTATAAAGAAGATTTTTTTAAAACAATGCTTTGCACAACACTTTCATCTTTTCTAATTTTTGCACTCAAAACACAGAAGCACACATCCTTTCCACAATCCACAAGAAGAAGTATTCATTTTTTATTTTTAAAAAAGAGGCTATATTGAATCAGGTAACTTGACCACCCTGTTAAGATAACCAGCCTCATTGCTTTTCATTTGCTTGTCCTCCTTTCTTTTCATCTTTATTACAAAGGCCTAAAATTCATTCACAACAGCAATAAATCAGTTACTAGAGGCTGATGAAAGGCTCGCTGGCTGAACTTTTTTCTCCTGAGAGAAATCTGTTTCAGGCTCACACTGTTCTGAATTTGGTATTCCACAGACCCAACAATGATATTTGCCTGAACAAATCTCCATTTACTTCTTCAACCTTTTAGTCATCTCTCTTCCTTGCTTCCAGAATTACATGTTTACTCTTTCTGGCTTAAAGTTACGAATGCTGAAAAATGCCTATTTGATTGTTCTATAATTCTATAATCAGATCAAAGGTTGGACTAGAAGATCTCCAAGGTCCCTTCCGTTATTCTATTCTATTCTATAATCCAGTTCAGGACCATACTGAGGCCCTTCAGATATACTGAGCTGCAACCATCCACGCCAGCTGCAGTGATCGTCATTGAGACTGATGTTTCTGGGTGCACTAGCCTGGAATGGCGCTATGAGTTACACTGCTGCAGTCACTTGCTTAATATCCCCATTTTGTTCTAAGAAGTGTCTATTAAAGAAAATAATATGGTAGGGAGAGGAAGTGTTGTCTTTTATTTATTGGCTTTGAAAGAAATGCAAATTGAGTGGATTGGTTCCCACATACACATATACACTGTGTGACAAATGAATCCAGCAGATTAATTTTTTGAATTTTCCCCCAAACATAAACACACGGGGTTAAAAGGTGAGAATACGTACAAGATTGCTAATCCCACAAAGTCCTATATAAGAATATGCACAAATTATTTACGTCCGTACCAGGAAAATCATTACTTCACTATCTCTTGGGCTGCACCTGTTGCACTAGTGAGACCAGTAGAATAAGGAAGCTAACTAAGAAAAAGATTTTTTTTTCCTTCTGTGGCATACGTCAGTTTTCCAAACAACACTGCAGGGTGTTAACACAGCACCTGATTAGTGGATACTAACAAGAAAAACTGTAGATATCAAACTTTTAGACTTCTGGCTTAAGTTGTTCCTTTATCAGCAATTTCAGGTAATAATAAATGTTTATCCTCTGGGATATCAGCACCTGCAGTTTCTGCACATCAAGCTGTGATAGATCCACAATAATACATTAGACCGAGTTTTTCCAGGCCAGTTAGATCCAGTATGTGGGCTATTATAAACCTGCCACCCATAGTTAAGGCTCATGAGATTTCATTGACAGAAGCTAAATTACTTGCAAGGCACCAAATGCATTTTATTAAAAAAAAAACTTGCTGAGCAAGCTTACTATAAATACATTGTTAAACCCAAATATGACAATCATAGTGAAACTTAACAATTAACTTAAGTTATGAGTTATTTATTAACAGGCTTATTACAGTAGCGTTAGTACTTTGGACTAAAGGGATCCTCCGATGCAAAGTTCCCTGGAAAAAAGAACTCTGTGTTGTTGTTTTTAAAAAAAGCATGACAGCAGCTTAAGGTAAAAGCACAATAGCTATTATTAATATTAATTATATAAAAGTAATACTAATTTATTTAAAATTTAGTGGCAACAGTTATTGTCCAGTCAGTAACCTGATTTAGAAAACAACCCTCAAATGAAAAGGAAGTTAGGCGTAACCTGCCACTGACATACACCTCCCACCTCCAATTAGATTTATTTGATTTTCAAGGCACAAAAAAAAATGGTCCAGTCAACAATTATTATCAGGAAACAATGGTGATCTAGAGCCAAAGGGAAATGAATATTTACCCTGTGCTCTGGTTTAGCCTCTATTATTGCAGTAAATGGTTGTTAATTTTTCCAGAGTCACAAATAAAGGATTCTATATGTTAAGTTTGAAGCAAGAAACACAATGTTTATTCATACTTACTCCCAAGTCCCCGTGCAGGGATGTCTTCCAAAATCATTAGCATCATCACTATCATTCTTGGTATACAATAAATTAGTATCTTTAAAGCATGCAAGAAGTTTTTATTTACAAAGATAAAGAATCAAATATGGATGCTTCACTTGAAGCCTGAAATAGTATAGTGTGGAAATCCAGCATAATTTGTAACCTGATGACTTCTAAGTTATACAACAGCTTGGGTGTCAATACTGCAATGTGCCACCTACATCCTACATGTACAGAACAGAAAACTTATTCTTAAGAACTAATCCTAATCAAAGCAACATTGTCCATATTCACGACGGACATATAAATACATTTGGGGAATTGCTAGGCTTGCTAGAAGCCTTTGTATGTTAAAAAGGATTATATGAGAGACTAGTACTTTAATTTGCAGCCTGGTTTTCTCCATCCTTCTTTTAAACAAATTAAAAGAGCATTTTAAAAAATGGTCAAGAATAGCAATGCACATGATGGGCTCCAAAACAAGTGTCAAAGGATCCTTGTTTTGCCCACCACTTAGAAGAGATCAATTGCCAGTTAGAGCAGAAAATACTAGATTATCCCGGCTAATCACAGGGTGGCCCTTTACACTTTGTCCTAGATAAAGCAATAACAGGAACTATATCACTAGGATAAGTTAAAAATGCAAACATGTGATAGATTTGCATATACGCTGCTTCTGCTAATATATATGTATGCATTCATATTTAGAGATTGTATATATTTTGGTTAATTTTTTAATAATTTAAAACGACTGTAATGCTTTCTCTGAGTTCCCTTTTTAAATATACTCCACCTCAAGTTCTTTCCAGTACTCAAACAATGTTTTCATAGTACACTACGCTGTCATTGTATAATCAACAAAGGATCAATTTTGTCAACTCCCATTCTTCTGGAGGATCAAACACTAGAAAAAGGGTATAAAGTAGAACCAGGAAAATTGGATCTCATTCCATAAGTATATTTAAAATGACAGCATTTGTTTCTTGTTTTTGCTGAAGGCCTTGTCATGCGAGAATAATGAGGCTGAAAACAATGCTATTTGTGTTGACCAACAGAAATCTAATCTCTGAATAATAATAAACCGGGTAATATTCAATTATAGCTCTCCTTATTCAGATGAAGGGATTTAAATTTTAAAAGCCCTGGCAGCTTTCCCACGGTAAGAAACAAAACTGAGAAACAAGAGATTAGGTGAAAATCAGATTCCTTCTCCATCAATGCAACACAAAGGACTCAGCTCCTGTGCTGTTAACATAAATCTTTGTTCTGAATAGAAACACCCCCTCTTATTTTTTTTTCAGCCAACATCCTTTCTCTCTTGTCTCCCTCTTCCCTCTTCCAAATGACAAGAACTCCTTCCCAAGAAAGCTACCTCAAGATTTATTCATATCAGTGGCAGAGAACCTACTTTGCGTAGCAAAGGGGAAAAAAATTCTGCCTGAGTTGGCCAGGCGCACACAACATTAAACAATAAACCACACCTGACCAACTCCCCCCCCGCCCAACCCCCCCGCCCAATGGCTGAATGCACATAACACATAAATCCAAAACTACAGAGAAGAATTATTGCTCAGCATGTCTTCTGAGCCCAGCCTCAATCAATAAAGCTGGTCTGAATGGAGCTAGTGGCCTTGACACCCTCTAGGTTTCTCTGTATTGAAGAGCAAGTGCTGGTGACAAAGCTATCATGAAAACAGGGTATCCCACAATTAGGTGTCCCAAATGCAGCAGCACAAGAGAGAGGTGGGCAGGAATGTAAAGAGGCCAGACTGGGCAGCTTGATATCTGAAGTGGATAATAATAGGAACATGGCCCTGTTTGTAGGTAGTCAAATAAGAAAGTAGTTTTCTCCTAGCAAAATCCTTTTCAAATCCATTTTTCGGATAACATCTGAGATCCTAGCCTAAACAGCAGCTAAGCCTAATTACATGTGAACTAAAATTCAGAGGGCTCAGATTACATTGCTTACTAAGTAACTTTCAGGTCAATCTATTGTTTCAGCCTAATATACTCCAGAATGCATATTATTGTGGGATTAAATTCAAGTGAGATTTCATAACAGTATGAGCTTCTCAAAGGAAAAGATAGAAAATAAATGTATTAAGAATTAAATTTATAGATTTCTATGCATACTGATAGCAAAAAAATAATTAGAACCTGATAAATTGTAAGCTATTCCCCTCTTGCTCTCAATTGACTTTTGTGATAGGAAAATAATGTGCTTAATTAATATCACTATATATTGCTTACACTAGCTATTTATTCATTTTTTAGTTCAATTTAACGGCTAATCTTGCAGCTTTAGACCCTTTGGGATGCAGTGTAAGCAATATTAGAGCTCTAAGATCTGTATCAGAGGCTCTTCCATTAGAAGAATTTGTTAAGTTTGCAAGCATCAGGAATGGAATTGTTTTTGTTGATGGCCTCATATCTTTGGAACCCCTTCCATGTAGACATTCATTTTTCCTTTAAATTTAAATAATAAATAGCAATAACAATATTTTCAGAGTTTGACTTTTAACTTACTGTACTGAAACAGATTTCCCCAATCTTGACCCTTGCCAGATGTGTGTTCCAAGAGTTCTAGTTACAATACTCATTGCTGAGAATTCTGGAAATTGAAGTTCACATATCACACAATACCCAGATAGGAGAGTACAAAGCTACCTTGGAAAATAGAAATCTGTATTGGACCATGGCTATCATGCTGTGTTGTAATTTAAATTTTAACAGTGCCTGTTAGATGTTTACCATGCATTAAAAAAAGACAAGTACAAATGTGCTGTAATAAATTGATCTATGTGTCAGTCTACTGTTAAAGGAATATTCACAGATTTCTTTATTTAACTAATATACTGTCCATCTCATGAATAAGGCAACTCTGGGTGGTTTAAAGATCATAAAAAGATAAAATAAAAAAACAATTAAATTAAAACTAAGCAAACTATTTTTTAAAAATATGCAAAAAATTATGAACCAAGTTACAGATGTTACAGGGATGAGGCCCTGCTACCTTGTCAATCACCTCAATTGGTGACCACCTTCTTGGAACTCCAAGCCAACTGGCAAACCCAAGTTTTAATGCCTTCCTGAAGATCAAAAAGGTGGGTGCAGTTCTCACTTCTAGTGGTAAAGTATTTCACAAGGTCGGGGTCACAGCAGAAAAGGCTCCTCCTTGACCCCACCCAATGGAATTCCTTGGCAGATAGCAGAAGAGGCCTGCTGTGGACTCTAACACAAGGGAGACGGGCTAGTCCCATTGGAGTGAGACAGCTCCTCAGATGTCCGGGATCCAAGTCATATAAGGCTTTAAAGGTAATAACTGAGACCTTGAATTGGTACCGGAAGCAAACTGGTAACCAAGGCAGTTCATGCAACAGCAGTGCTATTTATATGTGCCACCCCAGAACGGTGTGCTCACCTTAGACTTGGTTTGAAAGTGGTGTAAATATAAGGTAAACAGGGTTAGATCTAGTGAATATTTGGATGAGACACCATTAAGAAACACCACCAGGACTGTAATTAGACTGGATAATTGAATATCCTTTGAGAAGAAGGCAGTGGGAAACTGGGATATTGTTGCCAAGAAAATTACAAGGAGGTATTCATCAAGACTGAAGCTGAAAAGAGGCTTTATCTTTTTATTGTAACTGAGATTGTCACATCAGATAGGTACATCAGAAGCAGAAATAAGAATGTGACATGGGGGACATTAAAGTTGTAGCAGTTCGTAGCTCAAAGGTCTTGTCGCAGAACAATACCAGCCACTCTTGTCGCAAATTTCTTTCTTTCTTCAATACTTCTCAATGGCAAGGTTTCTTCTTAAGAACTGCATCATTTCTAGCAGATTATATAGGGTTGGAAAAATTAATTTTTCAGCTTGTTCATTTAATGTAACTTTACTTACAAGTATTTTGTTTGAAGTTCTTCAGAACCTGGCTGCTACAGTGTGTGTATGTGCATACACAGGAGCATACATTTACATACCTTATAAATTCTTGTAATTTTACTCCTTAGATGGCTACATGGTGTAATGTCCAAGTTGTTTAACTTGTTCCTCATTGTGTTCCAACATTGACAACACTGGCTAATATATGTTTATAATCTCAACTTTAAACTGACCTTGAACTGAAGACTTCATTGGTGAACATTTGACCTCATTTTTGGACTTTATTGCTTTTTCGCCAATTTTGCCTTGGTATCTCTATATAGGAAATCCATACATTTGTTTCATGGCTCATTAGAATGCCTTTCTAATCCTTACTAACTTCTACAAATGAGCCTCAATCTGGGAGATCATCTAAAGGCAGAGTTTATTTCTTGATTCTCTACTTTTCACAGCAATTAAACACCCACTATTCTCTGGGGTTTCCTGTAGCCTTAAGCTCCATCAAAAATTCAAACATAATGATTTACAAAGGTAATAATCACCATGCTAGCCTAATTAGATGCTAACCATCTTCAAATTGCATGATAAATATTATTCATTAACTCTCCCACATTACTTTGGTACAACATCTACTATCATTTTTTTGTTTAGCAATTCCAATAACAACAAAAATCTGAAGTGTTTTGTTACTGGGATCATTAACCAAATAAACTCTAAAAATCAATTTAAGAAATATAAAACAGATTTTTGATTCTGGGCTGCTTGTATTTAAGTTTGATGTTTAGTTTTCAATACTCATTTACAAGTATTATATGCCTATTTTTAAAAGGCCATAATGCCATGAAGCTAGAAAAATACACACAAGAGAAACAGAAGATTTAAGAAAGATGACTATTTTTGAATTAATCATTCTGCATTCTGCATGTAATATTCTGGCTGTAAATGCCCGTGCTTCTATAGGTAGGACGACATCATACATGGGTTAATCAAACAGGGGAAAAAATCAAGAAAAAAAATCTACCTTTAAGGAATTAATTGCATATTCCAATTGTCACAACAATCCTATGAAGTAAATTAGGATGAGACATAGCAACCAACACAAGTCCACTCAACAGTGCATAGTGACCTGACTCTCACACATAATATTAATCATTTTCTAATGCTGTCAATTATTTTTATTAAAAAATGGATTAATCTTCCCCTACAAAGTATCTGTGTTGGGTTTCAGCTCCCAGCTCAAGTTTAGGAATTTTAACTACTGAAGTTCAACAGATCTAAAGGATACCAACTGCTAAGGGCTGACTGGAAGATAATGGTAAATTTATCACGATATAAGCAGTGAAAAACTGGCTTTTCCCTCAGGCTCTGGGGCCAGGATGTTAATAGAGCTGGTGTAAGGTGGCTGGTGGATGAATGCAAGTTTTATTAGGTTGTTCTTATTTTAAATCATCATTTTATTGTTCTGTACTCATATTTCGTTCACCACCCAGAATTCCTTCTGGTAGATGGTCGGCTACATATGTGTGTTTAAACAAATAAGTTGCTTAATAATCAAAAATCAGAATTTTTTTTAAAAGAAAAGATGTATAGTTTTACTTTCTACGCAGTATATTTTACAGGTAGTCCTCGACTTACGATCAATCACCAGTATTAAGTGACATTTGTTAAGTGATTTTTGCCCATTTTACGATCTTGCTTGTTACAATTGTTAAGTGAATCACTGCAGTTGATAGGTTAGTAACCTGATTGTTAAGTGAATCTGGCTTCCCTGTTGACTTTGCTTGTCAAAAAGTTGCAAAGGGAGATTATATGATCTTGGGACACAGCAACAGTCGTAAGTATGAACCAATTACTAAGCATCTAAATTTTGATCACATGACAACCGGGATACTTCAAAGGTTGTAACTTAAAGATGGTTCATTAAGTCACTTTTTTCAGTGTCATTGTAACTTTGAACCGTCACTAAATGAACTATTTGTAAGTCGAGGACTACCTGTATAAGCAAAGTAGGCAACCCGTTTAGGTCAGTAGACAAATGTATGGTTTAAGAGTACACACCATAGGCACTCTCACAAAATGAGTATGAAGGCATCTTCCCCATTTACAGCATGGCTGCTATAGTGGACATGGCCAGTTACAAATATCAACTATTGGTTCCGGCCACCTCCCTATTATTGTGTTGCATTCAACACAATCTTGCATTCAATTATTTTTTCTGGACAGTGAGCAGATTTCAAGCAAAACACTGTCACTCATAATTTTTATTTTTTAAGATAGTTTATGGGGACTAAGTTGTAACAATGAAGACAGCAGTTGATCCTTGCTGTGAATGGCTTCTCCTTTTTTTTTCATTTTAAAAAATATAAAATAAAAATAAGCACACATTTTCTACAACATCACTCCCCCCCCCCCAGTAGTTTAACTAGGATGGGGAGGGGGGAATTGTCCTGTGTCTTGGATTTTTTTTAAAAAACACGGTTGTTTCCCCCCCCCCCCCAATCCAGCCTGAGCATTTGTTAATTGTATTTTACAATTACTTGTATTGCATTCTGCCCAGAGTCATTGTGCAGTTGGGCAGCAGAATAAATTTCTAAAATAAGATACATAAATACCAAGAGCCTTGCCACCTCAGACCATGAACTGATTTAATCTGTTATGTCACACAATAGAGAGGCCAACTGGATGGAAAAGCTCCCAACCCGGATTCCAAGGCAGCAACCCAGCAACCAATATTTAAAGGCATGCTGTCTCTGATTCAGGCTGCAATCGACAGGCATCACTATCAGTAACACACACTGGTCTCCTAACCACCCCCATAAACTTTGTCCTGTGCTCTTTAAAAACCATCCAATTTGGCTGTCATTACCCCATCACTGCTGGCAATGAATTCCACAGCTGAATTGTACACCTGGGGAGGTGGGGGAGTAATTCCTTTGGTCAGCCCTGAAACTCCTTACAATTCAGTTTAAATAGATAACCACAGGTTTTAACACTGAGAGGGTAAAAAACAACTCTTTTCTCTAGCTACACTATTTGTGCCTTGAATGATTTTATTTTATCTCAATCATATCTCTGTGTACTCTTCTTGCTTCCAAACTAAAAATTTCCAACTACTGTAGTCTAGTAATGGACAAGTGTGGCAAGATAAGTAGTCAGAACTAATGCAAGTACTTACACTGATAGTAGGTACTATCATTTTATATATTCCTGATCTATCGCCATCAGCCTGTCATTAAAAAAAAAAAAGATGCAACTTACGAGTTCAACATGTAGGTATGTTTAAGCACAGAAACCATGTCCCCCCCAAAAAAATATTTGGGAGGAGTTTCTTAATTTCATTTTTTTCTCTGGAGAGAAGGAGGGATAATAAATTGATTTACAATTCCTTCACTATATCTCAGAAGAAATAGAAAAAAATACATAAAGTTATAAAGGAATATTTACACATTCTTGCTTCATGTTCCTGTTTGAAGACATATGAGGTCTGCCAAAAAAAGTGATGGCACCCATATCTAGAGACTGAAGCAATAAACACCCATCAAAAAATGCTCATCAAATCATGGCATAAGCCATTTAACTGCCAGCTAAGATTGCTGCCTTTCCCCGGAAGAAGAACAATGGCCTGTAAAAATGCTAATCAGTAAAAGTCATACATTCAAAATGAATTGAACATCCCATCTGTGGAGCTTGATGTCTGCTAGCTCATTTTCATATGTGAGTCGTCTGTACATGTGAATGGACTCTTGATGACTGGCAGTTGAATGTGTGAACTGACTCTACTGAAAAGCATTATAGGAGTCATTATGCATGTTCTGTATTGACAGAAACTAATGTTGCAATCTGCTACTGATGAATATGCATGCATAAAATAACCCAAATACAAAGCAGAAACACTACCTACAAACACTGATGATATCCTGTTATCTACACATAAATGTAAATCTAGATCTATTCAAAAACTCAAGGCCATTATAACTCTTATTCAGTTCTTTCCTGCAAAGGCACCTCCTTTGACTGTCAAATGCCATCAACAGTCAGTGCAACTAAGAACCTAAGAAGAATGTAGATAATTCCATCTAATCCAGCATTTTGTGTAACGCCATAGTCCACTGGTGTCAAACTCGTCACATCACATTGCTATCACATGACATATTGTGACATTTTTTCCCTTTGCGGAGCTGGGGTGGCATGGTCTGCACATGACTCATCCAGCCCACAGGCCACCAGTTTGACACCCCTGCATCAAACAAACGGAACTGGGAATCTCACAAGAGGGCAACAGGCTAGAGGGCAACAGTCCTCTTCTATTCTCCTTTCTGCTCAATCAATATTTAAGGCATGCTGCCCCAAATTCAGAAAGTAGGGAAAAAAAAACATCAATATTAGTAAGCCTTTTGTTGAAGTCTTCTTTTAAAATCATCCAAGCTACAGCTACAATTCAACTGTACTCTTTGTTTAAAAAAAAAAAAAAAAGAACACCAGTGGAACAAACTATGTAGCTAAACCAAGTGGAAGTGCATGTTTAGTGTTAGTTTCTTTGGCATGTAACAGTGCATTTTCATCCTCCCCCCATGTATCTGTAATAGCTTAAGCCAGCAAATATTGTTAAGGGACAGATGGAACAGGACTACATCTCTTGTAGGGGGCTTTGTTTGAAAGCAGTGCAGCATCTGTTGCCTCAGATGACAGGTTTTTTTAAGAAAATTATTTATTTGATTTATACCCAGCCTTAATGCTCAAACAAGCACTTGAGGCATCTATCGTTTAAAAATATAATACTAAAGATTAAAAATGCAATTTTAAGGTAATCAATAAAAGGTGGCAAAAGCAATGCATTTTATGGCTTTTCTTAATGCTAATGCCATTCCCAAGGGATTGCATGCACACGCAGGAAAAGGCACCTTGTGAGCCGTGGTGGCACAGTGCCTAGAGTGCTGACTTCTGGCTGCCTGAAATTTGGCAGTTCAAATCCCACCAGGCTCAAGGGTAACTCAGCCTTCCATCCTTTCGAGGTGGGTAAAATGAGGACCCAAATTGTTAGGGGCAATATGCTGACTCTGTAAAACCACTTAGAAAGGGCTGTAAAGCACTGTAAAGCGGTATATAAGCCTAAGTGCTATTGCTATTGCTTGTACTACCAGAAAGCCAGGCCTCTGACAGCTGGGCCTCTAGCAAATCTTAATGGCTGGATAAATTCATAATAGAAGAAACATATTTAGGTATTTAGGAGTTCAAAACTCTCTCAAATGGAGATCAATTCCTGGTAGCTACATGGGCATATTCGTTATTATGCAATGCTAACCATTCAGAAGTGATTTGCCTTTTCCTAAGATTTTTCTTTTACATTTTAGTTTAGCCTACTACTATGATAGGGGTGTAAAACTCATGTTGTCATCACGTGACATATCAGGACTTTTTCCCCCTTTGCTACACCGGGAATGGGCCTGGCCAGCACATGACACATCCAGACAGCGGGCCATGAGTTTGACAGCCCTGTACAAGAAGGTCCTCCATTCAGAGGGTAACTTGGTGCAAACCTACCCAGCTTTTCAAGAATCCCTGGTCGACTAAGTGCTACCACTTGTTGAATTTAAAGGTCAATACCAAAAACTTTACCTGGGCTCACTAAACAAGTGATTGTCTTGGCAAGTGGCAGCTCCTGATCAATGGGCTTGACTCAGAATTTAAGAGTCAAACCAGCAGAAACTATAGACTGCAGCTGATACTCAGGATGCATATTGTACTTCCACATCCTACCTTTGAGTTATGAAATTATGTGCCATATGGATGAAGTATTGAAGGTTGCCACTTGAAACAAATTAAATTCTCTCCTGCTTAAGGTTGATCAAGACAAATGTTGACCAGGTCATATAAGGTTTGCTGGCAACGATAACTTACTATGGGCCAGAACAGACTGATATTGTGGCAAGGTACAGCAACAGGATCAATACCGTGTTTCTCACAAAATAAGGCCGGGCCTTATTTTTTTTTTTTTGACCCCCCAAAAAGACAGCCTAGCAGGCTAGGCCGTCTTTTCGGAGGTGATTTAATTCCCTCCCTTGCATCCTCGGGTGGGCGGGCAGCGACGACTTGGATGTTGACCTCGGCATTGGTGGCACTTCGTATCGGGATACCTTCCGCCACCATTGCTTTCCCTTCTCCCGTGCTGCCGCGGCATTTAGAGCAACACTGCGGTGCTTGGCGCAGCCATGTGCGGCCAGCCAGGGCTCATCCCTGCAACTGGAGCCCTTCAAAGGCAAAGCCAATTCTTTTAAAAATGACGCCCTACTACCGGTACGACAAAGTCTCCCCTGCCCGATAGGGCAGCCCAACCCCACGTGGGGAGGCGAATCTCCCAGGGCTGCAGTGCAGGATCGGCCCACCCTGGGAGAAGCGCCCAGCCGCCATCTCTGCCTGGTGCCGGGCAGAGCGCGAAGAGCTTCGCCTGGGACACCCAGCACACCCGACAGGCAGGCCCTCCTGCCCGGCTGCGGAGCTCTCGCCAAGGCAGCGAGCACCTCCCCACTGGACCCTCCACTCATCCCACCAGGGCCACGCCAGAGCCATGTGGGCTGGGCAGAGCCGGGAAAGTGAGCCACGGGTGCGCACCCGCCTGCCAAGCAAAAGAGCCGGGCCGACCTGAGCTTGGCTTCCTTCCCAAATCCCTCTAGCCCGAACCTGAAGGGGCCACCGGGAGAGGCTGCCCGAGGCAGTGATAGCGCCCACCTGTCCGCGGACAGGGAGGCGAGGCGATGACAGCGCTGCTTCCCTGGCCAGTGGGTCTGGTGGAGAGAGCCCAAAGTCGCCTGTCCTTTCCATCCTTCGCCCAGCCTGTCCCCGTCCCCACGCATCTCCAAATGCGCCAGCAGCTCCAAACGCTGCAGCAGCATGGGCATCAGGCAGAGGCGCTGACTCGATGGGGCTCAGCTCGGAGGGCGTGGCGCAAGCCATCGCCTTGCCTCCCTGTCCACGGATGGGTGGGTGCTATCACTGCCTCGGGTGGCCTCTCCTGGTGGCCCCTTCGGGTTCGGGCTGGAGGGACTTGGGAAGGAAGCCAAGCTCGGGTCAGCCTGGCTCTTTCGCTTGGCAGGCAGGCGTGTATCCGCAGCTTGCTTTCCCGGCTCTGCCCAGCCCGCACGGCTCTGGCGCGGTCCAGGCGGGATGAGCGGAGGGCCTGGCGGGAGGCGCTCGCTGCCTTGGTGAGAGCTCCACAGCCGGGCAGGAGGACCCGCCTGTCAGCTGCGCTGGGCACCCCAGGCGAAGCTCTTCGCACTCTGCCCGGCACCAGGCAGGGATGGCGGCTGGGCGCTTCTCCCGGGGTGGGCCGATCCTGTGCTGCAGCCCCGGGAAATTCGCCTCCCCACGTGGGGTTGGGCTATCCTCTCAGGCAGGGGAGGCTTTGTCGTACCAGTAGTAGGCCGTCGTTTTTAAAAGAATTGGCTTTGCCTTTGAAGGCGAAGGGAAGGCAACAACAGGAGCACCTGAAGCCGAGTGTCTCCACCGGGCTCTGGTTGCAGGGAGGAGCCCTGGTTGGCCGCACGTGGCTACGCCAAACACCGCGGCGTTGCTCTAAACACTGCAGTAGCATGGAGAGAAGGGAAAGCAATGGTGGCGGAAGGTCTCCTGATATGAAGTGCCCCACCAACGCCAAAGTCAATGCAGGCAGCACCACATCCAGGTATGCAACAAAAGTATTTCCTAACGGCAAGCCCCCCCGCCATTCCCCCCCATTTTGCATGTTTAATATAGGCCTAAATTTGTGGGGGAGGGTCTTAATTTGATTTTATGCCGATAAAACATGCTGGGACTTCCTATTGGGGGAGGCCGTATTGTTGGAGAAACACGGTACTTAGTTGTTTATCAGTTATTTTCCCTGAATTAAAGAACAATTTGTAATATCTAAATAGTGCTACATTACATACAATTCTCATAATTATTTCTCTATTGATTATGCAGATTGAGGTTGTTGAATGCAATGCAGAAGACACAATACAACATTTAGAGGGCAACAGGTTTCCTATTTCTTTAAAGCAGACATTCAGAAAAAAAAAAAGATCTTGCAGATTTTTAAATTCAGGCCTCTGCTTGATAAAACAAACCTGGAATTCAGTCATTCCCATGAGCCAGAAGTTCAGAAAGTACTCCAACTTTAGATAAAAAAATATTATAAGCTGTTTTTACTAGGAAAAGATTCACCTAAAGATCATCCAAGTCTACCCCCTCATAATGTTTGCTCAGTACATCTAGTTTGTCACTTTGGGTCAGCAGAAAACAAGTTTTTTACGTATCAGTCCTATGGATATTTAAGTAGTTCTATCATAACACCCATTTTCTTCTCTCTTTCGTCTAAATATACATATTTATTTCTTTGTATGACTTGTTTATTCTGTCTAGTGTATTATAGATTTTGTGTATAATCTTAATTAAGAGCTATAAATCTTATCCGCTGAGTTTTCTGCTTCTAGAGAACTCTAATTGATAGACTAACTCCACATGTTTTTAACAGAAAAGTTGAAGTTAATTCATAATTAGTGACCACCTAAAAACTCTATGAAAGTAGTATTTTGATTTAGTCCCAGAAACATTTCAGTCTTGCAAATTCTTCTTCTTTTAGTTATTTTTAATAGGATTACTAACTGAAGCTTGATGCTAAACACTACTTTGTGAACTCAACTGCCGACTGCACCATTGGACCCCCTGGGACTATTCTTCTCAACCTGGAGTTCTTCAAGTGTGCTGCACTTCAATTTGCATAAAGACAGCATACGGAAATATAAAAGTTGCAGTTTAACTTATCTAGGAAGGCTGCACTAGAATAACTTGCATATATAAATTATGGCCTGCATCTGAGTTACTAATGATCAGATATTTTAATCTAATTTAGTACTGAGGATACACATTTGTGGTTTTATTTTATTACGAACGGGAAATCAGAAGCTCATGCCTCTCTCTTCAGACTCATCAAAGCAAGCTATCAGCAGATCCCACTCTGTCTAGAGACCCACATTCGCTAGAAATTGTTTATTATCATTGAGAGGAAGACAAAAGAACAACAATTCTCATATGTAGCTTTAATCAAATGACTTTCGGGTACTAAACATAGAGAGATGACTAGTAAAACAGTCAACAAGTTATCTGGTTTTTCTCTAACCTTTAACTGTCTTACGCAAATCATTCTTTAACTCCATTCTTTAGCTATTTCTTGCATTAGTGGTTGTTCAGAGTTTTACAGCCCAGGTCTGGCACCCTAATATTTTAATTTGGTTTTGGCTGTCCTGTGCCTATAGTATGTTGATGACCTTGGGAAAAATATTTAGAAGCTGATACAAAAAAAAAAAAATTCGGAAGCATCCCTTGAACCCTGGGAATGGATAAAGTAATAAGAAAAAGATGGCTTTTCCCTGATTCTCCAATGTACAAGAAGGAGGGAAAAGGAAAATTGTAGCAGACTTGCAAGACTCTGTTAATAAAGCATTGTCTTCTTATGCTTGAATGTACATGAGAGCTTATGCACCAGAGACAAATTCCTTATGTGTCCAATCACACTTGGCCAATAAAGAATACTAAAATTATGAAATCTGTTTCCTAATCCGGACAAGCTTGAAGGGCTGACGCTTACCAAAATCTTTTGTTGATATTTCAAACTGCAGTAAGATTAAGAAGGGTGGGTGGGAGAAAGAGACTATCTGATATAGGAATAAAGGACTGAAACTACAGACCAGGAATTAAAAACCTTTCCAGAAGCTTCCTTTTTTTGGTCTATGAATGCAACTGCTATCCTAACACTGGGAAAGAAAGGTAGCCTCTTTGCTTGCTGTATTGGCTATTTCATAGAGATCCTGTTTTTGTGCTTCAGTTTAGTGAATACAACAGCTTTATTTCTATCACTCTGCAGCAGCCACATTGCTTCATAGCCTGAGGCTCCACTCAGAAGCAATCTGATAGAAAACTACACTCACTGACTAGATTAATGTAAATGGCATTATACCAGGTAGCAAAATGCACACTTGCACCTGCTCCCAAGGATAAACTCTGCTTGCAAAAGTCATAAAATCCTTTGAACATGGATTATGTTCAATACCTTCCAGGTCTTAACTTCCATCTCTGACCAGTAAGCATAGTACCGTATTTGCCGGCGTATAAGACGACTTTTTGCCCTGAAAAACATGCCTCCAAGTGGGGGGTCGCCTTATACGCCGGGAGGACTCCGACTCCCACTTCGAGCTTGAGTTGCAGCCGGGAGGAGGCTGGGGGGAGCGGTGTGTGTGTGTGTGTGTGTGTGTGTGTGTGTGGCGGGTGTCACTCGCCACGTGCTGCGCAACCTTTCCCCCTCTTCCTTCCTTAGCGGTGTGGGGAGGAGAGGATTGAAGATCCTCACGTGCGGCGTACTTTTCTTTTTCTTTTTTTTCTTTTGCACGCAGGTTTTGCATGCGGGCGGCTGTAGGTTAAGGATGGGAGCCCCGGGTGGGTTATCAGGTTTTACGGTGCTTCCAACATGTGCGAACGGTGGGAGAGCGGAGAAGAGAGTGAGCGAGCGCCCGCTGTGTGAAATCCTGCTGTCAAAAGCAACACTGGGGGAGGCAGGGTATAAATTTACCAGGTTAATGTAGCAATGGTGATTAATGCCCAGAACATTGTTTGCGGGTATTGGGGGTGTGTGTGTGTGTGTGGTGGTGGTGAGGAGAGGTTGTCCTTTGAATGCGGAAAAGTAGGTGTGACCTTGTGTAGGAAAATAAAGAGATCCTTTTTAGCGTGTTTGGCTTCTTTGCCTCCCCTCGTTCGTTTTGACTTGGAGATAATGGCCTTCGGGCGGGAGGGGAAGAAAACGGTAGCTGGATCATTTCAAATTTCACTTACTCTCCTGCCTCACTTCAATATGTCTGAGCGACTCCAGATACTGGAAGACTTTTTGAATGAAAGTGTTACCTCCATTTTTTTTTTTTAAAGAGGGCCACTTGGGGAAAAAAAAAGATTCTAAGGAATTCCTTGTTTCTTGATTAAAGAGAAGGCATTGAATATACTGTTCCTTGGCAGCCTTTTCAGTGTCCGGGTTTTTGGGGTGTGTGTGTGTGTGTGTGTGTGTGTGTGTGTGTGTGTGTGAGAGAGAGAGAGAGAGAGAGAGAGAGAGAGAGAGAGAGAGAGAGAGATCAGCTGTATTGAGAAGAGAACGTTTCCTGTGTTCTCATTTTATTTACAACATATTTTACGCTTAATGGTAAGCAATGAAAAATATTTTAAAACTCATTTCTAAACTCCATAGCTATTTGCATATTCTTGGTTCAAAATTGGATTAGCTCATTTCAAAATTGTCCAAAGCAGAAAAGTGCGTCAAAAAAAAAAAAAGTGCAAAAGTGGAAGGTGTGTGGAAGAGGGGTAGTCTTATACGGCGAGTATATAACAAACTCTATATTTTGAGTGGAAATGTTGGGGGTCGTCTTATACGCCCAGTCGTCTTATACGCCGGCAAATACGGTACTTATATTTACAACTGGAGTCACACAACAACACCCCATCATACAATCATGGGATTGGAGGAGATGTAGAGGTCATCTAGTCCAACTATGTTCAGGTATGCATCTCAGTTGATGACCAGTAGTGTACAATGAAAGAAGAGTCCATGCACCATGTCTATGCCTATTCTCAATCATCCAGGTCATTGCTGTCCCAAAAGTGCCTTTTCAAAAGGCAACTGGACTTACTAACTATTGTATATTTTGAAGACATCCAATGCACGGAATAAAACATGAGAGCTAAATTTAAGGACTCTACAATGAATGTTTGTGACCTTCCTTCGTTCTAAAATATGCTACTGCTAAATACTAGTCCTATCTGCAATAAAGACTATCTCATCCATAATTTAATTGGAAATGAGAAATCATACTTTATGTGTGTAAATGAAATTTGTTGGGTAAAGTCAAGGGGTACAACTCCAAAGTCAGCTAGAGGGAGGAGGGAAAAGTGCGTGTAACTATCTGTATATTAAGTTAGGTTTTAGTAACAAATCGAGAGAACTGCTTGTGTATAACTTACATTGCAGCACCTTTCCTTAGCTTTACTTTGGTTGTTTTCTGAGCTAGGAGAATTCAGCCTATGTGCTCTGGTAAATGATTTGGGAGTGATTCGGGATTTCAAGGTTCCCAGAACAACGTAGGCAATCGTCGGCCTGAACTGTGTAAACTCAGTTTGAAGCAGCTGCTTTGGCATCTGTAAATAGGTGGCATTTTTGTTGGTTTTCATCACTGTTCAATCACCTCCTGCTCTCCCTAAGGTTTGATAACATGACTGTGGTGATAATCTGCCCCACATGCCAATTGGTGATCCAGTGATCAAGCAAACAATTCTCTCATGACCTTTAGTAAGTTCTGAAATGGGGATTTAGCAAAGGCATTGGATCTAATGACTCCTTGACTGCCTTTCCTTCTATCCAGGGCGTCTCGTGATTAATAGAAGAACTGTAGGAAATGAAGCAGCAAAGGATCACCTTGAACAGCAATGGCAGAAATCAAGGACGAAACCCAACCAGACAAAGGCATCAGCAAAAATTTGGGCCTACATGCTGAAAATAAGGACGGCAAAGTATAATTACTTTTCTGCCTTCGCTGCATCTTGGAGAGTGTTTTTGCCCTTATTGCATCTGCAGAATGCAGACCTAACAGATAAAAAGAGTCACCGTGAGGCAGTTTGAGACAGGTACCATGGTGCTTCCACTATTTTCTGAGCATGGATTTCCAGTTAGTGGTAGTGGGGGAAGGAAAAATTCATTAAGGCGTTGGCCATCTCAGTCTTCTTCCTCCTCTTATTAAGCTTTCTCCTTTCATGTTACCTTGCTACTTGCTAGGGCATTTTGTTTTGCACTAGATGTAGAATTTATAAATTTTGGACCTTCTTTGCAAGGGGGGGAATTATTGTTGCAATACATTTGTCATTGTTCAACTAGCAGGGGATAATATTTTTTTTATTCCTTTTAATGCAATTTTTAAAAATGTTGTCTTAGTTTTGTCTCTGTTCATTTTTTTTTTTGACTTATATTTTAATCTTCTGAATAAAATAAAAAATGATTTAAAAAAAGAACAATCTTCTGCAAGGTGGAGATTCCAATACCTTGATACCCACTTCTTTTCTTTTTCACTCAGCTAGCATCAATAATTTCAGACACATTAAAATGACTAGGAAGTGATTAAACCTCCCACAGATTTCGGTCTTGGTACAGCTGTAATCACCGGTTCCCTGCTGTTATTAGCAACAAGGAACAGTGATTGAGAAAAAAGACAGAGCACATACTAGGAAGGGAAGGTTTTATGCCTTCTACACAATAATCTTGATGCAGTCAAACTTGATGTAGTCATTACAGTATAGCCAGAACTATAATTGTCACAGTAATTTCTTTCACAATCCTCAGAGTGTCAACAGTTGGCTTAAAGCCCATATGTTTTGATAGGGAACAGGAACAAACCCTTCATCTGATATGTCTGGAAAGAAACCATTCAGCAGTGTATATAAAAGTATCAGCAACATGTCTTACAGTTGTAATTTGTGAAAGCTCCATTTTCCCAGTTAGTGAAAAATCAGGAAACTATTGCCATCCTGACAGAAATCCTGGAAACATGAAAAAATAAAAACAGTAAATGTGCAGTAAAAAGATATATTTATCAAAAAATATTTCAATGTAATATGTACTGCTACATGCTAAAGGCAGTAATATTGCAATATAGTAATATTATGTGCCATACTGCACGACTTTTCAATTCAATGCTTAATTTTTGTCATTCTTACTCATGATTGTATCTCACTGTTCTCTTTTTAATAATGTTGGCAATTGTAAACTTATCATCTCTGCCAAGATATAGGTGTCAATTTACCTTTCTGACTTTTGGATAATTTTCAGAATGTCTAATGAAGTTGGCTGTGAAATCTGTATGTATGTTGTAATATTTTGTTGATGTTTAATATAACTTTAAACTTGTAAAAATCCTACAAAATAGAAACAACAAAATTGGGTCAACACCTAGAATTCTTTAAGGAAAAATGTAAACAATAAATAAAAAACGATAAACATCATGTCCGTATCCTGTCGATCTAAGTATGTATATTAAAATAAAAAAGCTGTTTGGAACTACAAATCCTAAAAATGTGTTTATACAGCACAAAAAATGCAATCTTTCCTTTTCTCCTAAATATATCAAATCAGTGCACTTAATAACCAGAATGGGCATTGCCAGGCCAAGCTGACTATGTGGTAGAATTCTATTTCTACACTGTAGTAAATTATGTTAGATAAAAATGGGTTCAAAGTTACTCACTTAACTTCTATAGCTAATGGTGCTTTTGAACTCTAACCTCAAATAGATTTATATATATAAATGTTAAAATATCCATTTCTTTGAAAGATAAAGATTCAAAGCAAATATTTAATATTTAAATAATACAATTATAATTTAATGTTAATATATAACTCAAAATCTTGAAAAACTGGAAATGTAATGATCCAACATAATAAAAAGCAGTTGGGTTTTACCCTATTCTCATTATTCTTGAATCAAAACTAAACCATTTCATCACTATTCTCAGCACGCTGGACAGAGACTTCTTTTCAATTTGTGCAGCAACTTTTGGCACCATCATGCTATGCATATATTGCTTTGTTGTACTTGTAGCAATAGCAATATATTAGATTGCTCAAACTACTTTACCTGATTTCTATCATTTTAGTAATAAACCTGAAAGGTAGGCCAACATTGTAATACTACTATAGGTAATCCTTTTCAGTGACTCTTTGAAGCTATGGGGCAACAGAACAAGTAATACTTAGGACCGGGTCTTGAAAACCTCACTGTCCCAGTGCAGTGGTAGCATCACATGCTTCTGTGATCATTATTTGCGATCTTCCCTCTGCTTCCCACAAGCAAAGTCAATGGGGAAACCAGCAGGGAAGGTTGCAAGTCATTCTGAATCATGCTGTGCATTCCATACCCTGCAAAGTGTGCCTGGCCACAGTATCCCCCTTCCCACACTTCATAGCTGTCAGGACCAAGCCCAGAGATGAGACATCAAGATCTAATTGAGTCCAGTTCTTTATTTGCTTATACCCAATGAACATACTCTTGCCAAACTAAGTATCTTTTTTACTTAGTAAATATATCCTGAGAGATTAATAGAGTATGGCTATCCTGAACCTCTTCCTCCCTCCCCCATCCAGCTTGAGATTGCACAGTTTCTTAATTGAAACCTCTTTCAGGAAAAGTTCTATGTTACCAAAATGTTCCCCCATTGCTCCTTCAGATACATATTTCATCACAATAGTATACATAGTGCCAGGCTACAGCAGTACGCCCGAATGTGTGCCCTCTGTAGTAGTCATCTCCACCCAGCTATGCTCACACCATGGCAGCCACCTGTGCACCACCTGTACTCTCTCCTATACTCCACAGAAACCATCCCAACTGGCCACCCTCACACTACAGCAGCCACATCATCCTGTTCAGCCACATTCCACAGTGCTTACTTACTCAATGGCCTGCTTGCCAACTACCTGAGGGAGCCTCGGTGGTGCAGTGGTTAGAGTGCAGTACTGCAAGCTACTCCTACTGCAATTTGACAGATCGAATCCCACCAGGCTCAAGGTTGACTCAGTCTTCCATCCTTCCGAGGTGGGTAAAATGATGACCCAGATTGTTGGGGGCAATATGCTAACTCTGTAAACCACTTTGAGAGGGCTGGAAGGCACTATAAAGCAGTATATAAGTCTAAGTGCTATTGCTATCTGGGACTTGTGATTTCCTGCTGGCTTCCACACCCATTTTGTTGGTTGGAAGCACACAGGAAGTCATGATCACATGAGGTCCTCTTTTAATGACTCATGATCCTTGCTTAATGATGGCAACAGAGACTTCCATGATCGCTATCATTAAGTGATATGATCACCATGATTTCACTTTACAACCACATGACTTAGTGGCAGAAATTCCAGTATCAACTGCTATAGTAAAGTGAGGATTACCTATATTATCTATATAGAAATGCTAGCTTGGTTAAAGCAATTTATAGAACTGATTACATAAGCAATGTAAGAATCAGAAAGATTTATTTGCCATTGCTGAATTATTTCTTTCCTTTGATGCCCAATTACCTAGACCCCATTTTCAAGTTTTCAATTTGACTAATCATAAAATCAGCTTTCTGTTAAAACTGAATTTCTATATTTGGTAACTGGCATTTAAAAAAAACAAATTAATTCCATTTGTAAATAAATGTATAAATTATACATTTTACAGGAGCTGAACTTCAAAACAGTATTTAGTATCGAGATAGTTACTTATATCAGATTCAACAGGACCACTAATTAATCAAAGACTGCAATCACACTTATCCTAGGGTAAGTCCTGCTGAATTCAATGGGTTCCAATGAAGCACTGTAATTAAAAATATACTTTGACTGAGACCAGCAATTTCCTTCAGCTTTTTAGGTATTTTTTTTAAATTATTAAACTTTTATTTTTTTTTCTAGCAGCACTACCCTCCATTCTCAGCTTGATAACTTTTAATTTAACTGGCACAGATACTTAGAGAGGAAATTAGGCTTGTATGATCTTCCTTTCCCCACTTTTCTAATCTCTCAGGGCTATGTGAATTCTAAAAAGGTTCTCAGGCAGCAACTTTATTCTGATACTGAATAGCAATTAGATTTGAATTTGTCACATATAAAACTTTCCAAAAAGGCTCCTTGTTTCTTCCTGCCCACCAATTACCTCAATAGCCTTGTAATGTTGAAACAATGTACAATATACACATTGACTCTGTCAGAACTGCACCATCGAAGATATTGCAACAGGAAATATTTCTCAGGAAATATTTTCCCACTATAGACCAAGAAAAACCAAAATAGTAATTCATATTCTCTACATGCTTCATTCTGTCAGGATATTTGCTTTTGTTGCCCTTGTTTAAAACAAAGACCAGGGAAACCTGCTGAACTATGTATAGTATCCACTTATTTTGACAGATCTGAGCTTATCGATTACTGGAGTATCTGCAAGGGGACTTGATCAACTCAACATTCTGTAACTGATCAGAATGAAGCAGCAAGGTTGGAATTGTTACATAGCTGGACTGGTTACTAATAGGGTTTTGGGTCCTACTCAAAGCCAACTATAAAAACCTGTATGGTATAATACCAGGATATATTAAGGACTACCTTACCAAATATGGTTTTATCTATCCAGTCTAAAAATTAAGGTGCCCATCAAGAATCCCCCATAGGAAATCCATTGGGCCAGGAACCCCCATACACACCATAGGAATATACTGTATAATGTTCCCATAAATTATTTCACTAATCAATGTAATTTGTTTAAACAGCTGCCCATCTACCAACACACTTTTGTGAAAAAATAGAAGCAATCGTAATCCACAATATTAGAAATTGGCATAGAAAAGAAACAGCAACCGAGGCTTCTAAAAAACAAAATCTCACAATCGATAGACCTGCATCTATATCACAACAAAAGAGGGCTGTGAAAATATTTACAGATCCCTCACATCCCAAACATAAACTGCGATGCGTGCAAAAACGCAGTCAGAAAAGAAGAAAATATTTCCTCCCTCTTCTAGCACCTTAAAGCCACAGGACATGAAATTAATTTTGAAGGAACCAAATTAATATCCAACACTGAACACTCCCAGCAAGAGAATAATCAGGGAAGCCATCGAAATAGAGAAACACCCCCATAACATGAATAAATGGGACAATACCTCCCGCCTACCAGATATCTGGAAACTAGCCCTCACCAACAAACGAGTCCCAGACACGAAAACCAACACCAGACCCAAAACAACACGGGAGACCACCGCCAATCCCCCCCATCAGACCCAGGCCCAAACCCATCCTATAAATGAAGGACAACCACCATCCAGAAACCAGACCATGGCTGCTTCGCCAGCTGTCGCACCCCACAACCCCATAACCAAACAAGCTGACACACGCCAAGAACACAGACCCAGACCCCAAACTCGAAGCCAGACCAAAACCCAGAATGCTATATCACAGCCACCCACTCAGGATATCACATCAGAAAACTCAGGATATTACACCACAAGAACTCAAGAAGTTGCAACACAGCAAATGACCCAGGAAATCACAGCACAAGACCAAGGATACCACAGCAATAAAACTCACAAGGTCATCACACAACCCATTACCCAAGCCGTTACAACACAGAAGGCTAATGGAAAAGAGATCAAAAACACAAACTACCCAGGAGATTACAACACAGGACCCAGGATACCACAACAAAAGAACTCGCAAGGCCATCACACAACCTATTACCCAAGCTGTTAAAACACGAGAGGCTAATGGAAAAAAGATCACTACAAAACAAACAACCCAGGAGATTACAGCACAAGATCCAGGATATCTCCACAACAAAACTCACAGGGCCATCACACAGCCCATTATACCAACATCAACTCCATAAACCAATCAAGAGGCAGCAGTGCAGCCAACCAGCCCAGCACACCAGCCCCCCCTCCAGTATTTATAGAGAGACAGCAGCTCCGATCACACACTGCTTGCACTGGCACGAAGCCGAAAGCACCAGCCTGAGGATGGCGAGTGGGACCTCACCAAAACGTCGCCAAGATAGTCTTAATCTTACACGGGAAAAGACCTGAACACACCTAGACCTACATACCTGTACCTGTGAAAACCTACGAAAACTATATATGTGTGTGTGTGTGTGTGTGTGTGTGTTTTCTTAAGTTTTCGTGGGTACTTACATGTATGGTGTTCAGCTTTGTTCGGTATTTTCCACGTCATTATAGTTGTGCTTTTAAAGTTGTAGAAGCGTTTGGCAGAATCTCATCTGCCATCATCAGGCTTCTGTACAGATGAACACAACACAGAAGCCTGATGATGGCAGATGAGATTCTGCCGAAATGTTGCTACAACTTTAAAAGCACAACTATGACGACGTGGGAAAATACCCGAACAAAGCTGAATACCATACATGTAAGTACCCGCGAAAACTTAAGAAAACATATAGATAGAGAGAGAGCGAGATTGAGAGAGAGAGAGAGAGAGAGAGGGAGGGAGGGAGGGAGGGAGAGGGAGAGGGAGAGGGAGAGGGAAAGAGAGTTAGTTAGTTAGTTAGTTAGTTAGTTAGTTAGTTAGTTATCTGGCAATCCTTCCTCCCTTTTAAAAGTATTGGGGGTATTGTTTTCCAGTGAGCACACACAGTACATTGTCCTAGTCTTGGTGGGTTGGGAGTTATAAGGAGACAGATGTGTCAAGTGTTTCAGACTCAGTCTTTGCAACATCTCATTAAAGTCATTGACATTTCAGACCAAGTCTACCAGTCATGAATACCATTAATCAGGAACTACAGGATGGAATTAAAGTACAGAAAGCGAAGCAAAAAAAAAATCTAAAAACAGGCTTCCGGTTTTGCGCGGCTTCGGTAGCGGCAGGAATTTGCGCCTCTGCGATCCCTGCCGCGCTCGCCGCCAAGGTGCCCCCGATCTAAATAGGTCTGGGGCTATGACTGCCTTGTAGAGGCAGCCGAAGAGAGAGGGGATCCGGACAGAGGTTTGGGGGTAACGCAGACCCCCTTTCCAGCCGGAATAACCCCTTTTTCCTGAGGTGGTGGAGCGGCGGTCAGTAATGGCCGCCTCAAAGAAGCCTGCAGCCGGGTAAGATTTGTGCTGGAGGAAGAGGGAAGAGCTGTGGAAGTTGCTTCTGACTGGGATAAAGTTAAGAGAGAGTGTCCTGTAACCTCAAAGGCTGCTAAGGATACTTTGTTTCTAGAAAGAGATACAAGCGGCGAACATTTCAAAAGAGAAAGGTGTTGTTGTTTTTTTGGTTTTTTTTTGCCTTTCACTCTCCTCCCTAACGTGACAGCAGTGGAACCATAAGAGAAATCCGGGAATCTGTTCTGGAGGTAAATGAATATTGAAGGAGCAAGGATTTCTGAATATTCAAAGGGGGGAAAAAAAGAAATTTTTTTTTTTGGCTGTGAGTGGGAAGGGAGAGGAAAAAAAAAATTGGAGCAACCTGAAAATAAGGAGAAGACTGCCTAAAACTTTAAAGAGCTAATTTTAAAGAGTTATTAAAGAGCAATAAGACTTCCTAAAGATATATTTTAAAGAGAACTTTGTGATCAAACTTTATCCCAAAAAGAGAAAGTGGAAAAAGAGTAAGTATTAAAAAGAATCAGCTGATTGGACTGTTTGATGACTTTGGATTTTATGAGAATTATCTCAGACTAAAAGCACTCAGGTGGTTGTTTTGAAAAAAAAATTTCTCTGTACAATGGCATCAGTTGTGGATGAACTAGAACTTATACACCAAAAATATGAAAGAGAAAAGCAAGAAGGGAAAGATGTCTTTGGCACTCTTTTTCAGTTTATAGAAATGGCGGTCTGTGCTTATGTAAAATCGTATGAGCAGGATAAAGAAGAAGCCATTTTTGAAGAACAAGTGACTTTGGTTGGGGAAGAAAAGAAGGAGGAGAAAAAGGAGAAGAAGACTTTAAGACCTGGGAAAACAATCCAAAAAGAGAAGAACAAGGTGAAAAGGGGATATCGTGTTAGGAAACAACAGAAAGGGGGAAAACAGGATAAAAGGGAGGTGGAGAGACAAGGGGGTAAAGAGGATAAGGAGAAGAAGAAGCAAGGGAGAAAGGAAGGGATGAGAAGCTTTAATGGTGGGGAGCAAAATGCAAAAAACCAAAAGTTTTTTAGAGATAATGGATAGATTTTATTGGAAAAGGGATTCTAGAAGGGTACATAAGATTGCATTTTTATATTTGTATTTAGAAATAATTATAGAAGACTGGAAATAATATGCAATTTAAAATGTGATAAAATATTTAATATAATTCAGTGAAACTTTTGTTAAGAGAGGGGAGTACTTTAATGAAATAATGATTTAAGATCGGTGATGTGGGGGGGGAATAATTTTGGAAAGTATAAGAAGTGTTCCCATAAAGGTATGATAATTAATTGAAATGGGTAAAATGTCTAAAGATATAAATGATTGTTAATATCAATGATTAGGCCATGTTATACTAGTGAAACTATTCGTGAAATGAGAGGTTTGAAGAAGGAGAGGGGAACATGTAATGTAATAATGATTTATAATATGTGATGTGGGGGGCAGAATTAATATGGCAAATAGGTGCTCCCATAGAAATATGTGACCTAATTGATAAGAAATGTGCTAGATGTTTAAGATATGAATAAATATTAATATTAATGAATAGATTTGTATTGGTTTTGATGATATTGTATAATGTCAGAATGTACCAGACAGAATCCCAACGTAAGTTATGTACTTTAAATCAAGTATTATAAATATAGGGGAAAGAGACATAGGCGTCATACTCCAATCAGTGTACAGGAGAAGGTTTTTCTTTTTTTTCTTTTAAGAAGAAAGATAAACGGATAGTTGGAAATAGAACAGACAAAGAATAATAAATATTATGATTTGAATTGAGAGGAGATAAATAAAATAAAATTGAGAAAATTTAAAAGAAAGGAGAAGCTATATAGAAAAATGAAAATGTAATAAGATATGGAATGGTATGTAAAATGAATATGAATTTGAATGTGTGTCTGTACCAAGAGTTTTGACCCGGGATTAAGCAACTTTCAGAAAAGAGATCTTTTATGTTTTTATGTCTTGTATTTTTGTATGTTTTGTATGTTTTTAAAAATTAATAAAAATTTGGGGAAAAAAATCTAAAAACAAAAGATGAAGTTTAGCTATATAATCATCAATGTATGCAGTACCATGATAAGCCATAAAGTAAAAAACATGGGGTGTCATGCCCCTGTCAGAGTCTGAATCTGAGGAGGAAGCCGGACAGCTGACAGGGAATGGGAGTGTGGCTCCATTGCCTGTGAAGGAGGCTGAGGAAGGGCAAAGTCCAGCTGAGCAGAGCAGGGGAGAGACAGAACAAGGGAGAGGGAGTTCAGAGGAAAACTAGGCCCACCACCTCTTCATCCTAGAGCACGCAGGGAGGAAGGGAGAAGACAGCAATGTGGGTTGCATGACTTATGGGGGAGGAAAGGCCCTGATTTCCTTCATTAGCCACAGCTGGAAAGACAGTTAATAAGAAAGGCAGGCTGCATGCAGCAGACTGTGCGGCAGGCTGTTGGGAGCTTTATCTTGTGTTGTTGTGGCTTATCTGTGTTCCTGGCGTCTTCCCAACCGTGTGAATTTTGCCATGCTTTCAAGTCTGAAATTCTTGCTCCTGCCCTGCCAAACTAATTTCTTCAGTTTGGCTTGTTTGGACTTTAAATTACAGTTTGTGTTGACCATGTTTTGGACTTAATTTTCTGCAGTCAAAGGCTGTTCCTGGGAGAGTTTTTCTCTAGCCAGAAGGTAACCTGGACATTGGGGGCAAAGTTGGAGATAATAAAGGGACTCTTATTGATTATCTGACTGTGTTATCTTTGTGCCACGCCCTGGGTCATCACATGGGGGTTTGGGCTCAGCATTTTATAATTTAGTCAGCAAACCATTATTATTAAAGCCACGATTTAGCAAATATAGTCCTCCTTCTTCTGAAGCAGCTACAATTTCTTTGTCATGGGGAATTAAAATCCAATGCATCTGAACTGCCGCAAGTTGGGGAATATTAGGAAACAAGGAAACATGCACGAGTTCTAAACTACAAGCATTTCTTCTGCCATATAAAATTTTTTGAAGCAAGATGATTTTTAACATAACTCCCTTGTCTGAGATTTCATAAAACAATTCATGTCAGGAATGTCAACATGTTAGATAAGCCAATGGACATAATTCTTGCTGCAAACAGATAAATTCTAATGTGTCAACATTTCATTTATAAGCACTGCAGTTGCAAAAGCAAACACAGTTTGATTCCATTTCCTTTCATTTTGACGTTTAAATTATGCTTTTCAGAACACTCTATTGCATTAAACTAATTTGTGAGGCTATATAAAGAGACTGTTTTCAGTTTGT
This sequence comes from Notechis scutatus, assembly GCF_049901735.1. Classification (NCBI taxonomy): domain Eukaryota; kingdom Metazoa; phylum Chordata; class Lepidosauria; order Squamata; family Elapidae; genus Notechis; species Notechis scutatus. The sequence continues at coordinate 305,412,885 of NC_142009.1, forward strand.
GGGTAAATTAGGAATAATAGCTTACCTAGAAAGCATTCAAGCTAGGTCATTTTAAATATTTTTTTTGTGAATTATCTGTTGGTAGTTGTTTTTCCCTGCCTTCATTCTAAATGTAATATTCTGGGGCTGCGGATATAATAATCCTATTTGTGGCATCTTTTTGTGCAGACTTTTCGAATTATAACCCTTCAGATGCAGTCAGGACTGACTCTCATAACACTCAGTTGGTTTATTCAATGGTTGTGTGAATTAGATCTAATGAGAGATATAACTCCACACCAAGTTGGGGGAAACCAGATCAATGGAAACCGAGAAATTAGAAAGAAAAAAAAGACAACTCTATAATGACAAACTACTTTATCTAGGGAAATGTGGCCCCGTCTAGAATTAAAGAAAGAATATTCTTGATATGAGAAGGTTTCCAATCATTACATTTTGATTGGAATTGAGCCCAAGTCAATTCATCCTCTTCCAGATTCTAACTGCTTCCAGAACCAGGAGAGAAACTGAAGTGCATCTCCTGTTCAGCCTGAAGGCAAGGTGTACCATTAAATATGGTGCAAGACTCTGCAACTGCAGGCCCAGCACCTTCTCAAAAAGAAGTTTCCTGAAAACCAAGGAATTCTTATTCAAAATAGTGGCTTTAATTCATTATTTGATTAATTAAATTTATATTCCACAATAATGACAGAACTTTCACTAGCTCACATAATACACAATAGAGGACCATAAACAAAGAGCAGTTAATATGGCTGAATAATATTGGAGACAAATGAATATCCAATGGACGACATTCTGGAAAGCTAGCTTCATCCCCAAAAATCAATACTTTTGGACTTCAGCATTCCCCACCACCCCACTTGCCAGTAATGAGGGACAACTAGTTATTTTTCCCAACAAGATTGAAGTGCTCAGACTGACTCTACTGTGGAATTGGAGCCCTGCAGGTAACCTGGCACCAAGACATAAAGGACTTTAAGGATTAAATCTATCACTTTAAATTCCACCTAGGAGGTAATAAGAAGTCAGTGCAGGGGCCATAGAACAGGCATAGTATGTGCCCAGAAATCTATTCTTGTGAGTCACTTCATTTTTTTAGCAACTAAAGCTATAAAGCAGCCCCCTATGTTGCAGTAGTCTCATTGGGAAGTTGACTAATCATTCCTGGCAGACTTGGCAATCAACAGCAACAGTTTGACTCAAGGCCTTCAAAGACATGGGCAAATGTACTTTGGGGGCCAAGGGCAGGGATCCAAAATTGGACTCCAGTCTCAATTGTTCAATTCCATTTGTGACATTGATTCATTTCTTCCTAGTTTTATTTCCTTCTTTCCTTTTGTATCCTGATTTTCCTATCCTCTCACCCATACCCAACCAACCAAATCATTCTGGCTAGCTAATAAAGATAAAATACTGCATAAGACATTAAAAGTCATAAATAAAATACACCAGGTTAAATACCTAACTCCTCAATTAATACAGGACAAAACACACAAATGGGGGCCCACTAGCATAATGGGTTGCAATGAATTGCTTCTAGCCTCTCATTCCAGGAACTCCTCCCTGTGACCCTCTCCACTATTTACTCAAATAAAGGTATATTTTTTCTCATTCTTTTTTTTAACCAATCTAACTGTAACGCTGCCTTTCCTTTAGTTTTCCATTTTAACATTCCTATTTTTTCTCTCCCATTCCCCCACTTTCTGACTTCATTGGGAAATGGTACCATATTCTTTCCTATGTTCCAAGGGCCTGTTGATAAACAATGGCTGATTCCTTTTGTAGAGCTCCTTACACAGAGTAGGACTGTCTGTCAGATGTCTCTTCCAGCAAGCAGTGGCAACCAAATAGCATCTACTGCCATGGCAGCTACTAAGCAAGCGCAGATCAACTTTTGGAAGGACCATGAGGTCTATAGGATACCCTAGAATTTTAGGTTGTGTAACTATGTTCTAAAAACTCCCAGATTTTGTATCTGCCATATATTGATAAAGATTTCTAGATAGTGAAAAGTGATTTCTTGAGATGTTCAGAATGATTGCTGGTAGAGAGATATAATGGGCTAAAATTCCAAGCTGTATTCACCCTGCATTTTTTTAAAAAAAACTGCAAGAAATGAATTCCACATTCTTATTAAACAGTCTGTTCCAGTTCTATATGCCATTTAAGGAAAATAGGCCAGGAGCTCTTTACCTATCCTTTCCCTTTGAGATACGTGACTTTTAAGAAAAATTTCAGATTCCACAATCCAATCCCCTTTTGCACCAGTTACATATACTAGGCACACATTTTTTTTTGCTTAAAAAGAAAATCTTGTATTTTTGACTTATGCTGATTACATTGTTATGATTAATACACAGTTGCAAAATTTAACTATAATAAATACTTTCCAAATATGCTGTTTGTGTTTTGGTAACAAATATATCCAAGGGCAAGGATTTGTTCACTCAGACAAAAAATGTTGCTAATCTTTATTGGAATATTTTCCTAATATGAAGAATAATTTATCTTCTTGATAGCATAGTTTCTTGAAACTATTAGAACTTATTTTAATAAAGCTAGTTTTTAAAAAATCGTTTTTCCACACAACTAAATTAAATTACGATTAGTGTGACTTAATCCCCATGTCAATGAAAATAAGATTGCATTATGAGGAACCTTGATCCCTGCAATAATCACAGATAAGCACCAAGTACATTGTTTCCCCAAAGCAGAAAAGGTGGTATACATATTCTGAACTTACAACTTTCATTATACATTCCAGAGATAAGGGAGCTATTTGACTGAAGCATATACATAGGCAATTACATGGTTTAAACAAGCAAGCCTATCTACATTTTAGCTGAAATGAAAAAAGTAACCTCTAATTGCTAACCAAGAAATTGCCATATAAAAAATGGTAAGCATATAACCTGACAACACTCCCCTAATTAGTTTCTTAAGTGGGTTAATTCTTACTATGTAAAAGGGTGTATTTTCATGGAACCAAAAGCAACCTACTAATAGTGTTCAGTAAAAGACGGGCTGTTGTGTTTTTCTAGCACAGTAAGCAAGTCACATGGAAATTCATATACAAAAATGCCTATTACATTTCTCAAAAACAGCTCATTAAGGAAGCATGTCTCATTTTAAAAGTTTAGTAAATTTCAAAGGATCAATGGCCTAAAGAAGGAAGATACTCCATTTTGTAGCCCATGGGCAAACTATAGCTGCAACCCTTTACATATTCCTCATGGACAGAAATCATTGGCTGTGATATCTGCCAATTTGAAGAATTTCATGCATACTGCATTTTGGGAATTTCCTTGAAGGCATGGACCAGAGAAGTTATAAAATGCATCACTATACTAGTGTTTAGACCAGGTAACTTCTTAGTAATTTTCTTCCTAGAAAGAGATGAATTGCTGTTCTTTTTGCCTAAAAAGCTACAGTTAGTCCTTCACAAATGGCCTGGCAAAATATCAAGAAAATAGGGGATGAATGTTACAAGAGTTAGTTTTTAGCCAACCTTAAAGCAAGAGGCAGAGTCCCAACAAGTTCTCAAGAATGTGCTTTAAGCAGCATTGCTTGAAACAAACATAACATGCTTGTTTTTCAGGCAAGGTTCTAGTTTTACTTGTAAGCTTTTACATCTGATAGGGATATGAGGGGGAAAACATACAAGTGTCATGTCAGCAATTGCATTCTGAAATCTGGGCATTAGTAGAAGTACCTGTAGCCAGCAGTTGGGCAAAAACACAATTACATTCCCTTCTTTCATATTACAAACTATGATTTAATCAACTTTTGTAGCAGTTACATTGAAACCCTGCATGGGTTTTCACATGACCTTGAGCCTTAAGCTATAGATACTTCCGCTCTACTAAATCTGAGAAATTCAATGATGGAATAACTCATTAAAAGAGTATATAAGTAGGTATAAAGTCAGGAAAGCTACTCCAGGTTCAAGGACTTACAACTATACAAAGTGAGTTTAATATTATACTTCTGCCACTAAAATGTTAAATAATGTGAAAGACTGAAAGGAGAAATCTAGATTCAGTCAAGGATATATTGTGGGAGTAAGCAAGGCCACAACTATGTTGGAGCCTATTCAAATAATCAAAGAAAAATTGAAACACGCTGACTCATAATATTTATGGTCTTTGTTATCTATCTAGTAACTTCTCACAAAGTGGGTAAATAGACAAGCTTAAAATGTGACTGAGATGGATGACCTCTAAATTTGATATATAAAAATATTATTACAGAAAAGCATGTTTAATTAGTATAACAGATTTGATTGAATGTTACATGATTGCATTAAAAATTGAAGAATACAAGAACACAATTTGTTCAAATGGAACAGAAGCAATAAGAATGTATTTGGTGGAACGGAATATCTAGATGAAAGTAAATGGAACAAGAAATACAAAAACAATACCATTATATGTATCTAGTGTCTAATGTTTTGTAAACCAGAGGGAAAAAATGAAGAAGATTCTTCTTAAAAATACATTGTAGATCTTACAATAAGACGAGAAGTATGAGAAATGGGGGATTTAATTACCTTGACATCTGTTAGAAGACAAATTCTGCCAAGCTTGGTTCTTCCATTGAATTCTTAGCTTACGCTGATGGCAAATTTCTCCCTCTGAGGATGTTTGGTTTAGGGTTTTTTTCTCCCCTTTCAAAGTAATTAATTTATAAAAGACCCAGATGTTGTTCGTTTTCTTCATTTTTAACAGCTAGTTTCGCACATGCTAAGCCATAATGTGGCTTGTTTGGTTTTTGACTTAGTGTGTTGTGTGGTCTATGAACCGTGGTTTAAATATTAAGAATACTGTGCAAAAGCAGCCAATTGTGTGATGCGTGAGCCCAGTTAAGCTCTCCCACGCAGACTCCTTCAAGTTTCAACTTCCCAAGCTTTCTCTCTCTCAATCTTATCCAAACCATGATTGCTAAAAACTAAGTAGAGTTTTCTAGCATTCTGAAATAGTAAACACAAAATAAAAATATTATTCATACATCTATATGAATTTAATATAATTTTTAAAATGATGGAGAAAGGATCAGTCCTTGCTCTCAACTTAGAAAATTCTAGTGTCACTCACTGAACCATTGCCCTCTCGGGTGACAATGGGCCTTGGAAAAAAGTGTCAAATTCTCAGATGCTAAAAAGTTGCTCACTCTAGTTTAGACTTACAACTATAGATTGCTTGCTGAATTGAGATTATGATGTAAATGCATAAACATTTCTAAGACCACTACATGTATTAAAATAGCATAGCCTCACAAACGTAGTAAACCTGACACAATAGGAAAAAGGAAGAGAAAGAAAGAGGAAAGGTGTTTGGTTAGAGTGGGGAGCAAACCTGTCTCTCTCTTGCCATAATGCCTTTTCTAACAGACATTTGATATGGTATTCAACTTGTCTCCATTGGCAAATAATTACTACAGGTAGTCCTCAGCTTACATTTTAATTTAGCTTTACATTTTAGATTCAGACTCTAGTCAGATAATTTTTATCACCTCTGCTCAGTGCTAATAAACCATGTCACTTATAGCTGCCAGCTCTGAAAGGCAAAGAAGATGAACCATAGCAGATTATCACTTGAATGAAGGCCCAATTATATTGCTGCATAAGTGCAAAGTCACTTCAATGATGGTTGTAAAGGTAATGAATGGGAGCCGGCTGATTCTTCTCTTCCCTCTTCAATTTCTGTGGAAAGAGGAGGCACTGACAAAAAGAAATGGCACTTTCACACTTTATTAGCTGCCATATTACGGATACACGACAAGCTTCATTCTGCACATTTATTTAGGTGCTTCTCCAATACATTAGGTTTAATTAAGAATAAATAAATGGCTCTGATTCCCTCAGAAAAGGGCACATAAAAAAAATTCCCACATGTGAGAACAGCTTTTGGCATAACAAAATAAATCATTTTTTTTCTTTGTGTCACTCCTGATTTCTTTCAACTTCAGGTTCCTGCATCTCGTCAAAGATAGAAAATTTTCATATGAAGCATATCTTGCTTATGTATTTGACTCAGCAACTTTAACTAATTTTGGAAGTGTCTTAACTTAAAAACATGAATAATAATAATAAAGATAAGCTACAAGGTCTCTAGTTTATAGAAATGTATCAATGTCAAAGCTTTTTTAATACACAGAAAATGAAACAGTGATTACCATTTGACTGTTTTCTCATACTAAAGGACTTCAGGAAAAAAATATTATTGGAAATTTGTACTATGTGTAAACTATATGCTCTGTCTGTTCCCTGCAGATTTTTTTCCTATTCATTAACTTATATTAGCCGTCCCCTCTGAGCTGAGGTCACAAAGTATAATTTCTATGTTTTCTTATCCTGTATGCCTGTTTCAATTTTCTCTTATGGTTGATTCTAAGATTAAATACTGAGCTGTGATATGTTAAGAACTGTATTTTAAATGTATTATGTGTTTATCATTTTGCATCTCCTCCACTCACTCTCTCTCAAAAAAATCACCCTCTCTCAAAAAAGTCAGATGATGAGTATTCTCAGAAATAAATTGCTAACCATTAATAGCTGTTCCGCTATAAAATTTCCTTTTCTGATTTGCATCTTTCAGATATCTAATTGAAGAGTCCTTTGACGTTTCACTACCCAATCTAGGTAACATCATCATTACTAGTGTTACCTACTTCAGGTAATGAAATATCTGCAAAAGAACAACTGAGAGTGCATCAAAGCCCTTCATTTCAAACCTGAGCTACAAATATTCTCCTTTATAGGTATCTTTTTTAAAAATGTAATTGTTTTTACTTAATAAAAAGAAGAAAACACAATGATAATAGTGGTGGAAATTGTATTTCTTTCACTTTCTTGTTAAAGCCATTTTTATGTTTTTTTTTCCTCTATTCTATTTGACTCTGAATGTAGATATCTCCTTCAGATGTCTAATATAATTTAAAAAGTAATAGATATCCTATCAATGTTCTGGAACACATTATTTTCATGCATACATTTCTGGCCTTTGGCTGAAATCAATGTATTGCAGTGTGCCATTTTTATCACTGTCAATCAAAAAACTCCTTTCTGTATGGTTTACTCTCCTGACCTGCCCCACCCGCAACTAATTACACAGTACAATTTCCAGACATTTTTGTTCTTCCCTTATGGTGATCATTCTTCAAGAGTTTGGGGACATACTTTATGAATTTATTTCATCACTAATTTAACTTAAGATAAGAACAAGAAGGCACAGATTGCACTGTTGTTCTTTTAACTCAGAAATTGAGCAGTGTCATTTGAAAGGACTATGGTATTGGTTAGTGATTTAAGTCCCAGATTTGAAAGCAAACCTCCTTCCCAGCTTCTTTACTTAACGTTAGAAAAGTGTGCCAGTCAGCAAAGATAAATTTGACCTAAATAGACTAGTGATATATTTCAGCGTGATACAGGTGGTCCTTGACTTATGACCACAATTGAACCAAAAATTTATGCTGTTAAGTGAGACATTTGTTAAGAGAATTTTGCCCCTTTGATGACCTTTCTTGCCACACTTGTTAAGTGAATCACTGCAGTTAAGTTAGCAACTGTTAAGTGGATGTGGCTTCCCCATTAACTTTGCTTGTCAGAAGGTCACAAAATTGGATCACATGACCCCCCGGGACACAGCAACGGTCATAAATATGAACCAGTTGCCAAGCATCTGAATTTTGATCACATGATGTTCCAAGGGTATAACTGAAAAATGGTCATGAAGTCACATTTTTCAGTGCTGTTGCAATTTTGAACAGTCACCAAATGAACTGTTATAAGTTGAGAACTACCTGTACAGCTTCCCATGAAGCCATGCAGTCGTCTTATGTAATTGCTTTAAAACATTTATGGATGCTTTCAGATGAAAACTTTATTAAGAAATAATAAATAACAGAATTGTGCTAACTCATGCATGACATTACAACCCACTACATTTCTTTGGGGATATGCAAGTTTTTTGGGGGATTCATAAGTATAGCTTCTATAAGTATAGGTTCACATTATTAAATACTCAGATATAAGTCCTATTCTGACTAAAAGTGTTTATTCCCAGAGAAGAAAGTATAAGATTGAAGCCTTAAAAACAACAAAAATAAGATTATTCACTCAGTACTGTGTAAAGAATATGAAATTAATTTGTACCATGAGAAAGGAAACTGTAATTAAACTACTTTTAATTAAGCAACAACTATATTAGTAGTTGGAACAACACTGAAAGCATTTCTTCTCCAGAGGAGTGTGTATAGACATTTCACTAGCATGTATGACCTCTTGACTTTTGACTTCTCAAGTCAGATTCTCTGCATACTCTTCCAATAAGATCTGGATCATATTTAAATAAGTAAATTACTCTTAAACTAGGACTGTCAGTCTACAAATTTCTTACCGCACACTTGGATTAATTTATTTCTGTTGATCTTTAAGACGTGTTTCAAGAATATTTTTTTAAAAAACACAAGTATACTCATATTGTATTTTTAGTAATTAAATACATTTATGTCAGAGAAAATTAAAAGTGAATTTAATGGAATTGATCCAATTCAAAATGTATTTGTAAATAATCACAACTGATAGTGAATATTTGTAGTACAGTACACCATTTATACTGAGTGATTCATCATCTCTTTAGAAGATTTATGTATCGTGTGTAGTGGCAGAATTATGTTTGTCCACCATTTTATTTATCCACAATGCTTCAAATTCCTGGGGTAGTGGAGAAATTGAGTGGTTAATAGAAGCTTCAATCACTAAACGAATTATAGTGGCAAATAATTATTAAGGATAAGATACTCAAAAATATATTACTGGTATTTTATTTATGTAATATTGTCTCATAGAGGAACTTTTTAAAAAGCATTACAAAATGAAATATGTATTTACCAAAAAATCAAAAATTAATGCACCAGAAAATAATATTTTAGTAATATATTAAGTCTATAGCAGTCATGCTATTGTGCATTTAGTCTGCTGCATCTGTAGGTTAAAATTCATTCACACCTGCAAGTATTTGATGCTATTGTTATAGACATATGAACTAGCCTTCAAATCATTGAAATGGGCGTTGGTTCTTACCTGACACGCCATTTCTCTGAGGCCGTGAGGATCATCCAGTGTGTGGGAGGTGCTCCAGTCTGCGTCGTTGTAGGCTGAGCTTAATTACTGAGGAACGCTCCGCCCTCCGTCACGTGGCTCCCTTGCGTTCCCCAGTTTGCGCGAAGACGAGAGTGAAGAAAGGTCGTTCTCTCATCCTCCTATGCTAAAGAGTTCATTGGCCGAAACAAGTTCCCACCAGACGGTAAATCTAAAGGGTGGGGCTGGATGATCCTCACGGCCTCAGAGAAATGGTGTGTCAGGTAAGAACCAACGCCCATTCTCCTGAGAGCCGTTCGGATCATCCAGTGTGTGGGACATACCAAAGCTTGGCTGTCCTACGGGGGGGACTCCGTCTGGCCCTGCAACCTCTGAGGTTCCCTAAAGATTTGCTGAAGGACTCGTCTACTAAACGAAGCCTCCGCCGAGGCAAACGTGTCTATCTTATAGTGTCTCATGAAAGGAGATGGGGATGCCCAAGTGGCTGCCCTACAAATATCAGAAATTGGAGCCTGAGTGGCCCAAGCTGCCGAGGTGGCTGCACTTCTGGTGGAGTGCGCTGTGATCCCCCTGGGTACCAGCAGGGCCTGGGACAAATAGGCCTTGGCAATAGTAGCCCTAATCCAGCGGCCGATGGTTGACGGGGACACCTTATGGCCTAGTGATTTGGGCTGGAAGGAAAGAAATAAGGATTCTGATCTCCGGAAGGGCTGAGTACGTTTAATGTAAACGCGTAGGGCCCGCCTAATGTCCAGGGTGTGCCAAAGCTGCTCCCTTTCCCGCGAGGGATTGGGGCAGAAGTTCGGGAGTGTGAGTTCCTGAGCCCTATGGAAGGCCGAGTTGACCTTGGGCAGGAAGGTGGGATCCGGTCGGAGGACCACCCAGTCGGCATGGAAGATGCAAAGGTCCTTCCTTACCGACAAGGCTGCAAGCTCTGATATTCAGCGGGCCGAAGTAATAGCCACCAGGAACACGACTTTGAACGTTAAGAACTGGAGTGAGGCCTCCCTGAGGGGCTCAAAGGGGTGTTTAGTGAGGGACACCAGGACCTTATTAAGATCCCAGGTAGGATATCGATGTATGGTTGGGGGACACAGGTTGGTGGCTCCTCTGAGGAATGCCCGAATACGAGGGTGGTGGGAGAGGGAACCCAGATTATCACAGGCAATGACTGTTGAGAGAGCTGCGACCTGACGCCGCAAGGTGTTTGGAGAAAGACCTTTCCTCAAGCCCTCTTGGAGAAACTCCAAGACTTGAGCGATGGGAGGTGAAAGCGGGTTGACCTGGAGACTATGGCACCACTTGCAGAAGCTATTCCAAGTGGCGTCGTATATACGGGTTGTTGAAGGCCGCCTGGCAGCTAAAATGGTAATAATAACCTGGTCAGAAAAATGTTCGTTTTTTAAGCGTTCCCGCTCAACCTCCAAACGGCTAACTGGAGCCACTGAGGGTCCGGGTGTTGGGAGGGCCCCTGGGAGAGGGATATCCTGTTGGAGGGAATTTTCCAGGGAGGGGCCACCGACAAGTTGCGGAGGTCCGCAAACCAAGGCGCCTGGGCCAGAAGGGGGCCACTAGAATCAGCTCCGCTCTCTCGGAGATAAGCTTCTGGATGACTCTGGGAAGCAGGGCTAGTGGAGGGAATGCATATAGGAGCCCTGTGGGCCAGGGACAACGGAGGGCATCGTAATTCTCGGCCCCGTGGGAGGGGTACCTGGAGAAAAACCTGGGAAGTTGTGTGTTGAGCGGGGAGGCGAAGAGATCCACCAATGGAAGACCGAACATCCTGGTTGCCTCCCTGAACAGTAACGGGTGGATGTGCCACTCGGACTGGTCCACCGTGGTCCTGCTTAGCCAATCCGCTTGAGTGTTTGAGTCCCCTGAGATGTGTTCGGCTTTGAGGGAGAGGAGGTTGTGCTCCGCCCAACGGCAAAGGCGCTCGGCCTCTCTCATCAAACTGATGGACTGGGTGCCCCCGTCGGTTGACGTGAGCCTTGGCGGTGACGTTGTCCGTGAGTATGAGGACATGCCGCCCGCATACGTGTGGAAGGAAATTGCGCAAGGCCAAGTGGATCGCGCGGAGTTCCAACCAGTTTATGCTGCATTCCCGTTCTACCTGTGACCATCTGCCCTGTGTTGAGAGGGAGTGGATGTGGGCGCCCCATCCGGACAGGCTGGCGTCTGTGGTGAGGGTGAGGCGTTGGGGCTCCTTGAAGAAATGGCCCTTGTTGATGGTGGGACGGGTCCACCAGAGGAGAGACGTGAGGACCCTCCAATGGGTGCAGGGATGTTAAGAGTCAATATCGATAAGATGAAGAATGCTATGTAGGAATTCACAATAATTCTATATATGTGTATATATATACATATATATATGAATCTAGACCTGCAAAGATGCAGTTATACAGTTGTGAATCAATAGTAATATTATTACTATTACTACTACTACTACTACTATTATTATTATTATTATTATTAATATTAATATTAATATTATTAAAATAATATTATAATTATTATTGTTCTATGATTCTTCTGCTAACTGACACCAATGTTTCGAATTAGAACGCCTGAGGCTGTAATGAGGCCTCTGGCAGCTGGAGCTCCCAGGCAACAACCGGGAGGAATAGGCTGCTAAATTCTGCCCTGAGCCTGCTGCGGAAGGCCAACAATATTGTCCAAATTCACAGATTGATCAATCAGTCCTCTGGCTGAGGGCCTGTATGTAAAAGCAGTCACTTCGCAGCACAACGAGGCCTCAAGAATGGCGCCCGACACGTGGCGGTGCCCAAAATGGCGGCCGCCCACGCTCCTGTAATTACGGGCTGCTCAGGGCTGAGTAGGGACCTCTCTGGCACCTGGAATGCCGAGAGAAGGTAGTTAAAGCTGTTCCCCTACTTGCTGCAAGGGGCGTTAGTGGTGGTGGGGGGGAATGCCAGCAGCGCTATCTGGCGCGTTTAAACAAGCCGCTGCGATCGCGGCGAGAAGAATGGCAGGGAAACGTCCGAATTGGGGGGGATTGGCGCCGAAGTGCTAAAGCCGCCCGTTCTACAACCCCCCAGGGGGCGAAGAAAACGTGCTCCCCTTGTATCCCCTATACGAGCAGGCTAAGGTTCTATGCACCCCAAGGCTTGTGACTGTTGAGAGAGCTGCGACCTGACGCCGCAAGGTGTTTGGAGAAAGACCTTTCCTCAAGCCTTGTCTATTGTTATAGACATATGAACTAGCCTTCAAATCATTGAAATGCTGTTTTTTCTGTTCAGTCAAAAGAAATGTGCTTTCTATTCTCAGCATAGAATTCTAAAACCAGAATCTTTTTTATACTCTAATGAATCAATCTCTTCCTTTCTCTTTTCAGTCTCTCTCATTTACTGTCATAAAAAAAACTTATAAATTGTGGCTCTATGGCAGGAGCTGATCCAGACACCATTAATTTGGCCATACATGCTTGCCACTAAGAGCTTTATCGAAATCATAATTCTGACATTAAATTATAGGCTGGCACTGTGTACAACTTTTGATGTTGCATAGCTAGGATTTATTTCAAGCAAGAGAGTTTATGAAATATCAAGGTCTTCATTTGCCAATCCCTCTAATGCTTAGATATGTATTGCCACTTAAATCCAAGCATGACTGTTTTAGAATGGCAATAATGTTCCTAAGAGGATTCATTTAGCTTTGTAAAGATTAAAAAAAAAAGATATATAGCATAATTTTCATTTTGTTATTAAGCCAATAGTGTAGTTAAAGACATCCATTCCCTTGGTAACAATAACAGCTAGTGGAACATGAGGTTCTTTAGAAGCTCCACTGTAACAGCTTTTCTGTTCCATTTTAGAGAAAAGCTGTTCAAAACCTTAGCTGCAAGATGGGATTTCGTTCCATATTCATAAGAGTTTGAAATTGAAGCATTTGAAATTGAAATTATTTATTTTGATGAAAACTGAAAACAAAGCGCCTTAATATTATTTGCAAATTAATCTTGCTCTGATAGTGAGCTGAGCAACATATAAATTAAATAAATAACGTTGGTTTGTTTGCACTTATTTGTACAAAGTACAATAAAAATATTAGTTTTTCAACATGGAGGTGTGGAACCTTCTTATTTTATGTGATTATCACTTTCCCCAAATATAAAATCCAAATCATCAGGGTCAAGGCTGATTCCCAACAGTCATCCAATAGTAAAAGAAAGGACAGTATCATCCTCTTTGCTGACATTTTTTAAAATGTTATTAGATAAGAACATTTAAAGAAAAAGAATCAGATCACAGCAAGGGAATATGGACTCCATTTCTTTAATGTTTCTAAGACAAATAGTCTCTAATTTCTTCTCTTCCTGACCTCTGCCTTGTATTAGTCATGTCACTTGTTTAATTAAATAATATTATAGTATACATATTCTTTTTTTTTCAGAATCTAATACTCCTGCACACTGACATACATTATCATGCTTGACAAAGAGAACCTGGAAGGAGGCTGTGCAGACAAGATAACCACCTTTCACATGGTTCAAAAGTCAGCAAAAGCAAAAAGAAGGAATAATTCTTACTCACCTCAGGTGTGTTTCCAAGACCTTCCTCTGTGGAAGTATTTTTAAATGAATGCAATATTTTATTTTATTTTTCTATAAAGCCTCATTTCCTCATGTTTTTTGCCTTTTTTTTTCCCCTGAAGGGGCGTTGGTCCTATCTGAACGCTTCTTCTCGGGGAGCCGAAGGGAGAATCCAGGATGGGTAGTCTCTAGTCTCATAGCTCTGCAGACCGAGTTGAAAACTGAGGACACACCCTCTGGTAACGGTCCCCAGTTCTGAATGACATCAAAGCGAATCCAGCTGCTCCTCGTCCTCTAACAGATAGCCTATTTGATACTGTGAGAAAAAAACATTTCCTCCCTACTCCGACCAGACAGAATACAGGGTGGGACTGGATTCTCCCTTCGGCTCCCCGAGAAGAAGCGTTCAGGTAGGACCAACACCTCTTCTCCACTGAGACGAAGGAGACATACCAAAGCGGGCTGATGGCTGTCTTATGGGAGGGAACTGGATTAGTCGGAGGTCCCCACTTCTACATGAACGCCCTGCAGGACTCGTCTTCCAAAGGACACCTCTGCTGAGGCAAAGGAGTCAATTTTATAATGTCTTATGAATGGGGTCACAGATGACCAAGTCGCAGTTCTACAAAAGTCCAGAACCGAAGCCTGCATTGCCCAGGCTACAGTGGTTGTCGCACTCCTGGTTGAGTGTGCAGTGATTCTCCTGGGCACAGGAAGAGCCAGTAACTCATAGGCCTTCGCAATACAGGCTCTAAGCCAGCAACCCACGGTAGATGGTGTCATACTGCGACCCAAAGTTGATGGCTGAAAGGAAACAAACAGGGCTTCAGTCCTCCTAAAAGAGGAGGTCCTTTTGATGTATATACGGAGGGCCCTCCCAATGTCCAAGGTGTGCCATTTTCTCTCCAGTGCATGGGTAGGCCCTGGACAGAAGTCAGGCAAAATCAACTCCTGTGAGCGATGGAATAAGAAGTTCACCCTGGGCAGAAAGGTAGGGCCCAACCGCAGAACCACCCTGTCTGCATGGAAAATGCACCGGTCCTTTCTGATGGATAGGCCGTCAACTCCGAGATACGCCTGGCCAAAATAATGGCCACTAAGAATGACACCTTGCACATGAGTAGGCGAAGAATGACTTCACACAAGGGTTCAAATGGGGGAGAAGTCAGTGCCTGCAGGACCCTAGGCAAATCCCAGGTGGGGTAACGGTGGACCACCGGTGGCTTCAAATTAGTGGCTCCCCTAAGGAAGGCTTTCACCCTGGGGTGTTGGGCCAGAGTGGTTGAGTCCTTGACCGAAAAAAACGAGGCCAAGGCAGCCAGCTGTCTCTTCAAGGTACTGGGGGCGAGACCTCTGTCCAACCCATCCTGCAGGAACTCTAACACATTTGCCACAGACACAGCAGTAGGTTCCAATAGGTGACTGGCACACCAGCCGCAGAAAATCCTCCATGATGCGTCATATATCCTGGTCGTGGAAGGTCTTCTGGCTGCCTGGATGGTCTGAATGACCCTTCTGGAAAACTTCTCCTGTTTCAGGAGACCCGCTCAAGTGCCAGACGGTCAACCCAAACCAGGCTGGATCTGGGTGCTCAATCGGGCCCTGGCTGAGGGAGAACCTGTGCAGGGGAATTCTCCAGGGTCTGGCGACCAACAGGCCCACCAGGTCGGCAAACCATGGGCACCTGGGCCAGTAAGGGGCTACCAACAGAACCTCTGCCCTCTCTGTCAGTACCTTTCTGATTGTCCCCGGAATCAGGGGAAGAGGGGAAGGCATACAATAGCCCTTGGGGCCACCTGCACTGGAGAGCGTTGACCCCTTCTGCTCCCGGTGCTGGGAACCATGAAAAGAAGCTCAGGAGCTGCGAGTACTCCAGAGATGCAAAGAGATCTACAATCGGATGGCCAAACCGTTCTGTCATCTCCTGGAACAGACTGGGATGCAGTCACCATTCCAACTGGTCGACTGTGGCCCTGCTCAACCAGTCTGCTTGTACACTGGAAACTCCCGAGATGTTTTCTGCTCGCAGGGACAACAGGTGTCTCTCCACCCACCTGCATAACCGAGTCACCTCCTGCATTAGAGATCTGGAGTGAGTGCCCACCTGCCGGTTTATGTGGGCCTTGGTGGCCACATTGTCTGTGAGGAGAAGAACCTGTCTCCCCATCACCTCCTGCCTTAGATCCTTGAGAGTTAAGCGGGCAGCCCTGAGCTCTAGCCAATTTATGTTGTGGATGAGCTCCTCCTGTGACCACCTAACCTGGACTCCCAGGTGGGCCCCCCAACCATATAGACTGGCGTCGGTGGTGATGGTAATCCTCTGGGGCTCCCTGTACAAGCAACCCTGATCCATGACTTGGGACTGCCACCAATGGAGAGAATGAAGAACCAGCAAGGGCACAAACCCTCCTTGGTGAGTCGCCCCTGCCCGCCTTCTGGTAGGGAAGCAGGAACCACTGCAGGGTTCAGGTGTGGAAGCAGGCCCTGGGACGATCCCGATGCATGATATCAACTTGCCGAGAAGTTGAGACAGCAAGATGATAGGCGCCTCTCTAGCAGTCAGGATCTGTGATGTGATGTCCCTTACACCAGTGGCCCCCAACCTTTTTTGTGCCATGGCCCGGTACCGGCATCATAAAATGATCCGTGGCCCGGTACCGGCATCAGCACGCATGCAAGGCAAGGCGAGCCGAGCGACCGGCCAGTCAGCCGTCCCCCACTTCTCCCCGCCACCTTCCTCCTTTGTACCTTTTTTGTGCTTTTTTGATCTCCTCCGCCATCAGGATGGCTCATCGTTCGAAGCCGTCCCCCCCCCCCCTTCGATGAAACTAAGGCGTGAGGATTCCTTCAGGACCCAAATGCCGCTTTCCAACCGGAAAAGCTCACCCGGAAACACTTTCTGTCGAAACAAGATGGCGGCGCCCAGCAAACCGGCAGCCTGGTAGAAAATGATCCACGGACCGGTACCAGTCCGGGGCCGGTGGTTGGGGACCCCTGCCTTACACTGTCTCGATGCACCTGTGAGAGAAAGACCTGGCCAGTTAAGGTGTCTATGATAGCCCCCAAATGCAAGAGATGGTTCGATAGTACTGGTGGCATTTGTCCAGGTTTATCGAGAACCCATGCTCTCAAAGGATCCTGATTGTTGACATTATATCCTCCTCCACCTGGGGTCTGGAAGAGGATGTATCAGGATGTCGTCCAAATAGCATTGGATCCTTATGGGTAAGGATCTGAGGTATGCCGCTACGGCTGCCAGGAGCTTGGTAAGTCTGTGGGGCTGATGACAGGCCAAATGGGAGAGCCCTGTATTGAAAATGGTGGCCGCCATAGCAAAACCTCAGGAACTGATGGTATTTGGGGTCCATGGGCACATGGAGGTAGGCCTCTGTCAGGTCTACCGAAGCTTTAAAAAAAAATCTCCCTCCTGCAGGCCCTGTAGGATAGACTGGAGGGAGTGCACCTTGAATCTTAGATAGATTAGATGCCTGTTGAGCCCTTTCAGGTTGAGGATTGCTCGCCACCCCCCCTCCCGAGGCCTTTGGAATCACAAACCAAATTGAATAGAACCCCTGTCTCTCCTGGTCTCCAGGAACTGGCTGGATGGCCCGAACGTCCAGCAGATGGTGGATCGTCGATTCCATGAATTCTCTCTTTGAGGGGTTCCTTGAGACGGGGCAGCACACAAAGGCACTGGGGGGGGGGGGGAAGAAACTCCCAAGAGAGACCTGACCATAAAGTTGTCAGGATGCAAGCATCCGTCATGATCTGTTCCCACCTCTGCCAAAACAGTCCCAGACTCCCTGTGGGAGAGGAGGCTTGGGTGTCAGTTGTTGCATCTAAAAGATCTGTTGGAACCCCAAAAGGACCTTCTGTCATCTTGCCTCTGATGCCCTCTGGCGGCAAAGGCCTGTCTATTGGCCTGAAATGAGGATCTTTGGAAGAAGGGCCTACTTTGATGGGGAAAGCTTGCCCCAGTTTCGCCCTGTTTAAAGGAGGGCTTTCTGTAGTAGGGTGGAGACCTGTAATCAAAACGCCTCCCCTGGGAGTGCAGGATCTTTCGCTTGTCCCTGGTCTCCATCAAAAAAGGGATCCAGGGCCTTCCCAAAAAGCCTCTCTCCCTTGAAGGGAGCAAACGCCAGCTTCCATTTGTTTCTGGCGTTCATCTGCCAATTTCTTAGCCAGATGAGCCTACGTGCTGTTACAGATGAGGCCATGGCTCTGGAAGAAATTTTGGCTGACTTGAGGGTGGCATTAGCTGTCAATTGAGCTGCAGCTATTATCTTATTTAAGTCCTTATGCACCCTGAGGTCCTCAGGTGGGATTCTACCCTGCAGCTGCCGCAGCCACCCATTAAATAAGGTAGACTCAGACCCACTGGGGTGTGTGTACCCCCCAGGGGACTCCCACTGTTTTTTAATCACATTCATAAATGTCTGGGGTACAGGTACAGTGTCCACCACAGATGCTTTCTCAGTGAATAGGTAATCTTCCTGATCCTCCCCCTCTGGGGGAAGATCACGGGTGACTTTGTCCCTTTTTAAAGATGAGCCGTGCTCTTAGCCTTAACCAGCAGAGTCTTGAAGAGAGCCAGCTGGAAAAGGTCCTTAAAGGAGGGGGGAGCTGCTACCTCCGACTCCCCATCTGAAAAACCCTCTCTGGAAGAAGGTCTCTCTCAGAAACATAAGACTGGCTTCTTTCCGAAGGGGATGCAGAATGATTTCTGAAGTAGATCGGCTGTTCTGCAGAAGCCTGCCCCTGCCCCTAAGGAATGCCTCTGTTGGTATCCAAACCAGGCAGCTGGCGCAGCTGGTTGATTTAAGCCTGAAATTCTTGTCTAATAGTTTGGGAGATCCAGGCTCTCATGAGCCTGGGGGTCTCCTCAGGCCGTAACCCAGCCACTGTAGGGGTAAAGGTGGTTTTTTTTTATTTTCAGGTGCAGGTCTGGTTCTGCTGGAGGCTTGACTTCCAGGTGGAGCAATCAAAAATCCTTGTGGTGGCTCAGAATTATTATGAGTGGCTTTTGCCTTGATTGGAGGTTTCCCTGCAAATCCTGAGTACTTGAGCCAGCAGGAGATCAGGCAGTCAAATATTGTCTATCTGCCAATTGGTCTTGCTGCCTGCCATCTTGTGGGAGCAGAGGAGAAATGGCCCTGTTTTCAGCCATCTTGGAGTCTCTCACCGCCTTATCTAACTCCTTATCTAGGCTTTTTGTCTATGCCTGGCTGCCTATCCTCTGCCCTAGAGGGTCTTTTAGGGCCTAGGGTCCTAGCTCTGATCCTAGCTGCTGCGGCTCCAGCCCAGCAGACCTGGACTTAGTTGATCCCCTTGCAGCTCTCTCCTACTCTGCTGAGGAGCTGATATTTCTTGGCCAGCTCCCCTGGCAGCCATTTTGAGCCCGCCAAAAATAATTGTCACTGACAGGAAGAGAGAAAAGGAAAAAGGAGGCAAAAGAAAAATAAAAACAAAATTTATTTGATCTAAAGCTGTTTGCTTTGGACACAGCAGCTGTTCACTACTTCAGGAGGCTAGTGCGACCCAGAAGTGGTGAGCTCAGCACAGCTCCACAATTTAAGGCAAGAGTCAAAGCAAAAAGGAAAAAAAAGTGGCTGACTCTTTAAAATTGCTACAAGCCCTGACAGATCAGAGGCTTGCAAGCCAGTGCTGGCTGCACCACAGTCAATTTGGCAGTCTCAAGCGTCTCACAGCTGCCACGGTGCTCTGGTGACTGGACAGGGGGTCAGGATTCAATCCAGATGGTCAGTACCCCCCCCCAAGGGACAATCCTGGAGACAAACTGCAGAATTGTCCTGAAACGTTTGAAATGGCCACCGACGCCAAAAAGGGGCAGAAACACCTCATGGTTTTTGCAGCTAGCACAGATCATAAGAACAGACCGGAAGAAAGTGAGTTGAATAAGACATTGACTCGCCCCCCCCCCCCTGGGCCACACAGGCTCTCAGGGGCACCTCCAACCAAATTTACAATCACAATTCCAAAAACCAGTCCACCAGCAAGGATTTTTTTTAAAAAAAAGGCAGTCAAAAAAAAAGAAAGAAAAACAAAAATGCTAACCGGCAAGCTGGCTAGCTGTCAAACCTGCTCTAAACCTCTCAAAGAGAAAAAAAACTCAATCCAGGGGGTGATTCTCCTACAATCTTAACTATTCAGAGCCCTTAAAGGGTGGTCTGAACACGCTGAGACCGAGTGAAGAACTGGGGACTGTTACCAGGGGGTGTGTCCTCAGTTTTCAACTCAGTCTGCAGAGCTATGAGACTAGAGACTACCCATCCTGGATTCTCCCTTCAGCTCAGTGGAGAACATGGCTTGATCTTTTCCTGGCTACAATAGCTCAGGTGTTTTATACCTTTGTACTTATTAGCATTTATAATTCATTCTAATCCTCTCATACTCCTTTTGTTTTCTGTATGGTTCACTCCTTTTGTGGCTATGTTTAAATTATATCAGTCCAAAAATGTCTATAAATCATCTTATTTTAACTAAGAAAGCAAATAAAAACCTCTATTCTTACTTACAATTAAATTAACTTCCTTCATTCACAGATGCATGATCAATATTTCAAATCGTTTCTTCCCTTAATATTTCCGTTAAAAGTTTGGAGGCGAGACTCCTCTACAACCAATGTTACTTCCATTCTTCCCATGATTGTAATGAAGAGAGAAGAGGCCTTATTTTTAATTGCTTCTAACTATTAACTGTCATGCGTTTCAGAAGGATTTATCGTTTCTTTTTCAAATATAGCAGGTATTCATCCACCCTTTATGGGAGAAAAGAAATGTACTACAAATGTAGGAGCTTCAAGAGTTTCTGCTTTTCATACCTTCAAACTGTCAATATTATTCGCTGTAGGTACAATCCCATATGCAACTAAAAAACTTGAGCTGATTGAAACTTGACCTACTCTGAATTTGTGAATAACTACTACCCATTTCTATCCAACTCAAATATAGATAATTAGTTTACCATAATTTAAGATGATCTTGTATCTAGTTGTCCTATCAATGGCCTTCACTAAAGGCCTTCTCCAAGCAAACTATTTTTAAGAAATGACAGGCTATCAGCTAACAAGATTTCTGTAGAGTATTTTCAACTTCTATAGACAAAAAAGACTCTTTCCTATAGCTGGTGTTGTGAAGAGTAGGATTTGGGCACACATTCTTGCTACCGCCAGATGCATTTATTGGATTTTTGTCCTATTATGGTGGCATTTTAATAACAACAATTTTACATCATCCCAAGTAGGACCTTTTTACTTTTGTGAACATCATTATGCTTCTTCTAATAAAATCTAAATTGCAGAAATTGACTAACACATTCCTTAATTACTGATGCCCATACTTTTCTGTTTTTGTGCCAGCTTGCTTCAATTTTCCTATTTCTTCCCAAGTCTTATTTCTGGCTTTCCACTTATTCTCCAATGACTGTCCTCTTTTCTCTTTAACTCCCCTAACCAATTCTATTGATAACTTCTTCAAAATGATAATTACTTTGATTCTAAGTAGAAGACTAAATTATTCCTCAGACTCTCCAAATGAAAGTTATTCTTCTTTCTGTATGCTGAGTATAATAGTAGTTTGAAAAGTACATAAAACATGTCCAATATTAAACTGATAATGCTGAGCTGGAATTTGAGATATGAGAAACAATATAAAATCAAAGATTTAATATGAGTGTTAGCAACTGAAGGTTTTCATCAAAATAAAGCCTCCTAACAAGTATCCTTAGTTGCTAAAACTAGAGCAGAAAGAAATGAGGAAACAAGGTTTCTATGGCAACAAGACTTGCTAGCAAGCCATTTAAAGGGTGGAGGTTGAGATGCTGGCACACTGATCATCGCTTATATTTCAAAAAGCCCTCCAGGAAAACAAGATTTAAGATGTATCCAATTCAGCTAAACAGAAGTTGAGGAGATAGCAAGAGGTTTTCAAGCTGTGATAAACCATAATCATCATATCAAACCTTAGACATTAGGAACCTCTCCCCCAGGGGACATATACACATCTGAAACCAACAAAGAAATTTTAAAAACTTGATTTTTAATTTTGATATGGAAAAACAGAGATCAATCAAAAAGATAAAACAATAATAACCTATCTCCATGAGACATCCTTTTCATAATCATAAATTCACAGGCCAATCCAAGTCAAACTAAGAGAACCAAAGAACGAAAAGAAATAGAATTTGCATGCAGTTGTACAAATGTAATGCTTTTCATGACACATCATTTACAATTTGCAACATGCTATGGCCTAACTCAAAATTCCAAAGATTGCAGCAAAGGATATCACTATACTAGCTTCTAACTGGAAATTACAGCAATCATTTCATAATAATATTAATATTGATGATTTAACATAATTCTGATCTATTTTCTCACCAGTCTCTTTTGAGTTATTTTTTTTTCAACCTTATTGGGAAGAAACTTTTTAACAAGCCTAACTCCAAATAAAAAAACAGTGTGGGATAAATCTTGGTAGCCATTCAGAAAGTATATTTACCATACCCACCTGTACAATAGAAAAGACAAAAAATTACCAGGGGAAGGGAAAAGAAGTGAAAGGAAAGAATATTTCTCTCTGTTCTGCTGACTCTTACAAATTATTCAAAAAGCAACAATGCAAAAACCTAGTTTTGTGATGTTTCTTAAACTGTAAAACATGTTGCATTTCCCCAAAACTTTAAGATATTCCAAAAGGTAATGCCCAAATCCAAGAAAAGGTTCTATAGATTTGATCCATCAGTTTCACTAATCAAAGAAGAGTCATATTCTATCCATCA
Organism: Notechis scutatus; assembly: GCF_049901735.1. NCBI lineage: Eukaryota > Metazoa > Chordata > Lepidosauria > Squamata > Elapidae > Notechis > Notechis scutatus. The sequence goes on from NC_142009.1 coordinate 305,435,336, forward strand.
ATAAAACAGAGGTATCAATAACCCTCTCTTTAGATAGCTCGTTCAAGTATTTTTTTTAAAAATCACTATAAGATTTAACATTAAAATACACAGAGAATGTAGCTTTTGAAATAAAAAGTTCCTACTTTTTATTTCAAAATCTGTAATTTTTCACATTTACCACAACTAAAGACTACGTATTAAAACCGGCTTGATAACAAATCTGATTGATGACATAGATATTATGGGAAGATAAGGAGAATTATTAAAATATTTTTATTTCAGTATTTATTTTTAAAAGAGAAATATTGAAAGACTAGTCATACACATTCCTCATAAAAAAGTTTGGTGTTCTTGAAATGTTTAAGAAAAATTAATCTAGGCACTCAAGTATTCAATTTTCCCTGGTGCTGAACTTGCCCAATTACTTATATTTATTAGTTTAACAAATGTAAGTATCATATGTCTCTAAAGCAAATTGCCCTGGGACATATTACAACAATGTAATCCATGTATCATGAGCAATAACATACATTAAATAACATGAAACACTAAAAGCATCATAAAGTATGCACTCACCAATTGGTAACCTGACAAGTATATTTGTGGATCTTTAAAGGGAATACATTACTGATAGTTAACAAATTATCTGGCCTCTCAAGGACAAACCTTCTTAAATATAAAATGCACAACCTGAAAACACCACAAAATGTACCCCCTCCCTGTATCTAGGAATGCCAAAAATATTTCCTCTTTTAAAGCATAGCACAATTGATTTGATCTACTTCATCCTTGCTGGAAACGCTTTCAAGGAGAGTTTCTACTTCAATGCTTTCAACATGCTTCCATGAACATTTCTTATAAAATGCATAAAAATATAAATTTACTTTTCAAGGTTTATGACATATGTCAAGGGCCAAAACGGTTGAATTAATAAATGAGAAAATATAAACAGATATCCAACTTTCCTAGAGTTTACACTACATGGCTCATTGGATATAAGTTCATCTAAGTAGATTAGAGAAAATCCTAGCATCTGTTTTGAAAAGAAAGTCTTTTTTAAAATCTTCAAGGTGACTATGATGAAAATAAACTCAAGGGCCTTTATTCAATCATTTTTTATAGTAAGACCTAAACTAAATATAAGTATGTCATGTAAAATGATTTCAAGACTAAACAGTTTATGTTTATACATTTATTTGATCCAATAAATGCTACTCTAGCATTACTTGCTACAAAGACAGTACAATTTTGCAAAGGCTTAGAAGCAGGAGTGGGATTCAAATTTCTTAACAACCGGTTCTGTGGCCATGGCCTAATTTGTGGGTGTGGCTTGGTGGTCATGTGACTGGGTGGGCGTGGCTTGCTGACTGGACTGGCTGGGCATGGCTTGTATGTAAATATTATAAATATTTATGTAAATATTGATTTTTTTGTTGAAAAAAAGCAAAATTTACCCAAAATCAGGCAAAGCAGGCAGGCAGATTGAGTTTCTTGCAGAATCACATATTCACTCAGATATCTATCTTTCTGCAATCTGCTACCTGAGTCTGTCATATAAAATTTGCTTGCAAGCAAACTCACAAAATTAACTCACAACACACCATGTGTGTAAATATTGATTTTTTTATTAAAATAGTAACTTTTACCCAAAATCAGGCAAAGCAGGCAGACAGATTGCATTGCTCACAGAATAACAGATTCACTCAGAGATCTATCTTTCTGAAATCTGCTACCTGAGTCTGTACTGAAAAATAGAAGCTTCAGTTCAGCTCTGTTCAGTTCAGCAGTTCAGCTCTGCTTTTAGATTAGCTAGAAAGCAAGAAATCCAACAATTTCCTTCTTTCTAGCTAATCTAAATCTCCCGCCACAGAACAGCTGATGGTCGGGGGGAAAAAGGAAAATTAGCAACTTAACAAATGCAGGCAAGTTGAATGGTGTGCATGCCAGGTAAGGAGTGAGTGGGTGGGGAGGGGAAGGGCCAGCCAGTGGCGTGATTTGCTGGTTCTCCAAACTGCGCAGAATCATAACAACCGGTTCTATAGAACCGGTCCAACCAGGTAGAATCCCACCCCTGCTTAGAAGTAAGCCTTTTAATATTTGGAAAAGTTTATCTTCATATAGAAGTTAGCAAGAAGGTTAAGATTTTTTATTTACAGTACAGGGTTACAGATCTCAGTTACTTATGTAACTTAGAATAAGACAGAAGTGAGAGCATAGGAGGTCATATATAAGCTACACATAGAGACTATATTAGTGTTCTGAAAAGGGACTGATAACATTTTGGGTTGAAGTGGAAGGAAACAAGTACCAATGTTGCTGCTTTTGTCATCTCAAAATTACTAGAACATGAGAGTGATCAAAAAGTCTGGATTTATTCTGTGCAAAGGCACATCTCACCAGCCCAAACATATACCAAGATTCACCAATATGGCTTGAACTGCATTTACCTCAAAACCTAAACAGTTTTGAGGGAGATTCCAGAAATATCAGAAAGTCAAATCTTATGAGTGGGCAAAACAAAATAAAAGAGGCAACCACACTGTTTTGCAATAATAGAAAGATGCCTGAATATATTGTTAAGAAAATGTATACTTTGAAGTTTTTGCAAAAAAGAAATCCTGAAATAAAGGCGGTTGAATGATTCCAAAAAAAGAAAGCTAAATGTATACCATTTGAAAAACCAATTATTTTCTTCTACATCCGTGATGGCGAATCTATGGCACACGTGCCGGAAGTGGCACGCAGAGCCACTTCTGCCAGCATGCAAGAGGTTGCCCAGAAGAGCCCCACTGTGCATACGCACACGCGCCACCACCTGACAGCTGATTATTGGGTATCTGGCATGCATGCACGGGGGCGGGGGTTCATGGGGGGCAGGAGTGCGCAGGAGACACACATGCATTGGGGGTGCATGCGCAGGGGGCATTGGGGGCCCAGCACGCATTGCCTTCTGGGTGTTGGCACGTGAGTGCACATGCAATTTTCAGCACGGGAGCCTAAAAAGGTTAGCCACCACTGTTCTACATAATCTAGATAATGAATTCAGATGGGATTTGCCTGCACATGTACTGTACATTATATTAAATCAATCCTCCCTTATCCTATCAAGATTGTCAAGATGTCATGGTCTATCCAAGTTTTCAAGAACATATATAATTCAAACAAGAGATACACATGTACACAATGGCCCTCAAATAATATGTTGTCTATACCAGTGGTCGCCAACCAGTGGTCCGCAGCCCATTGGTGGTCCGTGAGAAAATTTTGGTGGTCCGCAGAGAAATGTCATCCCCAGAGTACCCCCTAAAGCAATTAATCCTGGCTGTGCAGGAACACAAGGCTGCGCCACCCACCTGGCCCATGGGAACCTGGCCCTCCTCACCCACTCACTTCATACCTGGCAAATTTGCCTGCTAAATTGCTATTTTTCCTTTTTCCGACCATCAGCTGTTCTGTTGTGCTGGGATATTTAGATTAGCTAGAAAGCAGGAAATTGTTGGATTTCTTGCTTTCTAGCTAATCTTTAGATCTTTGGCTCTGTTAAGCAGAGCCGAACCTTCCTTAGGACTGAGCTCAGCTAGCCAACTCAACTAGATTCAGCTAGCGGATGGAAGAAACACAGATATCTGATTCTGTGATTCTGTGAGCAACTCAATCTGCCTGCCTGCTTTGCCTAATTTTGGGTAAAAGTTGCTCTTTTTTATAAAAAATTCAATATTTATATAAATATTTATAATATTTATATACAAGCCATGCCCAGCCAGTCACATGACCACCAAGCCACACCCACACATTAGGCCACACCCACAGAACCGGTTAGTGGTCCCCAGGATTTAAAATTATGAGTTTGGTGGTCCCTGAGGTCCAAAAGATTGGCGACCCCTGGTCTATACAGTATTTAGCTTTTCAGTTACTGAGCAATCAATTAGGCCAAGGAAGAAAGAACCTGAAAAGATGAATGTCACAAATAGCTTTTGTTTCGGCATCCCAACAAAAGGAATGAGATGCAAATGTTAGCTTAGAGGAAACAAAAATCAGTCAAAGATGGAGTCACGTGGCTGGAAGCAACATACAAGCATGTGTGACTATCACATTAAGGCTGTTACAAATTAACTGTTAGGCAAGATGGTATTTTATATTAGTAATTATCATATTATCAAATTGATTTATGGGTTTTAGGTGGCTATAATCTAAGCAGGTCTTCTCTAGGAAGTTGGGATAATTAGATGGATATGAGATATCTCTTCAAAATCCTACTTTCCAGAGGAAAATAATAATTTAACCTGTTTGGGCAAAAATAGAATTTTAGATCTTTTCACATATTCATTAAAATATACAGGCAAATAAACAAAAAATACTTCTAGCAAGAACATGGATTGTCTCTTGGATAAATGGCATTTGTGGCTGAACAAACGACAGTGGAATCATGTAAAACCTCATAATAATGCTGGTTCCTGAGAGGCTATTATATCAAAATTCTGTGGGGAAAAAGAGAGGGAGGGAGGAGAGGGAGGGAGGGAGGGAGGGAGGGAGGGAGGAGAGGAGGAGAGAGGAGAGGGAGAGAGAGAGAGAGAGAGAGAGAGAGAGAGAGAGAGAGAGAAACCTGAACCTTGACTTGACTGATGACAGGCAGAGTTTATGTACAACTGTAGTTAGTTAAATTTCACTCCTGAGCCTCTTCTAATGGACAATTCAAGCATGCATGTTTGAAAACATGTTATGTTTTCCTTTTTGGATTGCTCCATTTCAGACAGCAAATCCAAAGAAGTCAAATGCTTTCCTAAATAAAAATTTCTTGCTTGTGGAAAGCCAGTATATGTTGTAAAGACAACTAGGCTGGTATATTTTTTTTTCTGGCTAAATGCTAATTTTTCTCTTGGGTGGAACTAATTTCACATAACATCTTAATATTGAATACTCTCGCCTAAAGTATGAATAGCTACAGACACACACACACACACACACACACAATATACTGTATCTAGTTTTTGCATGCAGACATTGGCTTTCAATTTATCTGGAAAACATACACTAACAAAACATGCAACAATAATTTATAATGTTTCTTCTTCTAAAAAGTTTTTTATTATATTCTATGATACACACACAAACAGAAACACACACACACACACACACACACACACACACGTGTATATGTATGTACACACCAATGAAAAAAAGATATAGCCAATAATAAAGACTTGTCTAATCTCTCCAATGCATACACAGAGGAACAGCCTTGGAAAACTAATAGGGAAGAACATCAATGTAAAAAACTGGCCCATTCATCATGAGACAAGGAATCCAGGTCTAAAAACTTAGTAGCCTGCACTAGCATAACTGGTTTGCAGGCTTGTGTCCATATGCCTACGGTGGATGTAAAAACATGGGGCACTTTGCAACTTCACAGCATCCTGTTTCCAGCTTTTTAGCCTTCAGTTCCAATATACATCATTAGAACATTTCAGATTCCTAGCTAGCAGTAAAAAAACACCCTAACACTCCTTTGGCAATGAGAAGTACAATCTGTTGCCCTTCTGCTTTATTAAAAACCTCATTGATGCTGCTGCTTCCAGCATGTGGCCCTCAGCAAAAATGCCCTCAACTCCTAAATCAGTTGACTTGGCCAAGCATAACTTTGTTTATCATGCTTGGCAAGTGCTCCTCGCCCTCCACAAATCAGGTCAGCTTTCTTACTTGCAGATCCACTGACTGGACATCATCAGCACAAATCCAATTAGAGGAACAATAGGGACTGAGTCTGCAACAAGCCAGACTGGCCAGCTGACCTCCTGCCTTGCAAGTCCCTGAACAATAACAACTTTTGTTTCAAACCTTCTCATTGTTTGCAATTCTCTTGCTTCCATGCACACCGGATAAAAGGGAGATGTTCAGAAGCTTGTTTATGAATGGGGCTTTGGTCATGCCAGCAGGAAGATAGACCCTGACCTTGCACAAAAGGATTGCCTGTTCATGATTAGAGATTCACTATTCAGCCTGCCCAGCAAAGGGAGATTAAAGAATATGTTTGTATATTGTTTGTAGCAACCGGAGTACAGTACCTGGCCCTCCTCCTTTCTCTACAGAGTTCTGTCTCTAAGCCTGGTTCCAAAAAAACAAGATCATATATTTAGGCAAGAATAGAACATCTCATTGATCCTAATCCCTGGTCAGTTGTGAATCCACATATACACAACTTCCTTTTTTTCAAACACACTACCATGAATGCAAACAGCACCAATTCTGCAATAAGCATTTTAAAACCAGCTTCAAAAAGCACATTTAAACCCGAAACTTCTAGGCAAAGCAGTTGTTACTCAGCACGGTAAGAATTTTGGCTCGAGGCTGGTACTTTGCTTTGTCCTTATCCCATAACAAAAATTATTGCAAAAAATTATATAATTACAGTTATAAAATGTTTTACTTCATAAATACCCTACGGGAAAATGAGTATAGAAATTCCTTGCTAAATAATGGAGAAATTTGACAAAGCATCCAATTACATAAATGTACACTGCAGTAAAGACAAAGTCTGTGAACGGATAGGGAAGAGAAAAAAGCAAAATACCTGCTAAGCAATCATGTTAGAAAGTTTGAATTAAAAAGAGAAGGGTGGGATGGGGGTGAGGTAAATGTAAATGCATTTTTTTTTAAACTGAGCCTTTTAATGAGATCAAGAAGATACAAAGTTTCATTAACAGACTATCATATGATAAATAATTTGTAATGAGGAACAGGCCAATGATAAGTTTCCAATTCATTGGAAAGCCACATGTGTCAACTTTATTGACTGAGAATTACTTTGTAACTTCTGCCACACTAAATCATTCAAAATGCTTCTTCTGTTTCAATAGCAAACAAACATTTCAAAGAAAGATAACATTCATAATTGTAGGAGAGAGCAAACCAAGAAAATGCTGCTTCACACAAGAAAGATAAAAGAGAACATCGATAGGAACCAATTTTGAAAAGACTAAGTAGACTTTTTTTTTATTATCCCCCTCCCACCGAAGATTTGTTAAATGAAAGGGTCCCTTTTACAGCAAGAAAGGACTTTGGCAAAAAATAGCAATCTGTTTGGCTTAGTCCCAATGCACATGTCAAGTGTGATGAAAATTAGCAGTGGTAATCTTTCCCATGTTATAGGCTTGCAACCACCATACCTTGCAAAGCAAGTGAACAGAGTCATTGATTAAGATAGGCGGGATTAGAAATAGAATAAATTAAACTTCTAAATGGTGTTTTGTTAAAGAAACTGCTTGTTTTTTCACACAGAGAATGTCACAATCTAATATATAACCGATTCAAAGTCTCTCACTAACCATTATAACCAACCCATTCTTGTCTTATGGAGTCTCAGAATTCAGCTTCATCCATTCAATCATCCTACTCAGACACCTATGCAGAAGATGGGTCTTTTCTTATAACTACACTAACTGTAGAAACATTAATAAATTAATATTAATATTAAAAGGAGATTTGGTTCATTTAGGGGATAAACAATTGAGGGTTGGGGATACCTATTTCACACTGAAGTCACATAGTCAATGACATAAAATATTATCCTTAGAATATAACAGTATGCAACAAATACTTAAGTAGACAGATGATACAATTTTTAATTGATAAACATAGGGTGGGAAGGCTATTGGATTGATTACATTATTTTGAAACTGGGATCTATGTGTTCCATACAAAAGATTCCAAGTCTCTTCTTCAGCATCTCGAAGTAGATCTAGGAAAAATTCCCATGAGAAACCTAGAAGATGCCAGTCAATATAGATAATACCAAGGTATATAAAAGAAGGGCATGATGTGAAATAAGGTCATGTGGGTTTCCAATTCTATGGTTTTAGATCTTTTAAAAAAAAAACTGGATAAAATGTGCTACTTTACACACTTCGACATACCATGTTGCTCCCTTAAAACTATGGTTTAATGAAAAATGTAAACTAGGTGAGCTTACAAATGTTAAACGAAAGGCAAACTAACCACAATGTAGCTTAATGAAACATGTAAATCAAGTCAGTGTGTTAACTTGGAGGATCTAGATTATACCAACAAAAAGTCCAGCTTTGGTTTTGAAATTTCCTATAAATATTTAAGAATGCTACTTTGGAAAAGAAAATCAGGGCACATGGGACTACCTACCTTCTAATCTACATCTTTTGCAGAAGATGTATTTTTCTAAAGGGCTGAAACTGCACTTTCATTAATTGCAGCTAGAGAAGTATATATGATTCAGCAACTCTCTCAATAGCAAATTAGCAGATGATTGTATTCAATTATATTAACCTCAGTAAGTTTTATGTGTATCCTGATTTTTTTAAAAAAAAGGGAAACACTCATTATGCAAATATCCCTTTTCTTATAGTCTCACTAATATAAAGAAAATATTAATTGTGCTTCCAAAAATAAATCAGATCAGAATTACTCTTTTTTGACAATTTGCTGAGAAGAGAAAAACAATACAAACTTGTAGAGAGTGGCTGGTGAAATGTTATTTTGTCAAGAGAGCAAGTCAATATAGAGCAGTTACAATATTGCAGAAGCAGAATGATGACATTTAAATAAGAGGAGACAGCAGCTTTGATACAAGCTGTATTCAAGAATGGTCACAAACAGTTCTGCAGACATAAAACAGAAAAATACAAAATATGTAGAAGCTGGAAAGGTACAACTTGCTAAGTTTATGGATATCACCAGTATGTTGTGTGAATCCTACCATTTTACATTTTAAACTGTGGTGCATATCATAGTATGATGTATGAATCCATTCAGCTGTGGGTTCATCATATGTATAAACATAAACATTTTAATGGATTATATAATTTGTTACCTACTTGAAAAGATGATTACATGGTTATTTATTTATATATTTGGCTAAATGAAAATAAGATGGGAAATATAATTTATGTAAATGTGATGAAGTTAGAGAGAAGGGTGTGTATGAAATATATGGATATATGTAACAGTGGTAAAAGTAATATTAAAAGGGGATCAAACAATGGATGATATAAATTAAGATGAACTTGCGAAAATCAGTGGAATGATATGGTTTGATAAAATTTACAAATATGACGAATATAAGAATATAGAATTAATGAATATAGAGAATGATTAAGAATAAAGAGAATAATATAAAGTAATGTATGAGAATATAAAAAGGGAAATTGGTAATAGATAACAATGTGAAACTAGATAAGAAAGCTGTATCTGTGATTATAATCATGTTTGATTTAAAATGTTAAAAGCCTGGAACCAAACTGTTCACCTAAGGATGTTTTTAAAAGAAATAACAATAAAAAATTATTTGCAAAAAATGTATAAACATAAACACAAAAAGGTACACTAGAAGAAAAGTGCATCTGAGAAAATAGCTTGTTTAATATATATTTTTTCAAAAAATGCAACAACACAAACTTTGTCCATGTAGGGCAGGTTGTAGATTTCTACTTACTGCAAAGATTTGTTTTTGTGAAGAATGTTTAGTGTTATAGTACTGTATCCTTTCCCATGTTTCCTCAGAACATTGAATGGTATTTACTCCTTGGGAGGAACTGTAACTTTAATTTCTTTGTTTTAACAATGAGTACACATTGACTTGGTTATGCTTCACGAAAATAAAACAGTATAGTTTAGGAAAACAAACATTGTAAGAGTGAGGTTCCAACCCACAGTTCTCTACATGTTAATCCACAAAAATTGTCCCCCACTGTCAGCTTGTCTCTTCTTATACTTCCTCATCAGATTATCTAAGGTTTTAGTATGCTTAGGGAATCCCACTGGCATTTGATAAGTTCAGGACTGAGAAGTAGAATGTTCTTTACTGTATTTGTGCTACCAGTATGTGTTTAATTTCTCTTAGCTCATTCTTAGCACATTTTGAAAAAGAACATATATAAAATGTTAAAAGATTTGAACCTTCTTTGAGTCTTGGAGGAAAGATCATATTCAAAATTCCTTTTTAGGTTGAATCTCTGGAATCTCTGGATAGGGATGTTAAAGTCCCATCTGAAAAATGGTGATCTTAGATACCGAACACCAGAGAAAGGAAACCATCAGTCTACTGCATAATCCATTCCAACAAAGAAATTATCTGGTCCATAAGGAATGGACACTTTCCCCCAAGCTATGTTCCTCCTCTTCAAATACAGATATGTCAAGTTTAAAGGGAGAGATCCTGTAAATTTAAAAGAGAAAAACAGTGACATGAATGTCTATGGGGATTCTCAGTCATCCAAGTCATGGTTGTCCCAAAAGTGCTTTTTCAAAAAGCAACTGGACTTTCTTGGTTATTTTTTTGAAAATATTTTGCTTCTCATCCAAGAAGCTTCTTCAGTTCTGGTGAATAATGGGGAATGGAAGGATTTATATTCTTAGCAGTTATCTGGTTGTTAGTACTCTGAAGGTCGGTAGTTCTGAGAGACATTGAGACCACTTGGGGGTTTATCTGTACTCTCAGGGTCATCTGAATCAGAGTGCAAAGTTTATACCTGAAAGTATATAAATAATGAAGCTTCATTCACTAAAACTTTGCTCCCTACGATTACCCAATAGATATATATGATGGAATGGAATGTAGTGAGGAGGTGGATTCCTAGGAGTGAGGGAGTGCATTCCACAGGAATTAAGAAGCAATTCAACCCATATATTATGTGTGACAGAAAGAGAATGAAAACAGTCCATCCCTAATACTTTTATAGAGTATACTGTAGATGCAGATAGTAAAATTTTCAGTGTGGCAAGATTTTATCTGTAGCTGTGAAATAATTAAAAAAAACCTCAGCTTGGCAGGATTACCACGTATTCTTCTTGGTTTTAGGCATATGCATATACACTATGTAAAAAACAAATATAATTATAAATAAGAAATAAAATATTACTATTATTAATTATTCCATACAAGAAGTAATCCAGACGGATTTAGCCGATCAGAGGAATTAAGAATCTGAACTAGATGCCTCATTAGTCCAAATTGGTATCAGATAACTTTTGTAACTTTCTGATCGACCGTTGCAATTTTCAAGTATGTTCAAATGAAAAGATTTAAATATAGAATATGTGACTATCGCTTCTACCTTAATTAGCAACATCCCAATGTTTGTTAGTATTTTGCATATACATGCACAAATTGGTGTAATCTAAGTTGTTTCAAAAGCAGAAATCCATATATTGGTGATAGTATACATGTAGACCTAGAATTACAATCATTCAGTTAGTGATCAATTCAAATAACGGCATTGAAAAAAGTGACATGACCATTTTTCATGCTTACAATCATTGCAGCATTCCCATGGTCATATGATCAAAATTTGGGCACTTGACAGCTGACAGGTATTTATGACAACTGCAGTGTTCCAGGGTCATGTGATCACCTTTTGTGATCTTCTGACAAGCAAAGTCAATGGGGAAGTCAAATTTACTTAACCATGTTATTAACTTAACAACTGCAACAATTCACTTTTCAACTGAAGCAAAAAAGGTGATAAGATGGGGCAAAACTCAATTTACAGTTTTCCTGCTTAGGAACAAAAATTTTGGGTTCAAGTGTGGTTGGAATTCAAGGACTACCTGTATTATGTGCTAATGGGAAAAAATGCAACATTTTCAATGTGATTAAGGGGACAAAACATTTCAGTTAGCTGACATAAATGTATGGGTAGAAATAAGAGAGAGAACCAAATCAGTGACTTAGCCAATTGGAGTCTCAAAAATGTATTATGTAACTTTGGTGAGTATCTCCTTAAACAAAGGTGTTGTTTTGAATACATGGACTAAGCATATGGCAATGAAAATGACTTCAATATTTATAATGAAATATTATGAAGAATGCAAAAATGATGAGGGATTTTAAATCTAGGATTGACCATTACTTTGTAGGATCAAGAGTAGATTTTAGGAAGAAAATGGCGATAGAAGAAAAGGGCAGTGGAAATGATTGCAAGAAGAAGATAAATGAGTTCTGCATAAAAAGTATAAGAAGACAAATTAATCTTACAAAATTAATGCAGGGAGGATTAATAGAGACAGGATGTAAAGATGCTTGGAGTACTGTGAAAAGTATTATATAACAAAATTATAAAATTGGGTAGAATTACGTTAATGGGATGTACAAAAAGGGATACTTTGTTTATTTAAAGACATTTGTATAGCCACCCATCTTATATTAATATACTATATTTGATAGAATGATGAAAAGAGGCTGTAGATGAGGAAACTTCCATACAAAGAATATCTGAATAAAAAAAAAGATAGAATATTGTATAATGTATACAGTCTAACAATAAAATAGTAGTTACAAAGAATACAGTCTAGAGCAGGGGTGTCCAACCTTTCACCTTCCCTGGGCCACATTAGAAGATGAAAATTTGGTTTGGGCCGCACATAATTAAATTAAATAATTAATTTAATTAAATTAAATAATTAATTAAATTAAATTAAATTAAATTAAATAATTAAATTAAATTAAATTAATAAAATAATAAAATAATAAAATAAAATAAAATTATCATTTATCATTTATTAATTATTTATTAAAAATTATTTATTTATTATTTTATGATTTTCCGGCCAAATTTTGCGGGGGAGAAAGCTTGCCCGCCTCGCACCTACCTCTCCTCCTGCAAATTATTTATTTTTATTAATTTTCCATCCAAATTTTGCGGGGTGGGGGGAGGGGGAAAGAAAACTCGCCCGCCTCACGCCTACCTCTCCTCCTGCAAATGCAGCAGCGGTGGCGGCGGCGGGGGCAGAAGAGCAGCGGCGGCGGCGGAAGAAGCAGCGTGCAGCAGGCGGCGGGGGCAGAGCAGCAGCAGCGGGGGCGGCAGGGGGGGGGGCAGAAGCAGCAGCGGCGGTGGCGGGGGCAGAAGCAGCAGTGGCGGCGGCGGGGGGGCAGAAGCAGCAGCGGCGGCAGGGGCAGAAGCAGCAGCGGTGGCGGCGGCGGCAACAGCAGGAGGTGGCAGGGCGGGACTTTTGGGCTGCGGCTGCCCGCCTTTTCTGTTGCTCGCCTCGCCCCGCCTCGCGCCTACCTCTCCTCCTGCAAATGCAGCAGCGGTGGCGGCGGGGGCAGAAGCAGCAGCCTGCCTCTCCTCCTCCTCCTCGCTGGATCTTTCATGAAGGTTGGGGTGGGCGTTGGGCCGCATTACGAGGCGACCTGGGCTGCATGCGGCCCGTGGGCCGCGGGTTGGACAAGCCTGGTCTAGAGCAAAGAATGGATTAAAAGAGGTACAGTAAATACAGTGGTAAGGTAAGGGTAAGTGTTCCCCTTGCACATATGTGCTAGTCGTTCCTGACTCTAGGGGGCAGTGCTCATCTCCGTTTCAAAGCCGAAGAGCCAGCGCTGTCCAAAGACGTCTCTGTCGTCATGTGGCTGGCATGACTAAACACCGAAGGCTCACGGAACGTTGTTACCTTCCCACCAAAGGTGGTCCCTATTTTTCTACTTGCATTTTTTACATGTTTTCGAACTGCTAGGTTGGCAGAAGCTGGGACAAGTAACAGGAGCTCACCCTGTTACACAGCACTTAGGGATTTGAACTGCTGACCTTTTGATCTTTTGATAAAAAGAAAATTTGTTTTGGAAGTGACTGAAAAGAGGCTAAATAAGGAGCTTCTGGCAGAATGAACAGAATTAAAATCAGAAGTAATGAAGTCAAACTGAGTAAATGCTGGAAGAAGAGTATTTTAGAAATTTCTATAGAAGTTATGATAATTGTCGAACTAAAATGACTTGTATAATTGTGAATGTCCAAGAAAGGATTGATGACAAGGAAGTGGTAAATATGAATGTTTAACAACAATAAAAAGATAGGGCTGAAAGTGAATAGTGAATGATGTAACATGGAAGTGATTAGATTATGGAGTAACTGTGGCTTGTTTAACCTGTGTGTGAAGATTACATCTATGAAAGAGGTAACAAAGAGAAATATTTGCCAAGTGCCATGTGACTTAATACTGAGGAGAAGTGCATAGACCAGGTTTTTGCTCTTCATTAGGCACCCTGAGACAAATATGAACGAGAGAAACTTCACTGCATGTTTGTTGACTTGATATGATAAAATGGATAGGCTTGAAATACAAATGTTGTGCATGAATACTGGTTGGAAAGTTGGTTACTAAAAATGGTATATGATGGAAAAACATTCATGAAAATAATTCAGATGCTTAGCAAATCATTCAACACTTGGCAGAAAGTAAGACAAAGATCTGTGATACCTTATTGGTTATTGTATTTATAGGGAAATATAAAATAAATGCTTGTGGCATATAAAAGATTAAACTAATTTTATTTGATAAAAACAGGAGTTTTTAATGTGAGTTACACTGAAAGGTAATAATAGCCTGATATATATTTAATAAGGTAGGTAACAACATGCTGCTTTATATGTATTTCACAGTCTCTTCAATGTTCCTCCAATGCTTTCATCCCAACCTAGTTTCTATCTATTAAATGAAATTTCTCTATTTCTTCTGTGGTAATATAACCTATTGATCATTTTATCATTTTCTGTAAGGCCTTTGTATAACTAGCAGTAAGTCTAGGAAGATGTGGGCATTCTTGGTGGGGGTAGGAGTATCTTTGCTCAGAGTGCCTCATTCTGTTTTGATTCTGCCAGTTTAGAAGGAATAGGAAAATGGGTGAAAGTTCAAGGTACAAGATACACAGTTGTGCTTTCTCATGGGACTTTCCAAACTTTCCCATGAGACTTTCCGTGGCTGTATGATCTCATCCTAGCAAGGTAACATCTGGGACTTTCAAGATTGTGTGTTCTCATGCTGGTGAAGTAATCTCCTGTTGAGGTCATTGTTTTCTGAATATGCATACTGTATATTTTGCTTGTGTTTTTCTCAATAAATACTGCTACCTGAGTTCTCTCAGGGTTGGCATTTTCTCAGAGACAGTTCCCTGTGTCTCATTTCAATGTCAAACCACCATAAATGGTGACCCCGACGTGATAGCTTGGAAGGCTATCGTTTCCCGCATCCTATACTCATCGTCGCGGACGTCGACTGGGCCCTCATCTTCTTCGCTGGACGAAGATAGATTCTTTCGTGAGTATGGGGGGAGATCTCTCGAAGGCTCAGAAAGAGCACATCAGGGAATTGAGAGGGATCATTGGGAATAGTTTTGGGTTTGGAATTGGCAGTAGGGGTTGTGCTGTAGGAAAGAAAGAAATTGAGGACTTACTACAGTATGTTTGGAAAAATATTAAGTCATATCCGGAGGGAGGTAGTATTAAAGTAGAGTCCTGGAAAAAGATAGGGAAATTTTTGCACGAGGAACCTCGTGCCCCTTCTTCAATTTTGTTAACCTGGAGAGTGATTATGGATGCGTTAGCTACTTATGAACAACCGCTCCTATCACCCCGAAGAAGGTTTGCCGCTTTACCATGCGGTGCGTTTGTTGCCGCCGACGGCACCTCCAGATAAATCTGGGGGACTGTCCGGCGCTAGAAATACTTTGTCAGAGGATAAGAGTTTACCTTTAAGGGTTCAGGTGGATGCAGTTACTGCAGCTATTCAAGAAGCAAAGAATAGAGGGGAATTATCAGGAGATGATTTGGTGGAGTTTGGAGTAGAAGTTCAACTTAATCCAGTGGAAATTGTCATGGATGCTGCATTAAATCCGCAGCGGGAGTGGAAGCCTTTACAGCTCAGAATTTTGAGGAAGTTAAGCAAGCAGCAAAAGAATATGGTGTTAGAACGCCATATACTCAGGCATTGTTAGAAGCAGTTGGTTATGGAAATAAAATGATTCCGGCTGACTGGAAAGCTCTGTTGAATATGATTTTAACTCCAGCTCAATATTTGGTGTTAGATCAGAAATGGAGACAGCTGGCAGTCAGAGGGAACAGCAAATGTTACCCCAGATCAGCTTTATGGAGCTGGTAATTTTACAACAGTGGAACAACAGAGAGATGGTATGCCTGAGGAAGGGTTCATTCTTCTCCCACAAATAATTTTTCAAGCCATAGGGTCTCTCCCTGACGGCGAAGGTGGTGAGAAGACCTTTACTAACATCAAACAAGGGAACAATGAACCCTATGAAAATTTCATTAGCAGACTGAAATTGGCTATTGAAAGACAAATTGATAATCAATTCGCCCAGAAAGAGTTGCTTTTTAAGTTAGCAGTAGAACAAGCTAACACAGATTGCAAAAAGATTTTAAATCCACTGGTAGCAAGTGGAGAGAGAAATCGCAGATTTGATTAATGCATGTAGGAAGGTTGGGAGTCAGTCTTTTAACATGGAAACTTTAGCTCTGGCTTTACAAACAGGACATGCTCAAAAGGGAATTGTTTCAATTGTGGGAAGCCTGGACATTTTAAAGCGCAATGTCGGGCTCCTGGAGGAGGTCAAAGTCAGCAGAATAAGAGATCAATGGGACAGGGTGTTCGTCCTAAATCAGTGTGCCCAAAATGTAAGAAAGGATACCATTGGGCAAATCAGTGCAGACTTCATTCGGAGGAAAAAACTAGGAAGCAGGGATCAGGGCATTCTCCCTACTCTAAAGAGTGAAGTAATGTCGAAGGGTTGGAACCACCAGAGAGAGGTACAGCTACTAAAGGTTCAGCAGGAATTGATCTTCCATTAGCCGAGGATTTGGAATTGGGGTTTCCGCATGTAGTTTGTTTGGGCTCAGCGGATTTCTATGGTCCGTTGCCTCCGGCTTCTGTGGGTCTTCTTCTTCCTAGATCATCGGCTCATAGGCGTCAATTGTTTGTGGTTCCTGGGGTTATTGATTCGGATTATGAGGGTCAGATCAAAATTCAGGTTCACTCACCTGTCCCTCAATCTTTGAAAAAAGGGGATTGTTTTGCACAGCTTATAGTTTTGCCATCTATGTCTTTGGGAGAGTCAGATGGAATTTGTCAGGGTGGATTTGGATCTATAGATAGGTTTAAGGAGTCTAGTGTGTTTTCTATTATGCAAGGTATTAGGCAAAATGACAAACCAAAATTAACTCTTTTGGTTGAAGGCAGAAAGTTTACTGGAGTGCTGGACACTGGAGCAGATGTCTCTGTGATCAGCGAAAGTGAGTGGCCTAGGGAGTGGCCGACAGATCCTACACCGTCTGTTCGAGGAGTCGGAGGACTTCAAGACGCACGGGTTAGTAGGAAGATTCTTAGAGTTAAAACACAGCAGGGAGGGGCTGTTGCATTTGTTCAACCGATTGTTCTGCGCCTTCACGTTAACTTGTGGGGCAGAGATTTGATGCAACAGTTTGATACAAGGGTTGTCATTCATGATGACTGAACACCCACCTGTGGAGTTATTAAAATTACAACTACTCCAACAGGAGCCAGTGTGGATAGACCAATGGCCTTTGACTAGTGAGAAATTAGTTCATTTACATGAATTGGTTCAACAACAATTAGAAAAAGGACATATAGTGCCTACCACTAGTCCTTATAATTCTCCAGTTTTTGTTATCAAAAAGAAATCTGGAAAATACAGATTTTTACATGATCTGAGGAGCATAAATTCTATATTAAAGCCAATGGGTCCACTTCAGTGTGGAACGCCTAATCCTAATTTAATACCTGATGGATGGAATATAAGAGTGTTAGATTTGCAAGATGCTTTCTTCTCCATTCCTTTGCACCCTGAAGATGTAGATTTGTTTGCTTTTACTATTTTGAGTATAAATCAGGGGCAGCCCGCTAAGCGATATGCATGGACTGTCCTTCCGCAGGGAATGTTAAATAGTCCTACAATGTGTCAAATGTTTGTGGATTGGGCTTTACAACCTTTTCGGAGTAAATTCCCGGATTGGAAGGTTTATCATTATATGGATGATATTTTGATAGCTGCTAATATTTCTGATGATGCCATGAATTCTGCTGTCATTCTTTTAACTGCTATACTAAAGGAGAAAGGCCTAATAGTTAGTCCTGAAAAATTGCAAAAGAATATCCTTTTGCCTATTTAGGTCATAAATTATTCCTGAGTCACATTACACCCCTGAAATTGGAATTTGTTCTTCCTAATCCTTTAACCTTAGTGGGTTTACAACAATTTTTGGGTCATATAAATTGGATCAGGCCGTATTTGGGTTTAACTACTCTTCAATTAAGTCCTTTGTTTCAAGCTTTGGCTAGTGCTAAACAAGCATCTGACATAATAACCTTAAATGAAGAACAAAAAGGGATTTTGTCATTGATTGAACAAGTTTTAAGCCATAGATGGACAGATAGATGTTTGCTAGATTGTCCATTATCAGTAATTTTAATCTCAGAACGAAGGGCTACTGCATTGATAGTTCAGGTAAAAGAAAAAACTGCTTTAAGGATTTTGGAATGGATTCATTTGTCTCATACACCATCGAAATCCATAAATTGTATCACAGAACAGCTTGCTGATATTTTTAATCGTGCTCGTCAGCGCTGCAAGGCTATTGCTGGTATGGAACCAGTAACATGTTATGTTCCTTTTGCTTTAGCAACCTGGGAACAAATGATTTGCAATAGTGAGTTTTTGCAGGTTTTGGTACATTCCTGGCCAGGGAAATTTTCTTGTCATCCTCCAGCCGATCCTAGGCTATCTTTGTATAAATCAGTCAGAATTAATTTAGCAAGTCTTTTTGTAACTCAGCCTATATCAGATGCTCCTACAGTTTTTACTGATGGAGGGAAAGTTTTTGGTGCTTGTGTTTGGAAAGATAAATATGGAATTTGGCATACAAAAGTGACTTCAGAGCAGAAGTCTGCCCAGCAGGCAGAACTTGCTGCTGTAGTTTTGGCTTTTCAAAATTTTCACAATCAGGATTTTAATTTAATAGTGGATTCATTGTATGTGTATAATTTGTTACCCTTTGTAGCAGGTTCTTATTTGTCTCCTGGAATATCACCTGATATTTTAAGATTACTTTTGTTGTTACAAGGATGTTTGGAGCAGCGTGTGAATGTGTGTTTTGTTGCTCACATTCGTAGTCATAGTAATTTGCCTGGAATTTTATCACAAGGTAATGCCAAAGCTGACAGTGCTGTAACTTCAGTTCTCACTGTCCAGCCATGGGACAGTCATAGTTATTTTCATCAAAACGCTAAAGCATTGGCACAGCAATTCAAACTTACTACTGCAGAAGCTGCTGCCATAATTCAACAATGTCCAACTTGTTCAAAGCAGGGCACGAATATCCCTATGGGAGTTAACCCCAGAGGGTTGAAACCTTCAATGATTTGGCAAATGGATGTTACTCAATATCCGCCATTTGCGCCCTGGAAATATATACATGTGACTGTGGATACTTACTCAGGATTTTTAATGGCTACCCCTCAAAGAGGTGAGATGGTTAAACATGTCATCAATCATTGCATTAAGACTTTTTCAGTTGCTGGTACACCTAAAACTTTAAAAACTGATAATGGTGCGGCTTATCGGAGCACCGGTTTTGATCAGTTTTGCAAACAATGGTCTGTGGAACATAAATTTGGGATTCCATACAATTCTACTGGGCAGGCTATTGTAGAACGTCATAATTCCACGCTCAAGACCATGTTGACTAAATTAAATAAAAAAGGAGGGAAGCTCCTGGGGCTTCCGGCGATTCAAGATCAATTAAATCTAGCTTTATATACTTTAAATTTTTTAAATTTGTCTGGTAACCCCCTGCAAGCGCGGCCAGCAGGCATTTTTCTTCTCCTTCTACAGATGCGGTGAGACCTCGGGTGTTGGTGCGGTTCCTTCCAGATCCGGCATGGGTTCCTGCTGAGCTGATAACGTGGGGACGTGGTTATGCAGCAGTTGAACATCTTGGTCAAATTCGTTGGGTTCCTGGTCGGTGTGTTCGGCCTGATCATTCGCAGGCACCTGTGAAGGAAGTTTCGGAGGAGCAGGATGGTGCATCTGTGGTTCCTGATCCTGCTGATTCTGCCTAATCTGTCCTGGGCTGCTCGGGTGCGGAGAGAGCAGCGACAGCATGTTCAGCGTGCCGGAGATTTGGGCGATGATTTGTGGACAGATAATAATTACATTAAAGATTTGCGCACAACTGCCAAAAACTTGAACATCACCAATTGTTGGTTGTGTATGCACCTTCCTGGGAGAGTGGGAGAAGGACTGACTCTACATGGGGTTCCATTTAATCGGTCTACTTTGCAGACCGGAAAGCATAACATTTCATATGCCATGAACTTCACGGTCAAGGTGAAGACTGCACTGCAGTCTCCAGCACATTTATGTTTCCAAAACATTACAAACTCACAATTCTTGGGGAATCATAGTGTCTGCAATTACACTATTAAGTGGACAAATGGTTCAGAGAACAACATAACTTGGATAAATGGGAAAAATGAGTCTGATGCATTTGGCCAGTATCAATATCTAGACATGAAACAGCTGATGCAAGCGGCAAGTCAACAAGGTTATGTACAGCTGGAAGGGTTTTGGTTTTTATGTGGACTGTGGGCATATCAACAAATCCCTGCAAATTGGTCAGGGACATGTACTTTGGGGTTTGTCATTCCGGTTATCTATAAGTTAGATACATTACCTCCTGAGGTTCGGATCCGAAATCGTCGGGGTGGATTCGGGTCTAACCATGGGAGGTAATCTGTGGACACAAATTTCTCGAGGTCTTATCCCGCCTTTGGGAATTGCAATGAACTATAGGGATATTCATATTTTAAATAATTTTACTGTTGCTATGTTTAATGATACTATAAAGAATATTAAGATGATTAATGTAGAAATGTCTGAAATTCGTACAGTTACTTTGCAAAATCGATATGCTTTAGATATTATGTTAGCTGCCCAAGGAGGAGTTTGTGCTTTAATTCATTCACATTGTTGTGTTTTTATACATAATTATGAGCCAAACATTACAAAAACTGTTCAGGACATGGAAGATCGTATTGCTCAGCATCAATCTGGAGCCGATGGGTTTAATGCATCATTCTGGGACAGTCTGTGGTCCTGGCTTCCTGATGGATCTTGGTTTCGCTCCTTATTGCAAGGGGTTGTTATTATTATTGCTATATGTATCTTATTATGTTGTTTTATTCAATGTATTCCTAATCTATTACAAATGTGTACCTCAGTCTTCCGGCGTGAGGATCAGGTCATGAGGGAACTGTGTACTATGCCACTAAAACACCCCTATCTTTGAATAAATAAAAAAGGAGGGAATGTGGTAATATAACCTATTGATCATTTTATCATTTTCTGTAAGGCCTTTGTATAACTAGCAGTAAGTCTAGGAAGATGTGGGCATTCTTGGTGGGGTAGGAGTATCTTTGCTCAGAGTGCCTCATTCTGTTTTGATTCTGCCAGTTTAGAAGGAATAGGAAAATGGGTGAAAGTTCAAGGTACAAGATACACAGTTGTGCTTTCTCATGGGACTTTCCAAACTTTCCCATGAGACTTTCCGTGGCTGTATGATCTCATCCTAGCAAGGTAACATCTGGGACTTTCCAAGATTGTGTGTTCTCATGCTGGTGAAGTAATCTCCTGTTGAGGTCATTGTTTTCTGAATATGCATACTGTATATTTTGCTTGTGTTTTTTCTCAATAAATACTGCTACCTGAGTTCTCTCAGGGTTGGCATTTTTCTCAGAGACAGTTCCCTGTGTCTCATTTCAATGTCAAACCACCATATCTTCCTTAGTACATTCATGGTGATATAATATGGAATGAAAAGTATACTGGGAGCAGCTTCCTCTGTACCACACCTAGCAGCCTGGCTACCCTAAATAATCATTACATTTTTGTTACTAGAACCTATAATCAGGGCGGTGTATACCAGCAATGTTCTAAACAACCCTTTCCCACTCTATGATTCTATCTGTACAAAACACAGAGTATTACTATTATTCTTAAAAGTCAACTGAATTTATATACCACAAAAAAGCTAACAAAACAATCATAACAATAATTGATTAATACAAGAAACAGATGTTCCAGAATCATAGCCAAAAAGTATATTCAAACAATTCCTACTGTCACTGTGTTACTGTGCTGATGATTAAAAACATGCTATCTCTCTTCCTTTTATGCACAACTAAAACCCAACTATATAAAATGACACTACAATTCAAACTGTTGCCTCACATTTTCAGTACTACTAGATAAGGGAAAATGTATTTGCAGCAAGACAAGAAATTTTATATGAAATGTATTTGCAGCTAGAAATTTTATATGAAACTTCATTTCACACAAAAATTACTAAAAGAAAATATTCTGTGGGTATACAACTGCATTTTTGTGCAGATCCATCACAATTGCTTTAAAGGACTATAAACTGTACTTTTACTGTGAGCACTGAAATGTTCACAGATTCCAAAAGAGAACATCCAAGCAAATAAAGTGTGCATTCTCATGTTTCATAAAATCAAAGAGCAATGAAAGCTTCAGAGCCTTAAAAACCAAATCCCCATGTTTTAAACTGGCAGAATAGGTTATTAAGAGGTTATAAAGAGTATATCCTTGGAGAGCATGATACCTCAATAATATTGTAGCTACAAGAGGTACAGTAGAGAGCACAAAACCAATGTGGAAACCTCTTTCAACTTCTCTCCCTCATTCTGCCACATTCACTTCTTAAACTGAAGTTCAGCTTGTACAGGTGCATTTTCCCTTTTCTGGCACCAAGCAAGTACTGTATGTTGTAATTGCAATTTTCAGAATCCTTAGTCAGTGTGGCCAATTTGCTGTGATGGTTTAGAATTCTGCGAGTTGCAACATGTTTCCATGTGGAAGAAAGTTATTTTAGATATTTCCACTTTTGATTAGATATGGCTAACGATCATGGATGTTCACCTAGAATAAACAAATATCAGCACACCATAGATAACCTCCAGAAGCAACTGGAACAAACCATAACATTAGAATACGCAAAAATGTTGACAACTACCATCATGACTACATCCCTAAGGCCAGCTAGAAAAAGGAAAATAAAACTACAAATCCAGTTGCTCGAGCTAAACCCCAGAAACAAAGAGATACTGAAATCTGAATGGATTATCAACATGTCCAGCCACCCACTATCCACCACAGAAACACGATATCCTACAAAAAGACCTCAAGTATAACATAAAGGCGCAGTGGTTAGAGTGCAGTACTGCAAGCTACTTCTGCTGCAGTCAGCTGCCTACAATTTGGCAGTTCAAATCCCATCAGCCTCTAGGTTGACTCATCCTTCCATCCTTCCGAGGTGGATAAAATGAGGACCCAAATTGTTGGGGGCAATATGCTGACTCTATAAACCTCTTAGAGAGGGCTATAAAGCACTGGAAAGCGGTATATAAGTTATTGCTATAAATGATGTTAATCAGTTAGAATTCTTTGCAGCCTTAGAAGCAGCATTTAAAACCACAGGACTTGACACAGAGATCTAAACAAACATATGGCAGACAATCATGCCAAAACACTAAATCAAAAACAATTCAAAGCAGAGGACAGAGCAGCTGTCAAAAACCTAAAACAGACAAAACCACCATCATCCACCCAGCAGACAAAGGCTGTACCATAGTTAGCATGGACAGATCAGAATAAATTTTTAAAAGACAAAGAATTACTGAAAGCCAAAGAAACTTATCTCCCAGTAAATATCAACCTAATACAGGTAATCCTCAATTTACAACCATTCATTTAGTGACCAAAATTACAACAACACTGAAAAAAAGTTACTTAATCCAGTTCTCACACAACCATTGCAGCATCCCCATGGCCACATAATCAGAATTTAGCAATAGACATGCATTTATGACAGTTACACTGTTTTGGGGTCCTTTGATCACTATTTCCAACTTTCCCAGCTAGATTCCTACAAGCAAAGTAAGTGGGGGAAGCCACATCCGCTTAACAAACACACTAACAGAATTAGTGTGATTCACTTAACAATTGTAATGATTTGCTTAACAAGTATGACAAAAAAAAGTCATAAAATCAGGCACAACTTGCTTGACAACTGCCTTGTTAGCAATGGAAATTCTGTTCCCAATTGTGGTTTTAAATTGAGGACTACCTGCACAGAAACTACATAACCTAATCAAGAGAACTTTAGTGGTTTTACCAAGAAAGGTCAAATCACAAAATAACAATGACCAATGAAAAGCAGTGAACCCATTCTCCCACACTTCTACGTTCAAAAGAAAAGTTGCGTTCAAAAATATACAAGCCCAATGTATCTCTTCATCCAATTATATCATTACTAGGGACCGTGATATACAACAGAGCTAAAAAACTTACCAAAAACCCTGGATATCTCATAGGGGAGAGAGAATATTCTGTCAGTTCCCTACTACAGTGTTTCTACAGTAGAAAATAAAAAAGATGAGATTTTTTTCTCATCAAACTTATCTTATTGTAAACAAAATAAAAGAAACCCAAAATTTAATGTAACAAAAAGAGACTTTTTTCCTTTACATAAAAAAGCTCCAATAACATTTTCTCATTCCAAATGCCAACAATTCAACAAAAAAAACCAGCCAAAATAGCAATTTAGCCCTCAAGATGTTATTGAAATACAAGTCTCTGCATTTCCCACCATAGTTCATGCATACTGAGGTTGGTGGTTATTGAAGTTCAGCAATATCTGGAGGGCCACAGCTATTTATATCCTTGTTCTAGAACAATCATTTCCAAATTGTGGTCTTAGGCACTATGGCTTTTTTGTGTACTTTTTAAAAATCAAAGTATACGGCTAGTTCCCATAAGAAAGCTGCTAAGCTAGGCAACAGTACACATAATCAAATAAAACATCTACCATAGAAGCATAATTGTTTAAAATATACCATAGATTATAAGCCACACACATCCTTTTGAACACAAATCTATGTTAGAAACAAATAGATGCACTGAAATCTACTGGGAATCAGCAAAATATTAATCAGCTGACTTTTCCCTCATCTGTGGCTCTCCAAGTTGTTATAAATAGGAAGAACAAAGCTATACTGTTAGTCTTTCTGCCCTGGCTATTTCTTTAAATAATTTGACCGGTACTATAATAAACAACATTATCAAAGGTTCAAGTATACACGCTCATCAGTCAAACTTCAAGGTTGATCAAATGGTGTTGTAGAAACTTTTCTGCAGGGCCTAACTAGCCATAACACAATTAGCCCCCCTTTAGATCTTCCGGTTCAGCCTTCTTTGGCAACGGACCGAAATCCGCGATCGTGCGCGGTTTTGATCCGTGCTCGCTGCTGGAATGCCCCGAGCCGCCCGGATTCAGGGCTGAAGCCACCCCGTAGAGATGGTGAAGGGGGAGCCGTCAGCAGGGTTGAGGAGAGCCACATCTCTCCTCCTTGGCTGGCCATTACTACCTTTCCCAAAGGCGGTTGCAGCGGTGGCCAGAAATGGCCACCTCAAAGAAGAACCCGACCGGACAAGATTGTGCAGGAGGAAGTTTAAAGGAGAAAGTCTGACTGACCAGGTTGAATGGAGAACATCTATTTAAGGTACCTGGAACCTGAGACTAATACTAATACTATTCCTTAAAAAGTTCTTAAGCGGCGAAAGAGAAAGGAAAAGGAATTGGCTTTTTTTCTTCTTACATTGACAGTTTTAATTGACTTGGAACGTTAAGAAGAGGAGATTCGAATAAGAAATTGATACTAATCCACTTTGACATTAATGGGCTATTTCTAGCTGAAAATAAAGTGTCAAAGGGATAAAGATTCTTGGATAGTTTTAAAATTTTCTTTAAAAAAAGAAAGAAAGCAGAGGAGGGAAAAAGGAAACAAGAGGGTGGAATCTGGAAAATGGAGAAGACCACCTGGAACTTAAAAAAATTGATAGTGGAATTTAACAAGGCTTGCAAAAGATACATTGTAGCTGAAACTTTGTTACAAGATAACAAAGCCCCTGGAAAGAGAAAGTGAGAAAAGAAGCAAGAAACAGTTTTGGATTATTGGAAGATTCCTGGAATTTTGAATGGTGGATCCTAATGAAACAAAATAAAATCAATTGGGGGTTGTTTAAAAAAATTTTAAATGGCATCACTCCTTGAAGAGTTAAAAATAAGACTTAAAGAACAAAAAGAAGAAGCACAAGAGGATCTTTTGGCTTCATATTTCAATTTTTAGAAATGGAGATTTTGAACTATGAAAAACAACAAGAAACGCTGGCAGAACAAGAAGGGCAGGATAAAGAAGAAGCCATCTTTAATGACCAAGCAACTTTAAGCGGGGTAAAAAAGGAAAAGGGGGAAAGGGAGTTAAAAAATTAAGCATTGAAGCAACAACCAAAAAAAGAGTAATTTGAAAAGCAATCATAGTATCAGGAAGAAGCAGAAGGGAGGATCACAGGAGAATTAGATAGAAAAGGGAATAAAAAGGGGAGGGAGAAGAAGAGAGGGAAGAGGGAAAGGAAAAGAAGCTACAAAGGACAGAAACAAGATATAAAGGAACAGGAAAAGCGTACAAGAATTAAAGGTATAACCTATTTAAAAGACACAGAGACAATGGTTTAAATTTAACTTAAGGAGAGGATTCTGTAAGGGTGCATGGGATAGCATTGTTATATTAGAAATAGAAAAGGGTTAGAAAATATGTTTAGGTGATTAAAGTGATAGAAAAAATTTGTATTGATGTGTAATGGAATATTTGTTTGTAAAAAGAATAAGGCTCTCAATGATTTAAAAAGAAAGTTAAAAAAACTGAAAAGAAACATGGAAGATTTTTATCAGTTTACAAGATGCATTTGAATAAGAATAATAATTTTATTGACTACTGTTAATAACTATTGTTTTTTTTTTATTTAAAAACAGTAATAAGTAAAATATGAAATATAGATGATTACAGTGAAAGACAACTGATATTACTAAGCAGTGGTGGGATTCAAATTATTTTACAACCAGTTCTGTGGGCATGGCTTGGTGGGTGTGGTGTGGCTTGGTGGGTGTGGCAGGGGAAAGATACTGTAAAATACCTATTCCCTCCCCACCCCACTAACCTGCTTTCTAGCTCCATTCTCCTGTGCAGGGCAACAAAAGAAGACCCAGCCGATCAGCTGGGACTTGGGAGGCAGAGAATAGATGGGGACAGGGCCAGTCAGAGGTGGTATTCCAAACAACTCAAAATTTCCACTACCAGTTCTCCAAACTACTCAAAATTTCCGCTACCAGTTCTGCAGAACTGCTCAGAACCTGCTGAATACCACCTCTGTTATTAGGTAATGTTTGTGAAAAGAAATAGAAATGTAAAAGATTGTTATTAATATTAATGGCAGAGCTGTACTTGAAAATCGAATAATTATTCCATTTACTATTGTTATACATATATACACAGATATACCGTATTTGCCGGCGTATAAGACGACCCGGCGTATAAGACGACCCCCCCACCACCACCGGAAACGCCCTCCAGAAATCCCCGGGGCTGCAGCGGCAGGGCAGAGTGCCAGGGGCCGTGGGAAGAGCAGGAAGGCTGCAGCCTCGGGCGGAGCGAGGCGAGCGGGATGAAGCGGAAGCGACGCAGGGGATCCAGGAAGCCAGAGGCGCCTTCGCTGCGTCCAACAAGCATCCGAAAGCCGGCAGTGGATATACCGGCGTATAAGACGACCCCCCCACTTGGAGGCATGTTTTTCGGGGCAAAAAAGTCGTCTTATACGCCGGCAAATACGGTATGTACGGGATTCAGTTTTGTTCGGGTATTTTCCCACGTCATTATAGTTGTGCTTTTAAAGTTGTAGCAACGTTTCGGCAGAATCTCATCTGCCATCATCAGGCTTCGTGTTCGCCTGTGAGTCATTTCATGTCACAGCCATTTCAGTTTTAAATGGATATATGTACATATATACTTTTTTCTTTTAAGAATTTAGTGTGTATTTTTAAGGGAATGTACCAAGCAGAATTCGACTGAAAATAGGTATGTGTTATAAAACAGAGGTTAAAAAATGAATGTTATAACTGTAAAGGTTTAACTTAAATTTTTAAACAAGATTTGAAAAAAGATACAAAGGTATTACACTCCAGTCTAGTAATTACAGGGGGAAATTTGTTTTATGCGAAAAGATAATATGAAATTGTAAACAGGACAGACGAAAGTATAAAAACATTGATTAGAAAGATTTTAAAAATTAGAAAAAGATATGTAATTGAATTAAGAAAGGAATGAGATAATTTAAAATAAGGCTATAGGAAGTAAAGAAAGGGAAAAGCTATTGAAAAAATTGCAAAAATAGTTATAAGATATGGACTAGAATGTATAAGATAAATATGTATTGAGTTTATGTCTGTATGGAGAAGTGATAACCCGGGGTCACGCTGTTCTCAAAAAAAGGTATTTTATTTGTATTTATATGTTTTGTGAAAACTTAAATAAAACTTTTATTTTAAAAAAACAATTAGCCCCCTTTTTTTCTTAGCTGTATTCATGAATAGAAGTTGAATGAAAGTTTGTGTTCACATGAAAAGTTAAACATCTTTCATTCTGCCTCTGTTTGAGCCACTGCATTGAGACATTTAGTTCCCAGTCTTATTCTGATATTGAAAACAAAAATGTTTAAAGAAAGACAGAAAGCACAGCAAAGGAAAACGGGAGTTCAGTAGTACATGTTTGTTTACTTATTTGATTTTTATCCCACCTTTATTGTTATTTATAAATAAGTCAAGGCAGCAAACATATCTAATACTCCTTCCTTTTCCTATTTTTCAACTTCATTCAAAAAAAAAAAAAGACATTCCTTACCTACTCATGAAAGGAGTGTATGCATAATGGAACATTTTAAATTG